>NW_006921740.1:5508432-5520803 GCF_000298275.1 Orycteropus afer afer
TTTGAGTTTTGTTCCACATTGTTCTCTCACTCTATCCAGGATCTCCCACATAGATCCCCCCTGAGTGTTTGACAGTGGTAGCCAGGCACCGTCTAGTTCTGGTCTCATAGTCGTATAGGCTGAGGATTGCATGGTGTACCAGTCCCCTATAGAAATATCTTGAGACATAAGTATACTGCTGTCTTTCCTTACGTCTGTGAACACTGACTTTTGTCTTCACTATAGTTAACATTTAATATTATTACTTCAAAGAGTATAAACTCTGGACTTTGATTTCCTGAATTCAAATCCTTATTCTAGTACTTTCTGTATGGCTGTGACATGTTACTTATCATGCTTGTCTGAGTTTTTCATTTGTAAATGGAATGTAATAGTATATACCTTACAGGATTAAGTGAGGTACTACATGTAAAGCTCTTAGTACACACCTGAAACAAAATAAGCCCTTATACATTGAGATGCTTTCAGCTATAAATACTATAAAACTGCAATCAAACCAACTTAAATTGTACCATTTATAAAACTGGTAGTTTAGAGGAAGATTAGCAGTAAGATTGGTTAATCCAGTAGTTGTATCTACTGGATTATCCAGTATTGCTGTACTGTACTCAGTTATGTCATTTATATCCAGGATTACAAAGAGGGCCTGTGTCTACTAGATAACTCTCATTAATCTGATTGGGCCAAAATAGGTCACATGTCCAGCCCTGAACCATTAACCAGGAGAATGCTACACATTGACTCAGGTTGTATTTAATCCATGGCAGCAGTGAATGGAATTACCAAATGTTGTTTAGACTAGTTAGTGATTATCTCTGGTGCTTCTGAGTGTTTGAGAGGTCTGTAGTATAGAGTTTGTTTTGGGTTTGCCCACTGCTGTCTTAGGGTTCAAATTTCCCAGGTCTGCTAAGTTTATTACCGTTGCTCCCTCTGTTTTCCAACTCCCAAAATTCTATTACCTTTTCTCCTATTGTTTGTTCTAATGTGTTTATTACTATTTGGGAGGGTGCATGAGTTAACGTATGTTCAATGTGCTGTCTTTAACTAGAAGTCTCATCAGTTCTTCGCTTTTATCACACTACTTGGCAAATGGTAAAAATTCAGTAAATATTCAATGTTATTATTGGTAATGCTACAAAGGAACAGTTGATAACTGTAGAGAGCAATCTGCAGTTTCATTTACTTTTCTATTGTAGTTTTCAGGTGAGCATTTTAAAAAAAAATTACTTGTGATATATGCTCATTCTAAAATCAAAACAAAACAAAGGAATAGACATCTATCATTATATGATGGGATACCCAGAATAACCAAACCCACTGCCATCAAGTTGATTCTGACTCATAGTGACCCTATAGGACAGAAGAGAACTGCTCCATAGGGTTTCCAAGGCTGTAAATCTTAATGTAAGCAGACTACCTCATCTTTCTCCCACAGAGTGACTGGTGGGTTCAAACAGCTGGCCTTTTGGTTAACAGCCCAGTGCTTTGACCACGAAGCCATCAGAGCTCCTTATAATGGTATAAAGAGTAGAAAATTCTCTACCCCAAACTCTTGCTTCCAGATATAATTCCTTTACTTTTTCGTATACAGACACATACATATATTTATGCAGTTTTCCATACATGATAGTTTTTATAAAAGTGACATGATAATAGTAAATACATTATCATAATTAGTTTTAATTCTCCACTTGAGATTATATTGTGAAGAACATTTTTCCAAATTATTAAATATAAATATACTTCATTCTTTTTAACCTGGTTATATGCACACTATAGTATAGGTAGATTATAATTTATTTAGCCTCTTATTGCTAGGTATTTAAGTGGTTTTGTTATTTTAAAGAGTATCAGAATATTCTTACACACCTAATTTTGTGGCTTATGTGTTTCTGCAAGATAAATTTCTGAAAGTCTATCAATTGTGCCTGGTGCTGCCCACTTAAATTGCTGTCCATAAATGCTGTACCAGTGTATACTTTGGCAGGTAGGTTCCATTAGCTCACCAACACTAGACATTACTTTCAATCTTTGTTAGTCTGATAGAATTCTTCACCCTACTTGTTTTTAATTAGTGAGGTCCAGCATCTTTCCACATAGTGGATGATTGTTTTATCTTTCCTGGCTTACCCTAATTATCACTTTGCCCATTTTCTTTTCTTTTTTTGAGTGATTTACCCATTGATTAAAAAGAACTTCTTTGTTAAGGATATATTTTTTTTCTTACTCTCTTAAAAGTTTGTTGTCTTTTACCAAATGAGAATTTAAATTTTTTATATAGATACATAGCAGATCTTTACTTTTATGACTTTGAAATATTGTATCATGCTGAGAATATAATCTTTTCCTGCTGTAGGTTAACACAAGTAAAACTTTCTCAGATGTACTACTTCAGTTTTATTTATTTGCAGGCTTGGCCACTTATGACATAACTCTCATTTCTTTATTTATTGTTACACAGGAAAACTGCCTAAGAATTATGACCCAAAAGTTACCCCAGATCCGGAAAGATGGTTACCAATGCGAGAACGTTCTTACTACAGAGGAAGAAAGAAGGGCAAAAAGAAGGATCAGATTGGAAAAGGGACCCAGGGAGCAACTGCAGGAGCTTCATCTGAACTGTAAGTCATTGCTTTCTAATTGGGGTCACTTAGGAGACATCTTGGTTCTCTCTGAGATTGACTCAGTAGTTAGGAAGAGTTATTAGTGTATTTTAAGTATGAAAAGTATAGTCAGATATCTTTGCTAAATATTTTATGATATTCTTATATTAAGGAAATAAAATAATATTTCTGGTTTGATTGTGTTGTAAATTCAATTTAGGATTTCAAGTACCTTCAGAAGAAAACTATATATAGTGAGATGTTCAGCTATTTAACTAGATATCTGGATAAATATATAATATGACTAAAAGTGTTAAAAATGCTAGTAACTTGTTCCTTTGTAGTAGGATTACAGGTCATTTAAGTTTTTCTTTTTCTTATTTTTTAAACTTTCTAAAAATTGAGATGTGCCATGTGATTTTCTTTTTAAATGACAAAACAAAAAATTTATTCAAAGGAAAAATGTATAGGGGGTTGGGGAACCCACCTTAAAAGAAATAATAGAATGTGTGAGAGATTGTTAGAAGAGGAAAGCAAGAGTCATGTACATACACTTCCTCTCCTTTTGCTTTGCTGAATGTATGAATGACCAAAACTTTTGTGATGGTTTCAGGGATGCCAGTAAAACTGTGAGCAGCCCTCCCACTTCCCCAAGACCTGGCAGTGCAGCAACAGTATCTGCCTCTACAAGTAATATCATACCCCCAAGACACCAGAAACCAGCAGGGGCTCCGGCAACAAAAAAGAAACAGCAACAGAAAAAGAAGAAAGGTGGAAAAGGCGGCTGGTGATGAGAACATTCTTGTGGCAGGCTATTTTTAAACTAGTCTCTGTGACACTAGGAATGTGATACAGGTAACACAGCAAGAAGCACAGAACTGTTCTTCCCTTACCCTCACATTTTCATGAAATTCTTTTCTTGTGCATCAAATAGGAAAACCATCTTCTTCAAACTCAATGCCTAGTCAGACTTGGCCTGCTTTTACCATCGATCTTTGCACAGATTATGAGGACTCTGAATAATTGGGCATTTCTCCACCTTGATATCTGTTGCATCCTTTCTCTTTGTGTGCTGATCTGGTTTCTTTTCAGTTCCGCGAACAAGGCATGTTATGTAAGGTATTTCCAGGAATTACTTTTTCAACTAGAGTCTGAAGATACTTGTTCCTCTTGACCCACACGCTGCCATCGAGTTGATTCCGACTCGTAGCGATACTATAGGACAGAGCAGACTGCCCACATGAGGTTTCCAAGGCTGTAAATCTTTATGGAAGCAGACTGCCTCATCTTCCTCCTGTGAAGTGGTGGTGGGGTCAAAATGCCAACCTTTTGTTTAGCAGCCCAGTGCTTTAACCACAGTGCCACTAGAGCTCTTCATTCCTATTAAAGTCACACTTAAATTATGTTTTTAGGAGACTGGAAGTGGAATCTTCTGAGCATTCCAAATATCTGCTTAGGAATATCATGTGATAAAAAAGGGACATTATTAATACGCTGATGTTCTTCCCAGCATTAAATGAATGATCACAGGAAAATTAAAGTATATGTATTGAATATTCTGTCATGTGATACTGGAATATGGGATACTTTTCATTATATTTTTATGTATACTAATTGGGGCTCCTTTGCACGCCCATATTATCCTAAGAGTGTGGTGACATTATGCTGATTTAGCACCATTAAAGAACTCAAGAAATATTAAAGTTGGCAAGAAGCTGACTCTTAGACCCAGTGTTCTGAGGTCACATTGGTTTGGACTGTCTCAATCAGAAATATTATCGGTCCCTATCAAGAGCATGAACCTTGACTTCCTAAGCTGAGAGGAGATCTATCTGTACCAGAGTTCAGTGCCAGGCAGTATTAAGGCCTAACAAGACTGCTGGCCCTATCAATAAACACTCATGTGGTCTGTCTTTCTAGTTATGCGTATGACCATTCATGAGCTTTCTCAAAGTAATGAAGTATGTTACAGTCATCTTACGGTGCAAATGTTGTGCTTGTCTTTCCCTGCTTACAAGCCACTTTCTCCAAGACAGACACATTGGGATGCCTACCCTTGTATTCATTTTATGCTATCCAAGGATCATTTAATTTAGATTTATGAGTATTACCTTATGATCATATTATTTTGTCCTTGTTAATAAAGTGCTGCTGTGTTTGACTCTGCCCATATCTACTGAAACTTCTTCAGACAGTTTTTAGAAAGGCTTTCTTTTTCTTTAGAAGGTTTAAGAAATGTGCTACCTTTGAGTGGCGTCTAAGGAAGAAATCCTTTGAGATATGAATGCTTTATTATGGCATAATACTTTTTGAGCTCTACAGAAAACAGTCTTTTGGTAGGAATGACATATTCCTTCTGAATATATATCTCATTACAAGAACAATTGTTATGTAGAATCCATTAAATTTCTGTAGTGAAGGATAATCATTTTTTTGGTTAACTAAGCTACAGAATCTTGGTGAAGATTATCTGTCATAGAAAATTTTAACTCGAGGTACAACAGTAAAATTTATGGTTCTCTATTGTTATTGCCAGTCACTATGAAGCAGCTGAAACCTCAGTTCAAATAAATAAAATTGTCAAAAGAATTATAAACATGTATATTAGCTTTGGTCTTTTGGCCAGGTTTTTAACCAATGACATACATACTCTGTGTGTGTGTGTGTGTGTGTGTGTGTGTCTGTCTGGGGGGGGGGCATTTATAAAAACCAATATGGATATATCCATTCACTACAGCACATTTTAAAACAAAATATTCTAGTGGTGAAGGTGGTGTCTTGAGTGGGTGTTTTTTGCAGGACTTCCTGGTTGGTATATCTAAGAATTTTCTTTTAAGCTGGGGTCCTAGAATGCCTCCTGCCCCTCCCAGCAAAGCTACGGACTAATCTATTGGGATTGAGAGAAGCCAGTTTAAGCCCCACTAAAAATTTATTATTTTCGCATGTTTATATAAACAAATTGAGGAGTAAACATTTTCTAAAGTTATTAAGCACAGCATTTTCAAGAGTACTTAGAAACAGCTAACCTTAAAAACTATTATATTACCCAAACTTTTTGGAACCTGCCATTCATTCATTGTTCCTTACAAGACTATGTCAGATGTATTGCATTAAAGTGATTTTGTAAAATGCAGAAGAGTCCAGTTTAACAAAATAAAAAGAACCATTCATATACTCCTTCAGCTTAAGACACTGAACACCACAATATTGCAACTCGAGACTTTAGTTCTTTGAGCTTGGGAAATGCTGAGCATGTTCTCCCCTTTTGCTTTGCTAACTCCAGGGTACATTGTCTCCACAAGTGTAGTCAATTTGATTCCTGTTTTATTCCTGACTATAAAAGTAGTGAGATCCACACCTATAGTTGCTGTTTATGTCGTTGAAAAAGGTATTTGCAGTGAAAAAATTGATCTTGCAAAATTCTATCATGCAATCTCTAGCGTCATTTTTGTCACCAAGGCCATATTTTCCAACTATTCATGCTTGTTTCTAGCTTTCCCAATCACCAGTAATTAACAATACATCTTACTGCATGTTTGGTCAATTTCAGACCATAGAAGTTGATAAAAATCTTCAGTATTTTCATCTTTGGCTTCAGTGGTTGGTATGTAAATTTGAGTAATAGTAGTATTAACTGGTGTTCCTTGTAGGCATATGGATATTATCCTATCCCTGACAGCATTGTACTTCAGGATAGATCTTAAATGTTCTTTCTGATGATGAATGTGATGACATTCCTCTTCAATTTGTCATTCTTGGCATATTAGACTACATGAATATCTGATTCAAAAAATGGCCAATGCCAGTCCTTTTCAGCTCACCAGTGCCTAGAATATCAGTCCTTATGCATGCCATTTAATTTTCATCTACTTCCGATTTTCCTAGATTTGTACTTCGTACTTTCCATGTTCCGATTATTGATGGACGTGTGTAGCTGTTTCTTGCCATTTTAAGTGGTGCACTATCAGCAAATAATGTCCCAAAAGCATTATTACATCCTCATCATTAAGATTGACTCTATTTTGAGGAGACATCTCTTCCTCAGAGGTATTTTGAGTGCCTTCCAACCTAAGGAGCTTATCTTCCAGTGCTTTATCAGTGTTTCAAGGCTATTCATAAAGTTTTCCAGTAATAGTATTTCATTGCTACTCAGAAGTAAACCTGGCCATGATCTTCTACCTAGTCTGTCCTAGTCTGGAGCTCTGCTGAAACCTGTCCATCATGGGTTACCCTGCTGGTATTTGAAATACAGGTGGCATCACAGCCAGCAACCACAGTACAACAAACTGAAGAATTTTGCTTAGTTGTGGATTTAATACCCTACGTTATTAGCAGCGGAGATTCTGAAAGACAACTTATCTCCATTAGTTGTGACAGGAATTGGACACGAAGATGCCCCTCGTGTTGTGTACCTTGTCACCAATTCTGGATAGCAGCCTCTACACACTCCTAGTGGAGTTAACGCCGGGACAGAGGGTGGGGAGACACACAATGGACTAGTGACTGATTGGGCGTTGGGGGGAGACGGTAATTCCATTTCTGGGGACGCTCAGTACTGGCGCCGCCGGCGCGCTCTGGGTCGGAAACACTTGGAGTGGGCGGGTTTGGGTCACAAGCGAGCGAGGTCAGATGTTACAGTCCCTTCGAACCTGGCTGGAGCAGACAGACTTCCGGCGGAACCCGGCCCGACTCGCACTATAGTGCGTCTTGTCGACCAGGGAGCTACTGGGGACGCTTTTCATGTAGGAACCTCTTGTTCCTGAAGGCGCGACCCTTCCTCTAGCGCCTCCCCTCGGCCCTCCCTTCTCTCCCTGAATCAGTCTCGGCGAGCCTACCACTAGCAACCCGCTGTAAGCGCCACGCCTGGCCGAAGCCCGTGCGGTCTGGGACTGGCCCGCGGCCGTGGTGACCGCGGGTGTGGTCTACGCCTCCTGGAACTACGTCTCTGCCCTGTGGCCGCGTGGGGGCCACACCTGCGGAGACCCAGGGCTTCGACTCCAGCGCGCGGGCGCGCGGGAGTAGAGCACGAAACCCGGGCGGGGGGGATGGAGAGGGGGAAGGCGAGGAAGAGCCTAGAGAAGGGAAAGGAGACGGAGAAGGAGAAAATTAAGGACAAAAGAAAGGAGAAAGAGAAGGAAAAAGCGATAAAGAAGGAGTCAGAGGAGAAAATTAAGGGGAAAGAAAAGGAGAAAGGGAAAAGTACCGGGAAAGAAGAGAAGAGGAAAGAGCAAGGGAAGGAGGCAGAGAAAAAGAAGGAACAGTTAAAGGAAGAAGAAGAGGAAAAGAATAACAGCGTCTTGACGAAGCCCCCGACCGAGCCACAGGTAAGAGAACAGGTGCGGAGGTGATCCACCCGGGACCCTCTCCCTCAAGGCCATCGTCCTGCGTTCATATCCTTTCGGCCACTCTGTTTCTTCCGAGACCTTCCCCCTCTCCCTCCCAAGGCTCAGGAGGAAACCAAGTCTTTCACGGGCTCTTGTAGGAGCTCTGGTAGCGTAGTGCCTAAGGCACTTGACTGCTAACCGGAAAGCTGGCGGTTCAAACCCACCAGCCACTCCTGGGAAGGAAGGTTGGGCAATCTACTTCCCTAGTGATACCGCCTCGGAAACCAAAGGAGGGGTCTATATGAGTCAAAACCGACTCTGCGGCAGTGCGTTTGTGGATGGACGGGGATGGGGCACATTTGGAACAACCTGTGCCAGCTCCTTCTCGCGGAACCCCTGTCCATCCTAACTCCACGTTAGGACCCTCGTCAGGTCTAGTCTTGAGGAAGAATTGCTCATAGTTTTCACACAAGGAGTGGCCCTTTTCCTGCCATTATCTCTGTCTAGTGCTAAACCTTAATGTACAGACCACCTGACAACATTTAGAAACCAGCCTGAACTCTAACCTTCTAGGAAAACAGGCTCTCAAAAGGACTTTCTGTTGAATACCTTCTTTGTCGGTAGGTGCAGGAACTTGGCCACTCCGGAATTTATGCAGTCTCTTTTGGGCTGTTTGGTTCTATTTTCATGGGCCATGTGGTTACTCTCATATCTTGGTCATGTTATCATGAGAGACCGGTCCCTGGAGAAGGATATCATGCTTGGTAAAGTAGAGGGTCAGTGAAAAAGAGGAAGACCCTCAACAAGATGAAGTGACATAGTGGCTGCAGCAATGGGCTCAAACATAGCAACGATTGTGATGTATGTAGCAGGATGGGGTGGTGTTTCCTTCTGTTGTACATAAGGTTGCTATGAGTCGAAACCGCCATGACAGCACCTAACAACAACAACAATGTGGTTATTCCTTCCATTATTTTCAGACCTCCAGCATCCAAAAGGGATGATCACAAAGTTTTAACTGAGAGGTCTCAGAAACCAGTCATTGTTAAGTTTGATGGATTCTGTGTTGCTGGAGTTCCTGCACACTCATGGTGTTGCTATGAGTCTATAAATTTATAGCCTCGAAAACCCTGAGTAATGTAGTTCTATTCTGTACATACAGGGTCTTCATGAGTCAGAATCAACTGGATGGCAACTGGTTTGGGTTCTTTGGTTTGGCCATTAAAGACAATTACTAATGTAATTAGCAACTTCTCCAATAGGCTGTCTGGAAAATAGAATTCATTTTCTGTGAGCAATCTGGCTGTATTGTTGCTCATCTATTACTGTTTACATGAAAGTTTGCCTCCTAGAAACAGCCTTTCTGAGTTCTCTGAACATCCCAGTTCAGTCTTCACAGCAGCCTGCCCTTCTTGTTCCTCACTCAAGGTTTCTAAGGCTGCCATGTTGATGGAATGCATTTTTCTTTCTAAAGTTTCCTTCTTGTTCATCAGCTTTCAAAATAAATGCTCATTTGTGATCGGAACTGGTTGAACAGTTTCTGTAATTTTATCCTTTTTGCTCAATCATGAAACTTACATTAAAAAGTTTAAGAGAGGAGCCTTGGCTTAGGATCTTATAATCTAGTTACCTAATTGGGAAGACAAGACAAAATGAATAATATGAGGCATTAGATGCTTATGTGCTGAGTGGCATAGTCAATACATGGACCATTGAGTTCCCAAGACCCTAGATCACAAACTGAATGCTGATGTAGCACTTAAAACTTATGAACTCACAAAGCAAAATGAAGGGTGGAAATTGGCCCTGTGATCTGTGGCACCAGCCATAAATCCTGATATAATGTCTTTATTTAATAGATTGACCAGGAGTTGGGGTAGGGAGAGGGCGTATGATATTATCACATACTTACATGCTGATTATGAAATATAAACTGGTACAGTTATCATTCTATAAAAATTTTATTTTAATTTTGTTGAGAATACACACTGCAGAGCATACAGCAATTCAACAGTTTCTTCATGTACAATTCAGTGACACTGGTTACATTCTTTGAGTTGTACAACCATTCGCATCCTCCTTTTTTGAGTTGTTCCTTCCCATTAACCTGAACTCACTGCCCCCTAAGTTTCCTATCTAATCTTTTGAGTTGCTGTTGTCAGTTGATCCCATATGGATAGATCTTAAAAGAGCACAGTAGTCAAGGCAGACATTCTTTACTAATTAAGCTAACATTTGCTTGATTTTAAGAGGACTTCAGGGAATATTTTTTGGTTTAAGATTATTGGGTAAAGATTATTGTGGGCAATAGTTTCAGGGGTCAATCCAGTCTCCACGGCTCCAGATATTGTGAAGTCCATGATGATTTGATTCTGTTCTGCATTTTTCCTCTTTGGATCAGGATTATTCCATAGAATCATTGATCAAAATGTTCAGTAATGGTAGCCAGGTATCACCCAGTTCTTCTGGTCTCACGGCAAAAGTAGTAGTTATTCATGGAGGCAAATAGCCACACATTCCATTTCCTCCTACTAATCCTGACTCTCCTTTGTTCTTTGTTGATGCAGGCTAATAGAGACCAATTATTGTACCTTGGATGGTGTCTTGTAGGTTTTTAAGACTCCAGGCACTCTACAACAGAACTAGGAGGTAGAAGAGAAGCATTAACATGCTGTTAGGTCAGTTAACTGGGATGTTTTATGAAACCATGACCCTCAATGTCTAAATCAAGGAACCAAATCCCATGAGGCATTTGTACATAAGCAGCCTCAGCAACTACCTTTTTTTTTTTTTTTTTTTTGGTCATTGTTATAAATCTAGTCCTATACAATTTTTATGA
The DNA here is from genome assembly GCF_000298275.1 of Orycteropus afer afer. Lineage (NCBI taxonomy): Eukaryota > Metazoa > Chordata > Mammalia > Tubulidentata > Orycteropodidae > Orycteropus > Orycteropus afer. The sequence continues at coordinate 5,519,199 of NW_006921740.1, forward strand.
AGGTCTGTTCTGTCTTACAATTCCGTGAATATCACTTGGTCCTACCACAGGTGCTTTGGGAGACAAAGAAAGAAAGAAAACCAAGTTCTACCCTTCAGGAGTCTACTGATTGAATGGGTTTATTGATTCATCTTTTGTTTCACAGGAGAAAAACAAGCAGATCATAGTGTTGGGCCTGGATGGAGCAGGGAAAACCAGTGTCCTCTACTCTCTAGCTTCAAACAGAGTCCAGCACAGCATGGCGCCTACCAAAGGTCTCCATGCAGTGTGCATCAACATTCAAGACAGACAAATGGAGTTCCTGGAGAGTAAGCCCATCTGCCTCATTGCAGTTATAGGATAGCCATATTTTGTTATATCTTAAGCAAAATATGATGTCGTCAACATTGAGTCCTCATGAAAAATAACACTGGATCACATTTTTCTAGACTTTTAGAATATATATAGTTTAATAATAGGGTACAACGTGAGCAAATAACTTTCTGCTTTTTGTATTTTCTCCTTTTAGCAGTGGTGGTAATAAAGGGGAATTTGGAGGTAGGTTTTAGCATCCCACTTATAATCTCCATTTGGAGGGAGACAGGCCCCACCCCAGAGGCAGGAAAGGGAGGGGAATGCTGGGGATAATGAAGCAGCAAGATCCAGGTAAGGGGAGGGCAGAGAGGTTTCGAACAGCTAAAGGAGACGAACTGGTCAGTTTGTCATACTGTTGTGGCATGTGTGTTGCTGTGAGGCTTGAGACTGTGCTGCCGTTGTTTTAAACACCAACAGGGTTGCACATGGTACACAGGTTTCAACGCAGCTTACAGACTGAGATAGACTAGGAAGAAGGACGAGGCCATCCACTTCTCAAAGAACTGGCCAGGGAAAACCTTATGAATAGCAGAGAAACACTGTCTGATATATTACTGGGCAACTTTATGATAGCTTGGAAACATTGCCCAATACAGTGCAGGAAGACCAGCCCTTAGTTCAGAAGGCACTCAAAATATGACTGGGAAAGAACTGCCTCATCAGAGTAGAACCAACCTTAATGATACGGATAAAGTAAAGACTTTCAAGACCTCCATTTGCTGACATGGCAACACTCAAATTGAGGAGAAACCCCTGCAAACATCCCAAGAATAATCAGAACATGGAATGTACAAGTATGAATCTAGGAAAATTGGAAGTTGTCAAAAATGAAATGGAAATCATAAAGATTGATATCCTAGGCATTGTTGTTGTTGTTGTTGTTATGTGCCGTCGAGTCGGCCCCGACTCATAGCGACCCCTCCTTGGGTTTTCGAGGCAGTATCACTACGGAAGTAGGATTGCCCAACCTTCCTTCCGAGGAGTGGCTAGTAAGTGGAAATGGACCAGTTTTGGCCATTTTGAATCAGACAACCATATGATCTACTATGCCAGGAATGACAATTTGAGGAAGAATGAGGTGGCATTCATCATCGCAGAGGATGTTTCAAGATCTGTCCTGAAGTACAGTGCTGTCAGTGATAAGATAATATCCATACGTCTACAAGGAAGCTCTGGTAGCATAGTGGCTAAGGCACTTGACTGCTAACCAGAAGGCTGGCGGTTCAAACCCACCAGCCACTCCTCGGAAGG
>NW_006921740.1:5523913-5527569 GCF_000298275.1 Orycteropus afer afer
GGAGGCCTTCAAGGAGATGGATTGATACGGTGGCTGCGATGATGGGCTCAAGTATAGCAGGGATTGTGGGGCTGGCGCGGGATCGGGCAGTGTTTTGTTCTGCTGTGCATGGGGTCGCTATGGGTCGGAAACGACTCGACAGCACTTAACAACAACAACAACAACAATCAATGCCAATGGAACCAGCAGTCAAGACAGCAGACAACATATAGCACTGTACTTCTTTCAAGTGCTGAAGAGCAAAGATGTCTCCTTGAGGCCTAAGGTGCGCCTGACCCAAGTCATTATATTTTCAATTGCTACATATGCATGTGAGAGCTGAACAATGAATAAAGAAAACTGAAGAAGAGTTGATGCTTTTGAGATGCGGTTGCTGGCGAAGAATGCTGAAAGTACCGTGGACTGCTAAAATAACTAAGAAATTTGTCCTGCAGGAAGTGCAGCCGGAATGCTCCTTGGAAGTGAGAATGGGCAGCTTCGTCATTTGTCAGAAGGAACCATTCCCTGGAGAAGGATGTCATGCTTGGTAAGGTGGAGGGTCGACAAAAGAGGGGAAAGCCCTGAATGAGATGGATTGACATAGTGACAGTGGCGATGTATAGCAAGGATCGTGGAGCTGGTGCAGGACCGGGCAGTGTTTCATTCTCCTGTGCATAGGGTCACTATGAATCGGAGATGACTTGATGGCACCTAACAACAGCAACAATATAATCTCCATGAGCCTTTTTCTTATCACATGGCCCCAAATAAACAAGCAATTTAAGTAAATACAGTGTGCTTTCTCTTCTGCAAATGTAACCATAGACAAATCCCCAAACCACATATTGTAACTAAATGGCAACCCAGAAGCCCTTACAATGTAGAAATCTTGGAGTCACTACCTCTAAATATTACTGTTTACCAGAGATGGTGAAGCTCTTTACCCTCTCTTCTTGGACGATCTCATTGATTCTTGTGGCATTAAATGATATCTTAATGAAGGAGTTCTGGTGGCATAGTGGTTAAACCATTTGACTGCTAACCCAGAGCTTAGCAGTTCGAACCCACTAGCTATTCCGTAGGAGAAAGATGAGGTTGTCTGGTTCTTTAACGATTTACAGCATTGGAAACTCAATGAGGGCAGTTCCACTCTGTCCTATAGGGTGGCTGTTAGTCAGAATCAACTCAATGGCAGTGGGTTTGCTTTTTATTTATATGCTAATGACTGCTAAATTTATGTATCCAGCCCAGACGCATCCAAATATCTCGTGACATTTCCACTTGGATGCTAAAGCAGAACTTTGATATATTTTCATATTTTTTCCTTTCCCTGTAATCCACTGGTTAGTAAACAACTCCTCACCTATCCAGTTGTTCAAGCCCCAAAAAAAAAGAATCTTAAAATAAGAGAAACAAATTTTAAAAATGATCGAATTACAGGATAAAATGGACAAACCTACCATTGGAGTAGAAATTTCTACATATCTTTGTTAAAAAAAATCAGCAAAGATACGCAAGAGTTGAACACAGTAGGTTTGATCTACTGCACAATATAAAATTCTGCATCCACATAGAATACACATTCTTCTCAAACACACATGAACATTTACCAAAATTGACAATACACTGGGCCCTAGAGGAGGTCTTAACAAATTTCAAAGCAATAACATACAGACTATGTTCTCTGGCTACATTGCCATTAAGTTAGAAGTTAATTATTAAAAGATAAATTTAAAATCCCTATTTAGGTGAAATGTCATGGTGTCTACCGCCTGCTTTCAGATGATTGGCAGAAAGAAATTTTGTGTAGGTGGATAGATGGAGCAGTTGTGCAAGATGCTAACAGTGCTAAATCTAGGTGAAATCTAGAAGGGTTCATTGTACTGTTCTTTAAGCTCTTTTGTCTTAAAATTAATTAAATTTTGAGAAAGAAAAAAAAATCACATATTTTGAAGTTAAAAAAAATACGTTTCTAAATAGCATGTAGTTGAAAGATAAAATCATGGTGGAAAATTTAAAATACTTAGAACTGAGTCATTGTTTTCTAAAAACTACCAACCAAAACTTTGGCATGCAGCAAAGGCAATGCATTTAAAAAAAACTAATAACCTTAAATAAGGAGCTCTTGTGGGCTGCTCTGCGGGAGGAAGATGAGGCAGTCAACTTCCGTAAAGATTTATGGCCTTGGAAACCCAATGGGGGTCACTGAGTTGGAATCCACTCAATGGCATCTGAAAGGAAGACAGCTGAAATTTTATGGGTTAAATATACAGTGTAAATTAGACAAAGAACAACAGAGTAAAATTCTCAAAGAAAATAGAAGGAAGGAAATAATAAAGAGCAGAGATCAATGAAACTGATAACAAAGATATAATAGCAAAAGTCAGCAAAGTCAAAAAGTTCCCTGTTGCTGTTGAGTCTGATTCACAGTGACCACAGGGGACAAAATAGAACCCTCCTGTGGTAGTTAAGATTGTTGTCAACTTGGCTGGGCCTGGTTGAGTGACTGGGCAGCTGGATATAGTTATTCCCCATGGTGAGATTCGTAATTAACTCCATGCTGGAATCTACTGGAGCAGCTGAGTAGCTGCTTTAAGGATGTGGACTGCTTCCAGTATATAAGAAGCAGTTTTGAGGAAAGTCTCTAGTTTTTTGGCACGCTTGAACCCTGAATGTAGCCAAGTCGTCATTCGCAGCCTGCCATCATGTCCTGCTGATTATGGGACTTCTTCTGGACTTGAATTAGTAGCCTGATGTATTGTTTGGTAATGTTGGGACTGTGCATTTTTACTTGTTGACCTTTGGTTTGTCAGCCTCAGCAGCCAGAAGCTGCCTGAGTGAAGAAAAGCCTTCGGCTTCAGTGGACCGGGAGCAGGAGGCAAAGCTGAAGACCGGGGTTGAGGGGCTTTCATTCAGCTCTTAGAGCCCGGCACATTGAACTCGGATTTAAAGCCTCCCAAACTGTAAGAGAATAAACTCCTGTTTGTTAAACCCATCCCATCTGTGGTTATTTCTGTTAAAGCAGCATGAAGTAATCACCCCCCACCCCATAGGCTATCCAAGGATATAATCCTTATGGATGTAGACTGCCACTCTTTCTCCTGCAGAGTGCTGGTGGATTCAAACCACTGATCTTTAGGGCTTCTTAGTCAAAAGTTAGTTCCTTGAAAATACAAAATAAAAATTTAACCTCTGGTTAAATAGATTTTTTTAAAAAAAAGAAAGAACAAACTAGAAATCACAAATAAATAATACAATAAATGAAAAAGTGCAACATTGATTAAGATAAGAATATAATATGAAATTTATGCCAATAACAGAAAAATCTAGATGAAGTAGAGGAAAATATCACATAAAATATATAAAAAGCTATCTTATAAAAATTGACTCAAAACAGAAAAAACAAAACAAAACGTTGAATAGTTCAAAACCATTGTTGTTGTTGTTAGGTACTGTGAAGTTGGTTCCAACTCATAGAGACCATATGTACAACAGAGTGAAACACTTCCCAGTCCTGTGCCAGCCTCACAATACTTTCTATACGTGAACCCATTGTTGCAACCACTGTGTTAATCCATCTCATCGAGGGCCTTCCCCTTTTTCATTGACCCTCCACTTTACCAAGCATGATATCCTTAAAATCATTAAAGAAATTAAATGTTGTTGTTGTTGTTGTT
>NW_006921740.1:5528228-5529064 GCF_000298275.1 Orycteropus afer afer
TGGGCATTCCTACTTCCGTAGTGATACTGCCTCAGAAACCCAAGGAGGGGTCGCTATGAGTTGGGGCCGACTCGATGGCAAACAACAACAACAACTACAAGGAAGACCAGTTAATACTACTGTCACTAAAATTTATGCACCAACCACCGAAGCCAGAGATGAAGAAATTGAAGATTTTTCTCAAATTCTGCTGTCTGAAATTGACCGAACATGCAATCAAGATGTGTTAATGATCATTGGACACTGGAATGCAAAACTTGGAAACAAAGAGGAATTATTGGTATTTGGAAAATTTGGCCTTGTAGTTAGAAATAACACTGGAGGCCACATGATAGAATTTTGAAAGACCAACGACTTATTCATTGGAAGTACCTTTTTTCAGCAACACCAATGGTGGCTATACATGTGGCTTTACCAGATGGAGTGAATAGGTATCAGATTGTGGCAAGAAGCAATGGAAAAAGTCTATCTTCAGCCAAAGCAGGCCAGAAGCTGATTGTGGAAGAGACCATCAACTGCTCATATGCAAGTTCAACTTGAAGTTGAAGACAATTAAAACAAGTCCACGAGAGCAAAAATATGACCTTGAATATATCCTTCCTGAATTTAGAGACCATCTAAAGAATAGATTTGATGCATTGAATACCAGTGACCAAAAACCAGAATTGTGGGATGATCTCAAGAACATCATCCATGAAAAAGGCAAAAGGTCGTTAAAAATATGAGAAAAGAAGAAAAAAACAAAATGGATGTCAGAAGACACTCTGAAACTTGTCCTTGAATGGAGAGTAGCTAAAGCAAATGGAAGAAATGACAAGATAAAAGAGCTGAACAGA
>NW_006921740.1:5529164-5544712 GCF_000298275.1 Orycteropus afer afer
CACTCCTCAGAAGGAAGGTTGGGCAATCTACTTCCATAGTGATACTGCCTCGGAAACCCAAGGAGGGGTCGTTATGAGTCAGGTCTGACTCTATGGCACATAACAACAACAACAACACATTAAACTCAGTGTCATTCAGTATATTCTGACTTAGAGCGGCCTCATTGGGTTTCCAAGGCTGTAAATCTTTATGGAAGTAGATCGCCCCATTTTCCTTCCCCGCAGTGGCTGGTGGGTTTGAACTGCTTACCTTTTACTTAGCAGCCAAATGCCTTATCCACTATACCACCAGACCTACACGTGTGATAAGAATTCTTAATAAGTGAAAATAAATAAGAATTCCTTTATCTACCAAAACTTCAGAACACATGATTCCCAAACAGACAATATTAGAAACTGTCCCTGGAAAACTAGGAAAAGACAAGCCTGCCCATGATCCATGCTTCCATTCAACATCATCAGTTCAAGAAAAAGGAATATGGTTCAGTTAGAAAGAAAAAACAGTAGCTATTTACAAATGATATGATTGTCATCAAAGAAGATCTACAAAAAAAGTTTTCAAATTATGAAGAAATAATAAGAGCATTTAGCAAGGTGATTATATATAAGAGCAATATATTAAAAAGTTACATTTCTATAAGCAGAAAATATAATTAAAAAAAAATACTATTTACAATAACAATGAAGACTACAAGATACCAAGAAATAAATCTAACTAAAAATATACCTGATCTATATGGAGAAAAATTTTAAAGGTCATTGAAATAAAACCTAAACCAACGGAATGATAATAAAATTTTCATAAATGAGAAGACATCACATTAAAAAAATTAAGTTCTTCCCAAATTTATATTTAAATACAATACAATTCCAACCAAAATTTCAACAGGATTTTTCCAAGAACTTGACAATCTAAGGTTAAACATTTATGTGAAAAAAACAAAAGTTCAGAAACAGTCAACCTGCTCTTGAAGAAAATAAAAAGGGTACACAAGAGCTATTAGGAGCTCTGGTGGCATAGTGCCTAAGGCACTTGACTGCTAATGAAAAGGCTGATGGTTCAAACCTACCAGCCATTCCTCGGAAGGAAGGTTGGGCAATCTACTTCCATAGTGATCCCACTTTGGAAACCCAAGGAGGGGTCACTATGAGTCGGGTCCAACTTGACGGCACATAACAGCAATAACAGAGCTATTACCCAGGCCCCACCCCCACCAGCAAGGAAACCAGGGTGAAAGAGAAGCCAGAGGCATGACAGAGCAGAGCAGAAGCCAGGCATCCAGGTAAGGGGAGGGAGGGACCCAGGCTCCACCCCCACCAGCCAAGAAAAGGTGGGAAAGAGAAGCCAGGAAGATGACAGAGCAGAGCAGCAGGCAGGCATCCAGGTAAGGGGAGGGAGGGACCTAGGTCCCACCCCTACTGACCAGGAAAGTGGGGGAAAGAGAATCCAAGGGGATGACAGAGAAGAGCAGCGCCAGGAATTCAGGTAAGCGGAGGGCGGAGAGCTAAGGGAGGCAAACTAGTCTGTCAGTTTGTCATACTATTGTGGCTTGTGTGTTGCTGTGAGGCTTGAGGCTGTGCCAACGGTGTTTCAAGTGCCAGCAGGGTTGCACATGGTGCACAGGTTTCAATGCAGCTTACAGACTGAGACAGACTAGGAAGAAGGAAGAGGCCATGTACTTCTCAAAGAATTGGTCAGGGAAAACCTTATGAATAGCAGAGAAACACTGTCTGATACATTACTGCACAACTTTATGAATAGCCTGGAAACATTATCCGATACAGTGCAAGAGGATGACCCCCTTAGGTCAGAAGGCTTTCAAATTATGACTAGGAAAGAGCTGCATCATCATCAGAGTAGGACCAACCTGACTGATATGGATAGAATAACAGCTGCAAACATCCATTAATAATAGGATCATGGAATGTACGAAGTATGAATGTAGGAAAATTGGAAGTTGTCAAAAATGGGATGGAACACATAAAGATTAATATCCTAGGCATTAGTGAGCTGAAATGGACTGTTTTTGGTCATTATGAATCAGACAACCATATGATCAACTATGCTAGGGATGATGATTTAAAGAGGAATGACATGGTATTCATCATCACAAAGGATATTTCAAATTCTGTCCTGAAATACCATGGTGTCAGTGATAGGATCATATCCATATGCCCACAAGAAAGACCAGTTAATACGACTCATTAAAATTTATGCACCAACCACCAAAGCCAAAGATGAGGAAATTGAAGAGTTTTATTAGCTTCTGCAATCTGAAATTGAATGAACATGCAATCAAGATGTGTCATTTATCACTGGTAACTGGAATGCAAAAGTTGGAAACAAAGAAGAATCACCAGTAGTTGGAAAATTTGGCCTTGGTGACAGAAATAACATTGGAGATCGCATGATAGAATTTTGCAAGACCAACAAATTATTCATTGCAAATACATTTTTTTTTCAACAACACAAATGGTGGCTATACACATGGACTTCACCAGATGGAATACACAGGAATCAGATTGACTATATCTGTGGCAAAAGGCTATGGAAAAGCTCAATATCTCCAGCCAAAACAAGGCCAGGAGCTGATTGTAGAACAGACCATCAATTGCTCATATGCAAGTTCAACCTGAAGTTGAAGACAATTAAAACAAGTCTATGAGAGCCAAAATATGATCTTGAATATATCCCTCTTGAATTTAGAGACCATCTAAAGAATAGATTTGATGCACTGAACACCAGTGACTGAAAACCAGAAGAATTGTGGGATGACATCAAGAACATCATCTATGAAGAAAGCAAGAGGTCATTAAAAAGACAAGAAAAGGAGAAAAGACCAAAATGGATGTCAGAAGAGACTCAGAAACTCACCCTTGAATGAAGAGTAGCTAAAGCTTATGGAAGAAATGCAAAATAAAAGAGCTGAACAGAAGATTTCAAAGAGCAGCTTGAGCAGACAAAGCCAGTGACTATAATGAAATGTGCAAAGACCTGGAATTAGAAAACCAAAAGGGAAGAACACACTCAGCATTTCTCAAGCAGAAAGAACTGAGGAAAAACTTTAAGCCTCAAATTGCAATATTGAAAAATTCTATGGGCAAAATATTGAATGATGCAGGAAGCATCAAAAGAAGATGGAAGGAATACAAGGAGTCACTGTACCAAAAAGAACTGGTCAATGTTCATCCATTTCAGGAGACGGCATATGATCAGGAACCAATGGTATTGAAGGAAGAAGTCGAAGCTGCACTGAAGGAATTGGTGAAGAACAAGGGTCCAGGAATTGACAGACTACCCGTTGAGATGTTTCAACAAACGTATGTCCCACAGGAGGCACTCACTAAGTTATGCCAAGAGATTTGGAAGACAGTTACCTGGCCAACTGACTGGAAGAGATCCGTATTTGTACTCATTCCAAAGAAAGGTGATCCCACAGAATGTGGAAATTATCAAATAATATCAATATTGCCCGCAAGTAAGATCTTACTGAAGTTAATTCAAAAATGGTTGCAGTAGTATATTGACAGAGAACTTCCAGAAGTGCAGGCTGTGAAACAAGAAGAGGATGTGAAACAAGGGATATCATTGCTGATGTCAGATAGATCTTAGCTGAAAGCAAAGAATATCAGAAAGATGTTTACTTGTGTTTTATTGGCTATGCAAAAGTATTTGATTGTGTAGATCATAACAAATTGTGGATAACATTGAGAAGAATGGGAATTCCAGAACACTTAATTGTACTCATGAGGAACCTGTGCATAGACCAGAAGGCTGTTGTTTGAACAGACCAAGGCGACACTGCATGGTTTAAAATCAAAAAGAGAATGTGTCAGGGTTGTATTCTTTCACCATACTTATTCAATCTGTATGCTCACCAAATCATCCGAGATGCTGGACTGTATGAAGAAGAATATGGTATTAGAATTGGAGGAAGGCTCATAAACAACTTGTAATATGCTGATGACACAACCTTGTTTGCTGAAAGTGAGGATGACTTGAAGCACTTACTGATGAAGATTGAAGACTACTGCAGTCTGCAGTATGGATTATATCTCAATATAAAGAAAACAAAAATCCTCACAACTTGACCTATAAGCAGCATAACGATAAATGGAGAAAAGATCGAAGTTGTCAAAGAGTACTGTGCTTGGTTCTACAACTGATGCCAATGGAAGCACCAGTTACGACATCAGACGACATATAGCACTGGGCAAGTTGGCCGCAAGGGACCTCTTTCAAGTGTTGAGGGGCAAAGACGTCTCCTTGAAGACTAAGGTGTGCCTGACACAAACCATGATATTTTCAATTGCCTCATATGCATATGAAAGCTGAACAATGAATAAAGAAGACTGAAGAATAATTTACATTTTTGGGTTGGGCTGGTGAAGAATGCTGAAAGTACCATGGACTGCTAAAAGAACTAACAAATCTCTCCTGGAAGAAGTACAACCAGAATGCCCCTTGGAAGCTAGAATGGCCAGACTTCATCTCACCTACTTTGGTCATGTTGTCAGAAGGGACCACTCCATGGAGAAGTGCGTCATGCTTGGTAAGGTGGAGGGTTGACGAAAGAGGGGAAGGCCTTCAACAAGATGGATTGACACAGTGGCTGCAGCGATGGAATCAAGCATAGCAGGGATTGTGGGGCTGTTACGGGACCAGGCAGTGCTTTGTTCTGCTGCTGAGCATAGGGTCTTTATGAGTTGGAGATGACTGGACAGCAGCTAACAACAACAGTGACAGAGCTATTAGATATCAGATCTTCTTGGAAGATCTTCTTACACCAACAAAGAGTCCTCTGATGAAGAAATAAGTGAAACAATACCATTTACTATAGCTACTAAAAAGATAAAATATCTAGGAATAAGCCTCACCAGAGACACAAAAGACCTATACAAAGAAAACAATAAAACACTGCTACAAGAGACAACAAGGGCACTATATAAATGGAAGAACCTACCTTGTTCATGGATAGGTAGACTAAATATTGTGAAAATATCAATACCAACTAAAGCAATCTATACATTTAAAGCAATCCCGATCCAGATTTCAACAAAATTTTTTAAGGACATGGAAAAACTAATTACTAATTTCATATGGAAAGGAAAGAGACCTCAGACAAGCAGAGAACTTCTCAAGAAGAAAAACAAAGTGGAAGGTCTCACACTCCCAGATCTTCAGAACTACTATATAGCCACAGTAGTCAAAACAGCATGGCATTGGTACAATGATAGACAGATAGACCAATGGAACAGAATCGAAAGTCCAGATATAGACCCATCCATCTATGGACAACTAATCTTTGTCAAAGGTCCAAAACTCATTAAACATTTAACAAATGGTGCTGGCAAAACTGGATATCCACCTGTAAAAAAATGAAATAAGACCCATACCTCACCCCATACACAAAAACAAACTCAAGCTGGATCAAAGACTTAAATGTAAAACCCAAAACTATAAAATTCATCAAAGATAGAATAGGGGCAAATCTGAGCCCTAATTTATGGTATAAGTAGACTGTCAAGCATAACCCAGAATGTGCAGTAGATAGAAGAGAAGCTAGATGAATGGGACTTTTTAAAAATTAAATTCTTATGCACATTGAAAGACTTTGTCAAAAGGGTAAAAAGAGAACCTACAGATTGGGAGACAATATTTGTCTATGACATATCTGATAAAGGACTTATCTCCAAAATCTACAGAAAACTTCAACACCTCAACACCAAAAAGACAAATAATCCAATTCACAAATGGACAAAAGACTTGAACAGACACTTCACCAAAGAAGATACACAGGCAGCCAACAAACACATGAGAAATTGCTTGTGATCATTAATCATTAGAGAGATGAAAATCAAAACAACAATGAGATATCATCTCACCCCAGCAATAATAGCAAAGTTCAACAGGTCAGAACATAACAAATACTGGCAAAGTTGTGGAGAGATTGGAACTCTTGTGCACTGCTGGTGGGATTGTAAAATGGTATAACCATTGTGTCAAATAGTATGGCATTTCCTTAAAAAACTGAAAATAGAAGTACCATTTGACCCAGCAATTCCATTACTAGGAATATGTCTTAAAGAGGTGAGAGACAGAGCATGGACAGACATATGTACACCTATGTTCATCACAGCGCAATTCACTATAGCAAAGAGATGGGAACAACCTAAATGCCCATCAACGGATGAGTGGATAACGAAACTATGGTACATGCACACAATGGAATAGTATGCTATATTAAAGAACAATGAGGGATACACGAATCATCTCACAGCATGGATGAACCTGGAGGACATTATGCTGAGTGAAATAAGTCAATCTCAGAAAGACAAGTACTGTATGAGCCCATTACCGTAAAAAGACAAAGAAAGATTTGGTTGGGAAAGGGAACTCAGTTAGTAGGTTACCAGGATGGAGAGGGAAGGAAAGGGATTAATTTTGGGCTAGTTGGGCCCTACACACTGACGTGGGTAGGGGGAGGGATATACGAGAAGGATCTGTGACCACTATGATAACATTAGGAAATGGGAGGACACCGAATTGTGCACACAAGAGATAGACGACAGATGCTAATAACAACCAATGTGTCCATAGTACTGCATTGCCATTAATACCAAACACCAGGCTACAGATAAACACATTTTTTTAAAAAAATCAGATCTTCTTAAAAAGCTATGAAATTAAGATTGTTGCAAATGGCACAGGAATAAACAAAGTGACTGAAATCAACAAAGTCCACTGAGAAAAAGGAGAAACTTCAATAAATAGTAGAGGGAGACATAAGAGGTGAAATTGGCTTTCTACTTCCCACAATATACAAATGTACAGATCAAGTTCAGGTGGATTGAAAACAAATATAAAAAGGTTTGTGAAGGAAATGGATAATGTATTTATGACTTCAGGATAGAGAAAAATAAGATACAAAAAGCAATAACATAAAAAATAATGGATAAATTCAACTATCTTAAGATTGAGAACTTCATCAAAAGATGCCACAAAATAAGAGGAGATATATGTATGCAGCACATATAATCAGTAAATTATTAGTATCCAGAATAAGAATTTCCACAAATAAATAAGAGACAACATAAAAAATAAAGCAAAAGATACGAGTGGATTAGTATCCAGAATAAGAATTTCCACAACTAAATAAGAGACAACATAAAAAATAAAGCAAAAGATATGAGTGGATATTTTATATAAAGGGAAACAAATTAGAAATGCAACATGTGTTTCAACCGACCACCCTGATTTATTTTACTAGCCTTGTTCCATTTTCTGAAGCCATATCTGATCAACATGTGGTGGCTGAAATGGCTACTATGTGTGACAGGATCAGGAGACGTCCCTTGTATTTAATATCTTACTTATGCTGATCCTTTGTTTTTATACAGAGAATGAAGCACTGTGAAGCATAAATAGTCTCACCAACTTCTCCCCAGTAAGATCCCTCTGGTTCTACTAAGAACTTGGTACACTCTGCTATAGCAGTGTTCAGAAATTATCTGGATGTGTGTTTCCTGCCTCCTCAGTGGATGCTCTTGCAATTTCTTTTTTCAATAGTAGTATTTGATTGTGTTTTCAGTGAAGGTTTACACAGCAGTTTAGGTTCCCATTCAACAATTTCTATGTAAGTTGTTCAGTGACATTGGTTATGTTCTTCACAATGCATAAACATTCTCATAATTTTCCATTCTTGTTCTGTTTGCAATTTCTTTTCATTGTACTTTCTTCCTCCACTGTTCTCTAGTTGGCGGCAGTGAACCTTTCCGTTCTTACTGGGAAATGTACCTGCCCAAGGGATTGCTGCTGATCTTTGTGGTAGATTCAGCAGACCACAGTCGATTACCTGAAGCCAAAAAACACCTTCATCAAGTGATTGGAACAAACCCTATCCTTCCTCTCATTGTATTTGCAAACAAACAGGTAAAAATTGGTGCATATATAGATTTTATAGAACAATTTTATTATTAAGACAAAATAGAAATGTATGCTTTCAATAACTAGCCATTCAGCAACTTATTATATACTGTATGTTGTTGTTGTTGTTATGTGCCATAAAGTTGGACCCGATTCATAGAGACCCCTCCTTGGGTTTCTGAGGCAGTATCACTACGAAGTAGATTGCCCCATCTTTCTTCCGAGGAGTGGCTGGTGGGTTTGAACCACCAGCCTATATACTGTATATTCAAGTCAATTTGTATTTACTAGTGGATGTGGAACATCGCAGTACAGCTTATCATAAACCATTATAAATATTTTACACCATAGTACTATTTCTCCATAATATTTTTTTCGTAAAAAAGTTATGAGCTCCCTAGTGAAACTATCCTTCAAGAATGAGGGTGGAATTAAAACATCTCCAGACAAATTGAAGTTGACAGAGTTCATATCCACCAAACCAGCCCATCAAAAATACTAATGGGAATTCTGTAGATAGAAGGGATATGATACTAGAAAGTAAATCAAAGCTACGCATAAAAAGAAAGATCCCTGATAAAGGGAAATGCATGGACAGGTATAAAGGCTGGTAATAAAGTATTCATGCTTAAAAATTCTAAATGTTTCTTCCTTCATATTTTTAATAACAATTACATAAACCAAAAAACTCACTGCGGTCGAGTCATATCCAACTCATAGCAACAATTCCTTGGGTTTCCGAGACAGTATCACTAAGGAAGTAGATCTCCCAGTCTTCCTTCCGAGGAGTGGCTGGTGGGTTTGAATTGCCAACCTTCTAGTTAGCAGTCAAATGCCTTAGGCACTACGCCACCAGAGCTCCCAACAAATATATAAAAGGCAAGGATAAATTTATGTTACAGGGCACATGAAATATAAAGATGTAATTAATGATAACAACAAAAGGGAGGAGAGAGGAATGGTGTAGATAAAGAATTTTTTGTATGTTACAATGTTAAATTGGTACCAACTTACCCTAGAATGTTATAAATATAAGCTCTTAAGTGTAATATTCATGGTAACCACTAAGAAAATATATTAAAAACATTAAAAAAAAGGAAAGGAGAAGGGAACCTAAAAGACACAGTACAATAAACCAATGAAATACAAAAGCAAGCCATACTAAAGAACAATGACAAAGAAGACCTGCAACACACACACAAAATAGCAGAATGACAGAAGTCACTTATCAGTACTTGTTGTTGTTGTTGTTGTTATTTGCCGTCAAGTCATACCAAACCAAAAAAAACAGATTCACTGCCGTCAAGACAGATCCAACTCAGAGTGGCCCCTCCTTGTGTTTCCAAGGCGGTCACTACAGAAGTAGATTGCCCAACCTTTCTTCCGAAGAGCGGCTGGTGGGTTTGAACCGCCAGTACTTACAGTGACTGTAAATTGACTAAATGCTCCAATCAAAAGGCAAAGAGTGAGAGAATAAATAAAAAAACATGATCCAACTATATGCTGTTTCCAAGAGACATACCTTGAACCCTAGGACCCAAATTGATTTAATGTGAAAGGATGGGGAAAAAAACACACTCCACTGAAATAATAACAAAAAAAAAAAAAAAAGAAGAAGAAGAAGAAGGAGAAGAAACTGGTATGGCAGTCTTAATATCAGACAAATTAGACTTTAAGACCTATCTTAAAACTTATCAAGACTTGCTTTGTAACCTGAAAGGTGGTCTGTCCTGGAGAATGATTAATGTGTACTAGACTAGAATGTATATTTTACATGCTGTTTTTGGGTGGCATGATCTATATATGTTTGTTAAGTCTAGTAGGTTTATAGTGTCATTCAGGTCATCTATTTCCTTATTGATCTTCTTTCTCAATGTTCTGTCCAAAGTGATGTATTGAAGCAGTACTAAAGGTTAAGAAAATATAAAGATTGACATTATATAGTGATAAAGGGATCAATTAATCAAGAAGATTTAACAATCAATATATATGCACCCAACATTGAGGCACCTAAATATATAAAGCAAACACTGATACAATTGAAGGGAAAAATAGATTGTTGTTGTTGTTATGGGCCGTGGAGTCAGACCTGACTCATAGCGACTCCTCCTTAGGTTTCCCAGGTGGTATCACTATGGAAGTAGATTGCCCAACATTCCTTCCAGGGAGTGGCTGATGGGTTTGAACCGCCAGTCTTCTGATTAGCATTTAAGTGCCTTAGGCACTATGCTACCAGAGCTCCCGGAAAAATAGATAGTACTCATAAAAATGGTGTGGGGGCATCATTGTATGACCATGTCTGACCCCCTCTGACTTCATAACTGGGGAGGAAGATCAAGATCAACAGCCCAAGCTGATTCCTATGAAACAGAACTCAGACTTGCCTCCACCCTCCGACCTTTTTTTTTTTTTTTTTTTTAAACCAGTTCTGATACCAACTATCCCTCCCACAGCACTTCTGATCTCTGCTGGGTTCAGTAATGTTACAGTGGCCACACAGACAATACCCACTGTTCTGGGATTTATTAGGGAAGTAACAAGTTCTAATTCAGGACCAGAAACAATTCAGGACAGTTTTTCTATCAGGACAGTCTCTTGTCAGCAATGCCTGTAGGCACACCTCCCTTCAGGCCCTTGGCCTCTGTCCTGCTCAGGCAAGTATTAGAAAGCTCTTTTAGCTCTGCCAGTAAGCATGCAGAGGCACCCCACTCTGCCAGTAAATGATGGTTCAACTCTAGCTCCATGGATTGGCAAACCTAGGTCCACCAAGTACCTGGGGGCACCCCACTCCAGCAGCAAGCCCCCTGCCTGGAGGCATTCAGCTTTCTTGCTCTGTCTGTCCAGAAGCCCACCACACGGTCACCTGCTGGTTTCCTGCCGGTCTTCTGGTTCTGTTGATACTGTTTCTCTGCCCCTGCCTCTTGCCATCTCTTGCCATCTCAGCAAGGTTTTGCAGCTCTCTATCTGTCTCCTGGGAGGAAGTTCTTAACACAGTAATCCTGAGTGCAAAGGATACACTCTGCTCCCATCTCCTCTTCTTGGTGGTAATGAAGTCCCCCCATTCCACCTCTGGGATGGCTCATTTTAAGCTTTGTGGGATGGCAAAACTGACCAATCTCCATGTTAGGATTCTATACACCTTATTTCCATGGTCCCACCCCCACAAGGGTGCCATGCATCTTATTTACATTATTAGGAAGCTATCCAGTGCCCTTGGTGGGTCATAAGTACCTCACATTTACATGATCCTACCCAGCCATTTGGTAGGAGTTACAAAAACTATGGCCAGAAGGGCCATGTTAAGTAGTTCCCTGCACTGTAGTACTGCAATAATAGTCAGAGACTTCCATGCATCACTTTGGACAGAACATCAAGAAGGAAGATCAATAAGGAAAGAGATGACCTGAATGACACTATAAACCAACTAGACTTAACAGACATATATAGATCATGCCATCCAAAAACACCATGTAAAATATGCATTCTAGTTTAGTACACATGAATCATTCTCCAGGACAGACCACCTTTTAGGTCACAAAGCAAGTCCGATAAATTTAAATAGACTGAAATCACACAAAGTATTTTCTCTGACTACAATGGAGTGAAGCTAGAAATCAATAACAGAAAAAAAAAAAAAACCACAAATATATGGAAATCACACAACACACCATTAAACTATGAATGGGTGAAGGGAGAAATCACAAGTTTCTTAGAGTCAAATGAAAACAAAAGTACAACAAACTTGTGGGTTGTAGCAAAGGCAGTACTTAGAAGGAAACTTACAGCAATAAATGCCTACATGAAAAAAGAAGAAAGGATTCAATTCAATAACCTAAGTTGACAACTCCAAGAACTAGAAAGAAAATAGCAAATTAAGCCTAAACCTCAAAACCAAAATCAAACTTACTGCCATAGAGTTGATTCTGATTCATAGCAACCCGCATTGGGTTTTCAAAGCTGTAAATCTTTATGGAAGCAGATTGCCTCATGTTTCTTCTACACAGTGGGTGGGTTCAAACTGCCTGACTTTTTGGTTAGCAGCCAAATGTCTTAACCACTATACATCACGATATTTTCAGTTGCCTCATATACATGTGAAAGCTGGACAATGAATAAGGAAGATCAAAGAAGAGTCGATGCCTTTGAATTGTGTTGGTGAAGAATACTGAAAATACTGTGGACTGGCAGAAAAATGAACAAATCTGTCCTAGAAGAATTGCAGTCAAAATGCTCCTTAGAAGCGAGAATGACTGGCTAGACTGTCTCACCTACTTTGGTTACGTGGTCAGAAGGCACCAGTCCCTGTAGAAAGTTACAAAGCTTGGTAACGTAGAGCGTCAGTGAAGAAGGGGAAGACCCTCAATGAAATGGGTTGAGACAGTGCCTGCAGCGATGGGCCCAAGCATAGCAAGGATTGTGAGGATGGTGCAGGACCAGGCATTATTTCGCTCTGTTGTACATGGGGCTGTTATGAGTTAGAGCCGATTTGATGGCAAAACATCAACAATTTGAACTTAATTATGAAATGTTGGATATTCTAGTTTAAGATTCATTCACGTCTGTTGATGGTCCTTGGCCAAAATACTTAGTCTATGCTTTCAGCTAACTCATTGATGCAAGTTATTATATAATGGTTAAAAAAAGTTCTCTTTCTTTACTCTGTCACTAATGACCTCTGTTAAGACACAGTTATATCGGTGTGAAATAAACCTGGTGTTTGTACTTGTTATGCTTTATCATTACAAGAAGTTCCTCCTCTCATCTAATGTCCTCCCTCTTCCATTCTCTTCTTCCCTAATACTATGACATTATTAACCTGTGACACCATCCACATGTTAACACATCTATTAACAAAATTACAAAAATTATGACAGGTTCTAGGATTAAGTGAATGCAGGTCTCAAATGAGCAATATATTGAGACTACCAACATCTGTCGAGGTAATTGACTCCAGCCAGATACCAGGTTCCAGCCACCTCAGGCTCCTAGTGATGGAACATGATAGGTTGACATTGGTACAGGGAAAAAAAATGACATAATACCAGGTTATTTCCAGTTTAGGGAGAACACTGTAAAACAACAAAAAGCCAATTATAAATGAATTTTAGAAGTGAAAATGCCAAAAGTTTGCATAGAACTGAAAAACTACAGCTGGATATTTGTATATTATATTTATAAATGGAATTACTAGAGGTCATATCCATAAATAATCCTTGACATATGAGAGGCAAAGAAGTAGGTTTGAAATTGCCATTTCGACTTCAAGGTTTGGATTCTGGCATGCAGCATAAGCATATAGGCTTCCTTTCTCCAATTTTAATCCCTATCCTCTCTGCCTCACGGTGACCCCACTGTGTTAGAGTAGAATTGCTCCATGGGATTTCCAAGGCTGTGATCTTTCGGAAGCAGATCACCAGGCCTGTCTTCCCAGGTGCCTCTGGATGGGTTCACACAGCCAGTCTTTCAGCTAGTAGGCAAGTGGTTAGGTCGGAATTGGTTTGAAGCCAACTAATACCTTTCGGCCTCTCCCTACAGGTTTCCCTCCCCTAAACCTCTCTCAACTCTCTGTCTCATCCTCTTTCTCTTCACCTGTCTCTCCCCTTCTCTGCCTCCCTCTTCCATTACCCCATTATTTAAACCCACTGTGTCCCTGCTCCCATCTCTGTCTCCCTCCACCCCTCAAAATTTGATCATATATATATATATATATATTATTGTGATTTGCATGAAAGTTTACACAGCAAATTCATTTTCCATACAGCAGTTCATATACATTTTGTTTTATGACATTGACTGCAATTCCCCCTAATATAACAGCTCTCTTCCCACTTCCTCCTCATAGTTACCTCTTCCCTGTGTCCTCCCTCCCATGCATTCCTGCCCTCCAGCTGTCTCTCTGTGCAAACATTGCCCTTCTGTTCTCCCATGATCTATCACTCCAAGGAGTGTGTCTACCTGATGTGAATGTGCCCCCATATGCCTGTCTGTTGTTTGGCTGGAAGCCACAGGAGTGAGTTCAGTTCCAGACCTGAAGGATAACTAGGGACCACAGTTTCAGGGATCTCACCAGCCTCTATCAGACCAGCAAAACTGCTTTATTTTTTATTTTTATGATTTTGCGTTTTGTTCCACATTGTTCTCCCACTCTATCCAGGATCTCCTACATAGATCGCCCTCCAAGTGGTTGACAGTGGTAGCCGGGCACCATGTAGTTTTTCTGGTCTTATGGTCATATAGGCTGAGGATTGCTTGATCTATCAGTCGCTTTGACTAATTGTTTCCATGAGTCTTTGGTTTTCTTCATTGTTCTTTGCTCTGGGTGAAGAGATATCAATTGTTGCTTCTATATGGCCGCTTGCAAGCTTTTAAGATCCCAGTCGCTACTCACCAAAGTAGGATGTAGAACAATACTTTTGTGTAGTGTGTTATGCCCATTGAGCTTGATGTCCCCTGTGACCATGCTTCTGAGCCCACAGGTTCAACTACTCACACCTTCGGGGTAGCTGGCTGTGGCCAAGAAACCACTACAACCTTGTCCCTTGTCAGCTCTACCATACACCTGGACATTCTTACAGCACATACAAATACACTTGTATCTGCCAACCTATACATGGTCATGGGCACACTCCCCCCTGCCTAGACATACCTGATGGTTCAGCCAGTCCACTCATTTATCCACCCATATATCCATGCTTGCCATCACTGACAATGCAGTACTGTACATGCAAAAGGGTTCATCTTTGGTGTCTGTACCTCCTCTGTACCTCTCTATGTCTTCCTCTTCCTCAATGATACCGTGTTGATCACTCAATTTTGGTAATTGCCCTTCCCCTCACCCAAATCAATACTTGTCTCTACCTATCTAGCAGTGTTCCCTCTCATCCCTATTAACCAACAAAGTTTCCTTCCATATATAAACCTTTCCCTGACATTTTACAATAATGAACTAATACAATATTTGTCCTTCTATGATTGACTTATTTCACTCAGTGTAATGTCCTCCAAGTTCATTCATGTTATGCAGTGTTTTGCAGATTCTACATCATTCTTTAGTGTTGCATAATATTCCATTGTGTGTATGTACCATAATTTGGTTATCCATCCTAATGTAGGTGGGCACTTAGGTTGTTTCCCTTTCTTTGGTATTGTGAATAGTGCTGTGATGAACATGGGTGTTCATGTATCTGTTCTTGTCCCAGCTCTCATTTCTTTAGGATGTTGTTGTTGTTATGTGCCATCAAGTCGGACCCGACTCATAGCGACCCCTCTTTGGGTTTCCGAGGCAGTATCACTACGGAAGTAGAGTGCCCCATCTTCCTTCCAAGGAGTGGCTGCTGGGGTTTCAACCACCAGCCTTCTGGTTAGCAGTCAAGTGTTTAGGCACTACGCTGCCAGAGCTCCCTTTCTTTAGGATATCTACCTAGTAATGGGATTGCTGGATCAAATAGTATTTCTATTTCCAACTTTTTAAGAAATCACCATACTGCTTTCCAGAGTGTTTGTATCATTTTGCAGTCCCACCAGCAGTGTATGAGAGTCCCAATCTCTCCACATTGTTGCCAGCATTTGTTATTTTCTGTCTTGTTGAACTTTGCTATTAGTGCTGGGGAGAGATGGTATC
>NW_006921740.1:5544812-5546711 GCF_000298275.1 Orycteropus afer afer
CCCATTTTTTAATTGGATTGTTTGTCTTTTTTTGTTGAAGTGATGGAGTTTTCTGTAAATTTTAGATATAAGTCTCTTGTCAGGTATGTTGTTGCCAAATATTTTTTTCCAATCTGTAGGTTCTCTTTTCACTCCTTGATCCAAAAATATTTTTTCAGTAGAAGCAATGTTCACAAATGAAAAGTCACAGCAGGAAATGCTATAATCAGTTAAATTTGAAGTGGACAAAAACTAACTCATGAATCAAATTTATGTTGTTAAATATAAATTTTAGAAGAATTGATCATATTAAAATAATCTTGGGAGAAAAAAAAAGTCCTAGAAGAACACAATTGGTAGCAGAGTGTCTGCTCTGTACAGAAAATCGACCAAGGAGTTATATTGACTTAGCTTGATTCCAGAAAATGCTTTAATTGTAAAAATATGTATAACACAACATTTGCCAATTCAACATTCCAGAAAATAAATGCTAGTATAGTTCTCAAGAAAACATTTATATTCAATCTTTGGGGCCATTATAATGGGGTCATAATGTTTTCTATATGAAAATATGGGCTCATTGTGAGTAATAAATGAAAATCTCCAAAAGGATTGCAAAATAACCAACTTTTTCTGTTCTTTTTCCATTCTGGGTTAAGGATCTTGAAGCAGCGTATCACATCACAGATATCCACGATGCTTTGGCATTATCTGAGGTGGGAAATAATAGGAAGATGTTCTTGTTTGGAACCCAAGTGACTAAGAATGGCTCAGAGATACCCTCCATCATGCAAGATGCTAAAGACCTGATTGCACACTTGGCTGCAGATGTGCAGTGACTAAGACCCAACCCATTGCACAGCAGCTCATGGTCTACATGCCATATGGACTGTTGAGTGTCAAGCTTAAAGCCAAAGGTTTCCACTTTCAAATAAAAAATAAACCATTTCCTATTTTCTCAATGCATGGCGTATATACAAAGGTAATGTCAATTTATTAAGAATATCTATTTAGGTCTTGAACTTAAAAAATGTTTGTAAGACTACATATTTTGGGGGAGATTTAGATTTGTAACCAACAGAACTAAAATGAATATCAGCAAGCATTAATCCCATTTGTTATTTTTAAATGACATGAAATTTTTATTAAAATATTTTAATAAACTTTTTCTTTTCAAGTAAAGATTCAGGTATATTCTGAGTGGATCTGTTTAACATTGCAGGAAAAGAAATATCAGTATAGAGCAATGAGAACAGAAAGAACTACCAAAGCCACATAGAATGTAAGTTAACAGCATTCTGAAAGATTAGAAGAGGCTTCTCTTCTAAGAAGCTGTTATACTAGATCAGAACATTATGGGAATTTGTTCTTTAGCTTCTTGATATTTTTACTTTTATATATAGATGACTTTCTTCTTGGTGTGGCTTGAAAAAAATAATGCAACTAGAAATATTTTATAAGAGCAGTAACTATATTTACCTACCCCCAAACCAGTTACCGTCAAGTGGATTCTGACTCATGTGATCCCATGTGTGTCAGAGCTGAACTGTGCTCTGTAGGGTTTCCAATGGCTGATTTTTCAGAAGTAGATCGCCAGGCTTGTTTTGGTTCTCTTGTGCTGCTCTAACAGAAAATACCACAAGTGGATGTTTTTAAACAAACAAGGATTTATTCTTTTACAGTTCAGGAGGCTGAAGCCTGAGCTCAAAGTGCCAAGCTCTAGGGGCTGGGTGAAGGCCCCTGATAGTTGAAGATGTGTCAACTTGGCTGGACTCCAGTTGTGAGTGGTGGTTCCCATGATGGATCACATGACTGCGTCCTAAGCGGCCGGTCAGTCTAGGGGGAGTTTCCCCAGGGGTGTGGCCTACCTGTAATATTATCCCAGGGACAAACTGGAGGAACGGTATTCCGGACTATATA
>NW_006921740.1:5552576-5562160 GCF_000298275.1 Orycteropus afer afer
TCCAGAGACAAACTTTTCAGCTTGAACTTGTCGGCTTCTACACGCTTGTGAGCCATTTATCTAAGATAAATTTCTCTCTCTCTCTTTCTCTCTCTATAAATATATATATATATAAACTTTGCTGGTTTTTGTGTTTCTCTAGAGAACCCAATCCAACACAGCCCCTCAGCCTTGGGCTTCAGCTGTGCCTTTTGCTTCTTTCTGGCCCACCGAAGCTGGAGGCTTCTCTTAACTCAGAGAGATGTTGGCTGGTGAAGCTGACAAACCCAAGGTCGACAGGTAAAATGGCACATTCTGAAGATTATTAAGCAACAGGGGAGGCCACTAGGTCAAGTCCAGAAACAGTCCCCAAATTGCCAGGCAATCATGGCAGGTTGCTGAATGAAGACTCGGCAGGGTCCAAGTATGCCAAAAAGCTCAAGACCTTTCTCAAAACTTCTTCTTATATGCAGGAAGAAGACCACATCCCTAAGGCAGCTACTCAGCTGCTCATAGTAGCTTCCACCATGTTGTGGGTTACCAGTCTCATCATGGGGAATAACTACTACCAGCTGCCCAGCTACTCAAAACCAGGCCCAGCCAAAGTTGACATATAACCTTACATAGCACAAGCCTTTCTTCCAAGGTGTCTCTGGGTGGACTTGAATATCCAACATTTTGGTTAACAGACAAGTGCTTTGACCATTTACACCACCCAAGGATTCTATATTTACCTACAGACATACTGTAAACCCAATTTTTAACCTTAGTGCCTTGACTTTATTTCTAAAACAATAATTGGAAGATTATTTTTTTCTATAAAGCTTTCTTCCTATAATTTGTAGTCTGTGGCAAAATAAGGAACCAAAATATGGTGAAGACTGTTAGCCCTTCCCAGTGTTAGCGCATAGCCTTCTCTATCAAGTTGTATGTTAAAATTGAACTTATTCATGCATATGCAAAATGCTGCTGTTCTCTGAGGAGGCATTGGAGCATGTACCTTGAAGGTCTCTAGCTTTCTCACAGTCAATGCTACAGGATAATTTTTTTTTTTTAATATTTACTCTAAATTTTTATTGTGATTTGGGTGAAAGTTTACAGAGCAAATTTATTTTCCATACAGCAGTTCAGACACATTTTGTTTCGTGACATTGACTGCAATTCCCCACAATGTAACAGCTCTCTTCCCACTTCCTCCCGGTAGTTGCCTCTTCCCTGTGTCTTTCCCGCCCATGCACTCCTGTCCCCCTCTCCAGCTGTCTCCTTTGCAAACACTATCCTTCTGTTCCCCCACAATTGATTGATCTAAGGAGTGTATCTAACTGATGTAAATATCCACCCCATATGCCTTTCTATTGGCTGGAAGCCACAGGAGTGGGTTCAATTCCAGATCTGAAGGGTAACTAGGGGCCATAGTCTTGGGAGTCTCACCAGACTCTATGAGACCAGTAAAGCTGGTCTTTTTTCTTTTTATTAAGATTTTGCATTTTGTTCCACATTGATTTCCCACTCTATCCTGGATTTTGCAGGATAATGTTTAAAGATACTGTATCACAACAGCTTCTCAGGTGTCCAGTGTCACACCTTCTATGCGTGGCCTGTGGAAGCTACATCACACAATGATTCAGAATTGTCATAAACCTTGGATTTCATCTTCTGCCCAGAGCACTGCCATCAACTGTTCTACTGGACAAATCAATTAATCATTCTGTGTGTCACTCAGTCTTCCCTCTGTAAAAAGATCATCCAGATGCACACTATTTCTAGTCCTAAGCTCTGATTCTATATGTTCTCTCTTCTGGGATGTCTATTTCAAGGTGATGCCAGAAGCTTTCAAGATGGGGAAAGATACCCTTGTTCTTCCATGTTCAGCCTTGTTTTTTTCACACGGTTATTTTAGATTCTGCATTTTGTCAACAAATAGTTCCTTCAGGGTGAACAGTTATTGAGTGACAACTTGCCAGTCAGTACTTCTTGTTAGGAATGAATGAAACAGGGACCTATGCTTGACATGTTCTGTCTTAGTCTGGTGAGAGAGGTATATGTTAGTTACAGGAATTTCTGATGGAAATAGCACTGAGCCAAGACAGGTTGGAAGGCTCAAAGAGCCTTCTGGGCTGGCAGTCTTTGCAACAGAATGCATGAGGTGGCATTCATTACCTTAGAAAATTTACCACAACCTAGGGTCTGTTGCTAGCCTGCCAGGTTCAGTAACTACAAAAAACAAACTCCAAAAGTTTGCAGGCTTAGTTAACTCCAAAAAACAAACTCACTGTCATCGAGTCAATTCTGACTCATAGTGACCCCCATTTGGTTTTCAAGACTGTAAATATTTATGGAAGTAGACTGCCTCTTTTTCTTATGTGTAGCAGCTTGTGGTTCAAAGCACTGACATTTCGGTTAGCAGTCAAATGCCTTAACCACTACACTACCAGAGCTCCCACATCCCCCAAGGCAGGAAAAAGAAGGAACCACTGGGGATGAGAACAGTGGCAGGATCCAGGTAAGGAGCCAGGAGACAGGAACCGTGCCCCCCCCACCCCCAGGCAGGAAAGAGAGGGAACCACCAGGGACGACAAAGCGGCAGGATCCAGGTAAGAATTAGCTAAGGGAAGGGTGGAGAGGTTTCCAACAGCTAAGAGAGACAAACTTGTCTGTCAGTTTGTCATCCTGTGGGGCTTGCACATTGCTGAGGCTTGAGGCTGTGCCGCCAGTGTTTCAAAGGCCAGCAGGGTTGCACATGGTGCACAGGTTTCAGCACAGCTTACAGACTGAGACAGACTAGGAAGAAGGAAGAGGCCATCCACTTCTCAAAGAATTGGCCAGAGAAAATTTTATGACTAGCAGAGAAACACTGTTTGATACATTACTGTGCAACTTTATGAAGCCTGGAAACATTGTCTGATACAGCACAGGAAGACGAGCCCCTTAGGTCAGAAGGCACTCAAGGTACGAATGGGAAAAAGTTGCCTCATCAGAGTAGAACCAACCTTACTGATATGGATAAAGTAAATCTTTCAGGACATCCGTTTGCTGAAGTGGCATGACTCAAATTGAGGAGAAACAGCTGCAAACATCCATTAATAATTGGAACATGGAATACATAAAGTACGAACCTACAAAAACTGGAAGTTGTCAAAAATGAAATGGAACGCAAAAAGATTGATATCCGAGGCATTGAGCTGAAATGGACTGATTTTGGCCATTTTGAATCAGACAACCATATGACCTACTATGCTGGGAATGACAGTTTGAAGAGGAATGGTGTGGCATTCATCATCACAAAGTATGTTTCAAGATCTTTCCTGAAGTACAATGCTGTCAGTGATAGGATAATATCCATATGCCTACAAGGAAGACCAATTAATATGAGTATTATTCAAATTTACACACCAACCACCAAAGCCACAGATGAGGAAATTGAAGATTTTTATCAACTTCTTCTGTCTGAAATTGACCGAACATGCAATCAAGATGTGTTAATGATCACTGATGACTGGAATGCAAAAGTTGGAAACAAAGAAGAATCACCGGTAGTAGGAAAATTTGCCATTGGTGACAGAAATAACACTGGAGAACATGTAACAGAATTTTGCAAGACCAATACCTTATTCATTGCAAATACCTTTTCCAACAACATGAATGTGGCTGTACATGTGGACTTCGCCAGATGGGGTACACAGGAATCAGATTGACTACATCTGTGGTAAGAGGTGATGGAAAAGCTCAATATCTTTAGGCAAAACAAGGCCAGGAGCTGACTGTGAAACAGACCATCAAATGCTCATATAAAAGTTCAACTTGAAGTTCAAGACAATTAAAACAAGTCCACGAGAGCCAAAATAAGACCTTGAATATATCCCCCCTGAACTTAGAGACCATATAAAGAATAGATTTGATGCATTGAACGGAGCAAAAATCAGAGGAATTGTGGGATGACATCAAGAACATCATCCATGAAGAAAGCAAGGGGTCATTAAAACGATGAGAAAGAAAGAAAAGACCAAAATGGATGTCAGAAGAGATCTGAAACTTGCCCTTGAGTGGAGAGTAGCTTAAGCAAATGGAAGAAATGACAAGATAAAAGAGCTAAACAGAAGATTTCAAAGAGCAGCTCGAGCAGACAAAGCTAATTACTATAATGAAAAGTGCAAAGACCTGGAGTTAGAAAACCAAAAGGGAAGAACACGCTCAGCATTTCTCCAGCTGAAAGAACTGAGGAAAACATTTAAGTCTTGAGTTGCAATATTGAAAGATTCTATGGGCAAAATATTGAATGAGGCAGGAAGCATCAAAAGAAGATTAAAGGAATACACAGAGTCATTGTACCAGAAAGAACTGGTCAATCTTCATTCATTTCAGGAAGTGGCATATGTTCAAGAACCAATGGTATTGAAAGAAGAAGTTGAAGCTGCACTGAAGGAATTGGTGAAGAACGAGGCTCCAGGAATTGTCAGAATATCCATTGAGATGTTTCAACAAACAGATGCCCCACTGGAGGTACTCACTCAGCTATGCCAAGAGATTTGGAAGATAGCTACCTGGCCAACTGACTGGAAGAGATCCAAATTTTTACCCATTCCAAAGAAAGGTGATCCTACAGAATGTGGAAATTATTGAACTATATCATTCATATCACATGCAAGTAAAATCTTGCATTCAACAAAGGTTGCAGCAGTATATTGACAGAGAACTTCCAGAATGCAAGGTGGATTCAGAAGAGGACATGAAATGAGGGATATCATTGCTGATGTGAAATGGATATTGGCTCAGAGCAAAGAAACCAGAAAGATGTTTACTTGAGTTCTGGTAGCGTAGTGCCTAAGGCATTTGACTGCTAACCAGAAGGCTGGCAGTTCAAACACACCAGCCACTCCTCGGAAGGAAGGTTGGACAATCTACTTCTGCAGTGATACTGCCTTGGAAACCCAAGGAGGGGTCGCTATGAGTCAGATCTGACTCGACAGCAGTGTATTTTTGTGCGTTTATTGAGTATGCCAAAGCATTTGATTGTGTGGATCATAACAAATTGTGGATAACATTGAGAAGAATGGGAATTCCAGAAAACTTGATTGTACTCATGGGGAACCTGTAGATATACCAGAAGGCTGACATTCGAACAGAACAAGGGGACACTGCATGGTTAAAATCAAGAAAGGAGTGTATCAGGGTTGTGTCTTTTCACCATACTTATTCAATCTATATGCTGAGCAAATAATGCAAGAAGCTGGACTATATGAAGAAGAATGTGGCATCAGGATTGGAGAAAGAATCATTAACAACCTGTGATACGCTGACAACACAACTTTGCTTGCTGAAAGTGAGGATGACTTGAAGCACTTACTGATGAAGTTGAAGAATACAATCTGCAGTACGGATTACATCTCAATATAAAGGAAATAAAAATCCTCACAACGGACCTATAAGCAGCATCACGATAAATGGAGAAAAGATTGAAGTTGTCAAAGACTTCACATTGCTTGGTTCGACAAACAACACCAGTGGAAGCATCAGTGAGGACATCAGATGATGTATTGTTGCTGCTGTTATTTGCCGTCAAGTCAGATCTGACTCATAGTGACCCCTCCTTGGGTTTCTGAGGCAGTATCACTGCGGAAGTAGATTGCCTAACCTTCCTTTTGTGGAGTGGCTGGTGGGTTTGAACTGCCAGCCTTCTGGTGAGCAGTCAAGTGCCTTAGGTACTCTTTCAAGTGCTGAACAGCAAAGATGTCTCCTTGAGGACTAAAGTGAGCCTGACACAAGCTATGGTATTTTCAATCGCCTCATATATATGTGAGAGCTGGACAATGAATAAGGAAGACCGAAGAAGAATTGATGCTTTTGAGCTGTGATGTTGTCAAAGAATGCTGAAAGTACTGTGGACTGCTAAAAGAACTAACAGGTCTGCCCTGGAGGAAGTGCAGTCAGAATGCTCCCTGGAGGCAAGAATGGGCAGACTTCGTCTCACCTCCTTTGGTCATATTATCAGAAGGGACCATTCCCTGGAGAAGGATGTCATGCTTGGTAAGGTGGAGGGTCGATGAAAGAGGGGAAAGCCCTCAACAAGATGGATTGACACAGTGGCAGCGGCAATGGGCTCAAGTATAGCAAGGACCGTGGAGCTGGCGCAAGTCCAGGTGGTGTTTTGTTCTGTGCATAGGGTCACTATGATTCAGAGATGACTTGACAGCACCCAACAACAGCAACAACAACAGAACTCCTATAGCCTTCATTAGCATATTAAAAATGGATCCGCCTATTTATTTATTTATTCAATATTCATTTATTGAGTAGCAACCATGTGCCAGAGAATTTTCCAGATCTCTTTCAGTTGAAAATAATGGAAACAGAACTCACACACATAAAAGATATTTCTTTTTTGCTTATCATATTGAGAAGTCTAGGCTCAGCTGGTTTCTGAGGTCCAAAGTTAAAGAGACTGTCTCTTGGGTAACCTCTGCTGGCTTCATTCTCATATTATTTCTACAAGGTAGTAAGATGGTTGCTATTAGCACCAAATTTTAACATTCTCATAGTTCAAGATCCCAGAAGTAAAATGGGTTCATGTGGCAATTCTCATAGAGGGATGCAGATTGGCTCTGCTGGGGTCAGATTTCATCTGTGAACCAATCCTTGAACTAGATTGCCAAGAACTGTGGAGGGGTAGAGGATGGTCAGAATTAGCCTCCTCAAGCCTCTCATAATTAGTTTCCTGTAGAAGGAAAGTGTTTGGCTTTCAGAAGAAAAGGTAAAGTATAGTGGGCAGGAAAATAAGAACACTGACAGCTGCCACAATCATTGACCATGCTTGGCTCTGGGAACGCACCAGTGACCAGGTCAGAGAGGGTTCCTTTCTTTAAGAAATTTACATTCTAGCTAAGAAGATACAAATGGAAATAAACGAACAGGTGAAATAATTACAGATTTCATTGAAGCTGCAAGCCAAGATAGAAAATAATGGCAATAACATTTTTTAATTAAAGACCTTTCTAAGTTGGTGATAAATATAAGTCCAGCCCTAGAGGATGGGAAAGAGCCAGTATGTAGAGAGTGGAAGAAGAGGGATGCAGACAGTGGAAACGGGTATAGGAAAGAGGCTGAAATGGGAGAGTTTGACATGCTTGAGAACAGAGAAGGGGGAATTTAGAGAGAGGGTGGAGCAGTCTAACGTGGAACTGGAGAGAAAGATAAATTTGGGATTTATTCTAAATGGTTTGGTGTGTCATGATTGGAGGTGGGCAACGATAGAAGTCAGAAGACCAGTTGGAAAGTCATTGCAAAATCCAGGTGAGAAAAGATGATAGTTTGGATAGAGATGATGTTAGGAGATAGGAGAAAAGGATGAATTGAAGATATATTTTTGGAGAATTGTATGGAGTTACTGATTCATTAGAGGTAGGAGGATGAGACAAAGAAAGAATCAAGATTGATTCCTAAATTTCTCTCAGGAAAGACATTAGTCAGATTGATGAATTTGATGTATGAAATCACAATGCCAATTTATTACTGAGAGATGGACTAGAATTCATTCTGTGTGACCCTAATCTTTCCTAGTGAGCAGACCTGCCTGGGGAGCTGGGTCACATGAGAAAGTTGCCCGGTGAACTTCAAGCATCCATCTCAGTAGGAGGGCGGGGAGAACCAGTCAGTTGGCTTAGGTTTCTCTGTCCTCTGCAGTTGTTACATGGGTATAGGTTCTGTAACTCTCCTTCTGTTTGCACAGTTGGAATGGAACACTCTTTTGATTGGCACATTCTTTGGATATCTGAAGGCATTCTATTCAGTTGCTGGACAGTTTTGTTGATTTAGGGACCATTCTGCCTTAATAAGGTAACTTTACATAATGCTTCTTTGATTATGTATTGAATTTAAACTCTGTGAGGATAGCTTAGGAGTCTCTAGGTTATGTAAACTAACTGAAAGATTGGTAGTTCAAAACCAGAGGTGTCGCAGAAGAAAGATCTAGAGATCTGCTTCTGAAAGGTCACAACCATGAAAGCGTGATGGAGTGCAGTAACAAGTGGGGTTGTCATGAGTTGAAATTGACCTGTTGGGCAACTGGTAATGTAAATTTTTGCAAGGATAGTTTTATTTTTTGTAGGTTTTTTTTTTTTTTTCTTCCAGATACTTGCTAAATCTCCATATGGTACTGTACATATTTATATCAAAGTGAGTCTGAAGGAGATTTCATGACTCATATAGTCATCTCTCTCCTAATTCCATTCCTGATCATAGCCACATTACAAAATGTGTCTCTTTTAACTTTTCTTTGCATCACTGAAACAAAATATGTCCAAGGAGTATCCAGTAAGGTGCAGAAGGTTTACTTGGATTTGCTACATAATTTGACGAGTGACATATTCCTTAACTCTTCTATTCCCTTCCCTTGAAAACAAACATACCATTGAAACTCCACTGCAGAAAGGGCTGGGGGTGGGTGAGTGAGGAATTGGCATAGTCTGATCTCTAACTTCATGAGGAGGAGAGAGAATCACCATCAGCATCAACAGCCTGAGGCTGATTCCTATCAAGTGGAGGTCAGATATGCCTCTCTACCCTCCAACTTTTTCACCAGTTCTGACACCAACCATCCCTTCCACAACACTCTCTACTTCTCTGCTAGGTTTGATAATCCATTGCAATGGCAACACAGAACTCTCACACAATACTCACGACTATGGTGTTTATTAGGGAAGTAACAGGTTACAACTCAGGATTAGGAACTCTCAGGATACAGTTTTTCAATCAGGGCAGCCTCCCCTGTGCTCTGCCTGAAGACAGGTCTCTCTCTGGCCCTGGGTCCCTTTGCCTGGTCACTGCCCTACTTGGGCAAGTGTCACAAAGCTCTTTTAATTCGTCTCTACCAGAGGCACCCCACTTTGCCAGCAAGCCTCCTGCTTGACGGTGCACAGCTTCCTCAATCTATGAGCCAGGAAGCCCACCACCACTTTGTTTTGTGCCCGTCTTTTGGTTCTGCTGCCTCTGCTGCCTCTGTTTCTCTGTCACTGCTTCTCACCATCTCTCACCATCTCAGTAAGGTGTTGCAGCTGTCTCTCTCTGACTCCTGGGTCAAGGAGGTCTGTTGCAGGGATCTCAGATCCAAAGATGTGCTCCACTCCTTGTTCTTCTTCCCTAATGTGAATGAGATCTTCTTTTCTCCATCTGGGATGGCTCGTTTTAAGCCTAGTAGGATGGCAAAACTGACCAATCCCCATGTTAGGGCTCGATACACCTTATTTGCATTGTCCCACCCCCACAATCATGCCATATACCTTATTTACATTGTTAGCAAACTATCTAATCCCATTGGTGGGCCACAAGCACCTCATATTTGCATAGTCCTACCCAGTCATCTGGTGGGAGTCACGAAGACCATAGCTGTTGTTGTTGTTAAGTGCTGTCAAGTCGTTTCCAACTCATAGCGACCCCATGCACAACAGAATGAAACACTGCCTGATCCCGCGCCAGCCCCACAATCCCTGTTATACTTGAGCCCATCATCACAGCCACCGTGTCAATCCATCTCATTGAAGGCCTCCCCCTCTTTCGTCGACCCTCCACCCTACCAAGCATGACATCCTTCTCTAGGGAATGGTCCCTTCTGA
>NW_006921740.1:5564850-5579033 GCF_000298275.1 Orycteropus afer afer
CTGTGTACCAGGTGCATTTTGCTGGGTTTTAAACACCAGAGGCTCAGCCTCAAAACTCACATCTACATGTCACCACAGTAGGACAAACCGACAGAAAAGTTTGTCTTGCTGTTGGAGACCTCTCGTATCACCCCCACCTGGGTCCCTGTGGCTGATTGTTACTCTGTCTGGCTTCCTGGCTTTTAATCCTCTTTCTTCTGCTCTTCTGGCCTGTTGCTTTGGGCGTCTCTGAGTTGTCTCTCCTCACCTGAGTTTCCTCTGGTCACCTAATCCCTTTGGCTGATTACTCTTCTCTCTGGCTTCCTGGCTTTTAATTCCCTTTGTCCTGCTCTTCCCGCCTGCTGCTTGGGCATCCCTGAGTTGTCTGTCCTCACCTGTAACCCTGGGGCTGACCATAGCTAGAAGAGCCATATTTAGTAATTCACTGGGCCACATGCACCATTTCTATTCTCCCTTGCCACACCATCATGGTCATGAACATTAGCTGAATGCATGCCTTAGGTATTGAAAAACTGAGGCCACTTATATATATATATATATATATATATTTTTTTTGAATGTATAAAATTAAACTTTATTAGCAATTTTTCAGAATACATCTGACTTGTAAAGTGAACTATAGTTGTTATTGTTAGTTGCTGTCAAGTTGGTTCCAAGTCATAGAGACCATATGTACAACAGAAAGAAACACTGCTGGTCTTGCATCATTCTCAAAAGCCTACTATGCTTGAGCTCATCATTGCAGCCACTGTGCCAATTCATCTCACTGAGAAGTCTTCCTCTTTTTCACCTACTCTCTACTTTACTTATATATATATTTGTAATGTCTTGGTATCTTAAGATGATAAAAAAGAGGGATGCCAAAACAGGCTTACAATGGAAACAATTAGTCCAAGGGACTGGTAGGCCATGTGATACTCAGCCTACATGACCATGAGACCAGAAGAAGTAGATGGTGCCCAGCTACCACTGTCAATCACTTGGAGGTAGATCAATGGAGGAGACCCTGGATAGAGTGGGAGAACAATGTGGAACAAAACTCAAAATCATTTAAAAAAAAAAAAAAAAAATCAGGTTTGCTGGTCTGACAGAGCCTGGTGAGACCCCTGAGACTATGGCCCCTAGCCACCCTTAAGATCTGGACTTGAACTCACTTCTGTGGCTTCCAGCCAAACAACAGACAGGCATATGGGGTGAACATTTACATCAGGTAGATACACTCCTTGGAGTGATCAATCATGGGAGAACAGAAGCGTAGTGCATGCACAAGGAGACTGCTGTAGGCAGGGGGTGGGGGCAGGAATGCATGGAGGGGAGGACATAGGGAAGAGGTAACTATGGGGAGGAAGTGGGAAGAGAGCTGTTACACTGTGGGAAATTGCAGTCAATGTCATGAGATAAAATGTGTAGGAAGTGCTGTATGGAAAATGACTTTGCTTTCTAAACTTTCATCCAAATCACAATAAAAATTAAGAAAAAAAACAGGCTTACAAAAATTGTGGTTCACACATGCGAACACAAATACATTATTGTCCACAAGATAATTACAAGATTTATAAAAATTATTTATAAAACCAAAACCAAACTCACTGCTGTTGAGTCATTTCTGACTCATAGCGACCCCTCCTTGGGTTTCCGAGGCAGTTTCTCTAACAAAGTAGATTGCCCAATCTTCCTTCTGAGGAGTGGGTGGTGGTTTTGAACCACCAGCCTTCTGCTATGCTATCAGATGCCTTACGCACTATGCCACCAGAGCGCCCATTAAAAAAAAAAAAAAATCATTTATGTTGTTGTTGTTGTTATGTTGTTGTTGTTGTTAAGTGCCGTCGAGTCGTTTCTGACTCATAGCGACCCCATGCACAGCAGAACGAAACACTGCCCGATCCTGCGCCAGCCCCACAATCCCTGCTATACTTGAGCCCATCATCACAGCCACCGTGTCAATCCATCTTGTTGAAGGCCTCTCCCTCTTTCGTTGACCTTCCACCCTACCAAGCATGACATCCTTCTCCAGGGAATCTGTTGTTGTTATAACACATTTAAATAGATAGTGTGCACTGTCTATAATGGGGCACAAAATTAAAGTTGTAGATGTATGCATTTTCCTTTATCCTGTGAGTGTTTCTTTATGATTGTGTGTAGAACTTCATGTGGAGACATTTAAAACTTTAAACTTGAGGTTCTTCCTGAATGCTAAATTTGGACCAAATGTCATACTTATGTTGTATCTGTCCTCCATTTCTATTACTGTGCATTTACTAGAAATTGATGGAAATCAATTTCAGTGATTGAGGGCTGTAATAGGGGAAGACAGACTGAAGAGTGAAACAGGTTCAACAGAGACACTTTTATTAAGCCTTGGACAGCACAAAGACAAAACAATCATCCAGGATGAGGGAAACCATCAGCATGTACACAGCAAATACATAATTAAAAGGAGTCTGCTGAGTCACAGCCATGGGGCTAGTTATAGATGACTGAAAACAAAGGGAATCATCACAGAATCATGACCGGTGCCAGATTGATTTATCTGTTTCAGGTGGGACTACAGAAGCCAGGTAAGGACCATGATTGGGATATAACTGAAGACAGAAAAGGGTCACAGGATTGGTTCTGGGTCTTGACTACCTGGCTAGTGGTAGTCTGGATATGACTCATGACCATGCTTGTCTGAGTCTTAGCCACAAGGTGGCTGCCAAACAATACAAAGACCCCCAACCTTAATTTAAATTAGAAAAGGATACACTCAGGCAAGTTCCCTAGTTCTTTGTGTGCGCATTAACATACTTTCAACCACACTTCCTGAAAGCAAACTGCCCTGGCATAGGTTTGTCCTTGAACTTGTCTATGCATAGACACAACGCTGGTTTAATGGTCAGAAAGAACCCAAATGGGTCTGAAACTTATGTCAAGCCTCAAAATGGAGTTAGGGCTCCCACTGCGACCACAGCCTTCCACAAACCCAAGTCCTTTAGAGTTTCAGCTCTAATCCAGGGCCTAATATTTTGTCTATTTTGGCATTCCCAACAGGCATAAAATATAATTTAGGGGACAAAGGTCTATTAGAGTTTGTGCCAGGAAATCTCTGAAATTTAATAAAGACCTAGCTCTGCTATCGGAGTGGCACTGTAGCTAGACTGGAGCTGGTAAGTTCTCCCCACGACCTTGGCAGCCAACGGCATCTCGCCTTTGGTACCGGGAGCAACTGGCCAGGATCTCACGCCTTACTTGCGCACAGGCGCCTCTGGGGCCTCTCGGTCCCACAGGCTGTTCGGGGAGATTCCTAGAACACCGCGCCACCCCTTGGCAACAGGACTACGCGCAGGGAGGGCTGGGGGCGGGGCTGGAGCGCCATGGGCGGGGCGAGGGCCTGGCAGGCGGGCCGCGGGCGGGGCGGGCGGCCGGCCCTGGAGGCTCCGGGCTTCCCTACTTTTGAGCGTGGAGAGTGAACCGCACTACGGCGGTCTGCAGCAAGCCTGAACAGCTGGTCACAAATGGAGCACCCAGACTACTCCATTCTGTCCGAGGTGACAAGTGGAAATGATACGACAGACGTGTCCGCGGCATCCGAGGCCCACCAGGCGCCGCTAGCGCTCAGGTTCCTGGACGTGCTCGACGAGCCGGGGGAGACCGAGGAACCCGAGTTGGCCGAGTTGGCCGAGCAGTCCGAGGAGCCCGGCGGGTCCGAGGTGCACGGGGTATCTGAGGAGTCCGAAGAGCAAGGCCAGCTAGACGAGTCCGAAAAGTTGGAGGAGCCCACTGAGTGGGACAAAGCCCCTGAGGCCCACAAACCTCCCGACGCCTACGAGCTCCGTAAGCCTCGTAAGCCTCGGAAGATTAATGAGAACCTGGAGCTAGGCGATGCCAAGTTACTTTCTCCCCTAGCAGTGACTATCTCCCCGTCCCTGGTGGTCAAGTCTCAGCCACAGGTTCAGCTGTCTTCCACGTGCGGTAGGTGTTGGGGCCCCTCCCAGTCACTGAGCACCGCCCCATCTACAACTGGGGATCCTGATGGTGAAAGGTTGCGTCCAAAAGCTTTTTTTTTTCCCCCTTAAGAGCTTGTTTTCTTTTGTTTTAATCAAAGGTAACTCCTGTGTTATTTGTCTGCTACTTTGCAGTCGCCCCTCTTTGGATCTAAGGGACTGTGATGGGAAATTGAGACCCTGGTAATGAGAGAAACGGAATCTCTTCACTGGTTCCTCCCTCCAGCTGATGACCCCCTACTGTTCTGGATGACACCTTGTCACCTCTTTTTGAAGCTCTTCTTAATTCTCCTCTGCAGTTAGGCATTGTATCCCTTTGTGTTGCCACTTCCAACGTATCCATTACAACACTTAAGCTT
Organism: Orycteropus afer afer; assembly: GCF_000298275.1. Classification (NCBI taxonomy): domain Eukaryota; kingdom Metazoa; phylum Chordata; class Mammalia; order Tubulidentata; family Orycteropodidae; genus Orycteropus; species Orycteropus afer. The sequence continues at coordinate 5,569,193 of NW_006921740.1, forward strand.
TTGTATTATGTCATCTTTCTCTTCAAGTAAACGGAGAGCACATTGTCAACACTCAATAAATATTAACTATCACACTCTGGTAGCGTAGTGCCTAAGGCACTTGACTGCTACCCAGAAAGCTAGTGGTTCAAACCCACCAGCCACTCCTCGGAAGGAAGATTGGACAAATCTACTTCTGTAGCAATACTGCCTCGGAAACCCAAGGAGGGGTGGCTGTGAGTCAGATCTAACTTGATGGCAGTGAGTTTGGTTTTGGTTTTGGTATCACACTGTTAAAGTTGTAGAAACAACACATTCATTGTACAAATATTCAAAGAATACATAAGTATACAAGTGGGTTATTCTATGTTCAGTCCTCATGGAATTCACAAGGTAACAAGGCTGATGGGACTTATATCACACCTGCTCATTTATGACCCTTCACTTATGACCCCACCCAAAACAACTTTTCATATACATTAGGCCTCTAATGCTTATGCTGACCACTTTTTTTTTTTAATCTCATGTTTCCTCTGACTCCCCCTTTACCCACCATAGATTCTATGGTCTATCATTTCAGTTGCTCATTTACAGTATCCTCCGTCACTCTATTGACTCTTGGACAGTCCACCATGTACTTCTCCTGGCAAAACTCCAACCCTGGCTAAACCCCATCTGTCTACATCTGAATACCTGATGCTTGTATAAAATCACACAGTTGTATCAATTGGTTTTATTTCAATTTCATGACCACAGATCTCAGTTGGTCACTCACTACTGCCCTAGCAAGCCCACTTTATTCCTCTAATAAATTGGTTTTCCCCATCTGAGATGATGACTGAATGCCTACTTTCCTCCAACCTCCACGGACTTTCTACTCCCATCCATGAAAAGTTTATGTGAGAAAATAGAAACAATCAGTTATGAACTCCCTTATTTTTGTGCCACCAACGTATCTTACCTGCACCTACCCATGGATTCTGCCTTTTCTCATATTTTAGGGAAGAATTATTCATCTTTCTATGAAAAGTAAAATCCTCTACTTATTCTTTGGATTCCAGTCTTATCTCCTGAAGGACTTTGTTCCTAAAACACAATTTTCCCTCTTTCTAGAGGTGCCATGAGTCTAGAATCTTCCATCTGGACATAAACCTTGACCCATGTCATCTTCACATCTCTCCTCCCCTCACAGCCACCACCATTTTCCTATTTGCCTTCTCTATAGAACTTGTCAAAAGTTGTCTCTGCTCAGACTCCTTTTCCTCACCTCTTACTCTCTCCTCAACCCACCCTGGTTGGCCTTCCTCTCCACTCCACTTCATTGAAACTGCTCTGACTTACTGCCCTTCTCTCTGCCTCCATCCCTGTCATCATGCATGGAGATTTCAGTATTCTCATGGATGATCATCTGCCTGGCTTTCCCAGTTCTTTGACCTCACTTTGAATGATCTTGTCCCTCCCCATCTTAGGCATCCACTACCCTAGCTTTTGATAATATCAATTGCTATACTGTTTCTAAATTCTCTTTCAAGCATTCTAATCATCTGTCTTTCCAGCTCACTACTTGTACCCTCTCTCTCAGTTCTTCAACCTCAAAGAGACCTCCAATTAATTGGTCTTACTACCTTTTCATTATATATCACTGTCTTTTGTCCTTCTTTCTCTCTATTCTCATCTTCTTGCTGTGGTCCACTAAAGAATCACTTCTTTGCAAATACCCTGAACTCATTTGCTTCTCTCGTTCTTAAGTTTTGCCTGGTTTAATCCAACTTTTGTCTGCACTTACAAAACAGATAATGACATGAAAAAAGCAAACAACTATGCTGACTAGTCTTTAAATTTATGATGTTGAGCTTCAGGTGGGTGCTCAGTACTGCTTGACAATCATACTACATTCCCCCAGTCAATTAAATCTCCAAAATAATATCTCAGTGTTTTCTTTCCCCAAAGCTCCTACAGTCCTTCCGCCCTCTTCACTCTCAACTCATGGTTTTATTTTTTATTTCACTGAGAACAGAAGAAATCATAAAGATCTTTATATTTTTCTGGCACTGAGTCTACCAAACTACCCGTATCTGTGTGCTTGTATATCTTTTCTCCTGTTAATAATGGGTGGGCTGCCCTTCCTCCTGTTAAAGGCCATTCCCTCAACCTGTATGTTGGATACCAAACTGACTTCAAGGTCTAAGATCTTAAAGTTAGTCCCTCTCTCTCTTGCATTATTGTATTCCCCTCTCCCCTGTCTTGTTCCCAGTAGGATAAGTTTTTCTTAAACAAGCAAACAAAAAACAAACCCTCCTTAATTCCAACATAATGCTCCTATTTCTCTACTGTTCTTTACAGAAGAATTCCTGTAGTTGTCTATAAATCCTTATCACTACTGACTATTTTCATTTTCTTGAGAACTCACTTAAGCTTTCTTCCCTTAGCTAAAGCTGCTCATATTGAGGTCACAATGACCTCTGCCTTGCCACATTTAATGGCTATTTCTTAGTTCTCATTTTACTTGTTTGACACTTCTACTTCCTCCTCTCTTGACTTCTGGGATACCACTACCTCCATTGATGTCCTCATTTAGTTTCCATTGCTGGATCTTTCCCTTTCCAGCCTCTAGGTTGAAGTGACTGATGGCTCAGTTCTCTCAGATTCTTATAGAACATTCCTTATTCCCTGAGTGATGCCATCAGTTCCATGGCTTTAATTATATGCTGGTGGTTGCCATCAAGTTGATTCTGGCTCATAGTGCTAAGACCCATCTGACATCAGCAATGATATCCCTCGTTCTACGTCCTCTTCTGAATCCAGCCTGCACATCTGGAAATTCTCTGTGAATGTAGTGTTGCAACCATTTTTGAATTATCTTCAGTAAGATTTTACTTGTGTGCAATATGAATGATATTGTTTGATAATTTCCACATTCTGTGGAATCACCTTTCTTTGGAATGGGTACAAATACAAATCTCTTCCAATCAGTTGGCCAGGTAGCTGTCTTCCAAATCTCTTGGCATAACCGAGTGAGTACCTCCAGTGGGGCATCTGTTTGTTAAAATATCTCTATGGGTATTCTGTCAATTCCTGGAGCCTTGTTCTTTGCAGTTCCTTCAGTGCAGCTTCAACTTCTTCCTTCAATACCATTGGTTCTTGATTATATGCCACCTCCTGCAATGGATGAACGTTGACCAGTTCTTGTTGGTGCAATGACTCTGGTCTTTGTTATAGGTTCCTCTGGGTGGGTTCTAAGAAACATTTGGCCAGTAGTCAAGTGCCTAACCTTTTGTGCCATCCACGTACTTCATATATGCTGTAAATTCTCAAATCACCTCTAGCCTCAGTTTCTCCCTTGAACTCCAGAGTCTTATAACCAACTGTCTACTTAATGTCCATATTTGAATATCAAGTTGTTGTTGCTGTTGTTAGGGGTCATCTAGTTGGCTGCAACTCCTAGCAACCCTGTGTACAACAGATAAAACAATGCCCAGTCCTGCACCATTCTCACAATTTTTGCTGTGCTTGAGCCCATTGTCACAGCCACTGTGTTAGTCCATCTTGTTGAGGGTCTTCCCATTGTTTGCTGACCCTTTACTATGCACGATATTATTTCTCCAGGGACTGGTCTCTTCTTTTAACATGAACAAAGTATGTGAGACTAAGTCTGGCCCTTCTTATTTTTAAGGAGAATCTTGGCTGTACTTCTTCCAAGACAGATTTGTTTCTTTGCCAACAGCACAATTCAATGCATCAGTTCTTCTTTGATCTTCCTTATTCATTGCCCAGCTTTCACATACTTATGAGGCTACTGAAAATTCCATGGCTTGGGATAGGCATACCTTAGTCTTCAAAGTGACATCTTTGCTCTTTAACCCTTTAAAGCAGTTTTTTTCAGCAGACTTGCCCAGTACAATATTACATCTGATTTCTCAACTGTTGCTTCCATGAGCATTGATTGTGGAGCCAAGTAAAATGAAATCCCTGACAACTTCGATCTTTTCTCCATCTATCGTGATGTTGCTTATTGGTCCAGTTGTGAGGATTTTTTTCCCCTTTCTGTTGAGGTATAATCCATACTGAAGGCTGTAGTCTTTGATCTTCAACAGTAAGTGCTTCAAGTCATTTTCACTTTCAGCAAGCAAGGTTGTGTCATCTGCATGTCAGAGGTTGTTAATGAATCTTCCTCTAATCCTGATGCTGCATTCTTCCTCATATAGTTCAGCTTCTTGGATTATTTGCTCAGCATACAGATTGAATAAGTATAGTGAAAGGTACAACCCTGACACACACCTTTGCTGATTTTAAACTACTCAGTGTCCCCTTGTTCTGTTCAAACTACTGCCTCTTGGTCTATGTACAGTTTCCTCATGAGCACAATTATGTGTTCTGGAATTCCTGAACCACCACAGAATGACAGACTGACAGATGAGTGACTGTCAAGTAGGCATGTCAAATTTAATGTGTCCATAATTGAACTTTTAACTCTGCACCCAAACTTGTTCAAGTCAAAAACTTTGGAATCATTTTTGACACCTGTTTTTCTCTTATACCTGCCTGCAAACTGTTAGTAAATCCTAATTTCAAAGTGTATCTTCACTGCAGTGAAGTCACTTCACTGCAGTGACCATTTCTTAACATCTAAATTTATCTTTTTAAGACACTATTATTTCTTGTCTGGTCCACTGCAGTAACCCCTAACAGGGATGCTGCTTCTACTCTGACACTCCTTTTCTGTCCTCAAGTTCATTGTTCATACAGTGGTCATAGGGATCCCTTAGAACATAAATTATATGTTGCTGTCAGTTCTCCACCCTTCAGAGGAGGTTCTCACTTTACTTACCAGGCCTCCCAAGGTCTCACATGATCTGCTCCCTGCCTGCTTTCTCAACTTCCTGTCCTACTACTCTCCCCTGCACTCTGTTCTTCACCACACGAACCTCTTTGCCTCACCACAAGATCATTACACTTACCATTTCCTTTGCCAGGGACACTCCTCCCTCAAGTATTTGGCATCTCTCTTACAAAGGTATCCCAGATTACTCTATGAAAAAGAATACTTTCTAGTCTGCTTATTTTATTTTTAAACAAGTTATCTGACTATGTTATCTATTTGTTTACATTAATGTAAGTTCTCATGAGAGAGATTTTGTCTTCTTCACTGTGTCATCCTCAATGTTTGGATTAGTGCCTGGAACAAATCTGGGCTTTTACAACAATAATTATCATTGAATGAAGGATTTCTTCAGTCACCTTCTGTGTAACAAGTCCAATGCTTCCTTTTTCATGCTTAGGGCTGTTAAGAATTTTAACAGCCAAAAGGTGGAAACACCAAAATGTCAATCAGCAGATTAATGGGTGTACAAAATGTGGCATATCCATACAATGGGCTATTACTCAGCCATAAAGAGAAGGAAGTGCTGATGTATGCCACACCATGGATGAACTTTGAAAACATGACGCTGAGCAAAATAAGTCAGTTGCAAAAGACAAATGCTATATGATTTCACTTATATGAAATAAAATACATAGAAAGCAAAATTTCATAGTAGGTAGTAATGGTGGGAAGGAGAGAGAAGGGGGTTTTTGCTTAAGCGGACAGTAGCTTTATGTTAATGGTAGTAGAATAATTTGGAAAAGGATAGTGAGAATGGTTGTACAACTTGAAGAATTTAATCAATGCCACTGAATTATACGTGTAAAAATTGTTGAATTGGTACATGTTTTGCTGTATTTTCATCACCACAACAAAAAATAATAATAATAAATGAAGTTTAAGTGAGTTAATATGTATAAAGCTGTTAGAAAGATTGTGGTGTATCATAAGTGCTCAATAAATGCTAAAACCAAAACCAAACTCACTGTCATCGAGTTGTATCAGACTTACAGCGACCCCTCTTTGGGTTTCCGAGGCAGTATCACTGCGGAAGTAGATTGCCCCATCTTCCTAATGCTAGCTGTTATTATTAGTGAAGTCCCTGGGTGGTGCAAATGGTTAGTGTGTGGCTGCTAACTGGAGGACTGGAGGTTTGAATCCACTCAGATACATCTTGTAAGAAAGGCCTCGTAATCTACTTCTGAAAAATCAACCATTGAAAACCCTAGGGATCCTGGTTAGAGTGGGAGGAAAAATGTGGAACAAAATTCAAAAACACAAAAATGACCAGATTTGCTGGTCAGATAGAGGTTGGTGGAACCTCCAGGATTGTGGCCCCAGGTTATCCTTCTGGGTTATCCCTGAACTCACTTCTGTGGATTGTCTCTTGGCCCACCAGTAGAAAGACCTACTTGCAGAACACCTACCTCAGAGAGATGCACCCGCCTACCCTAAGGAGATGCACCCCCTTAGATCAATCAGTTATGAGACATCTGATGGGTATCACTCACATAGGGGGAGATCTGGACAGATGGGAGTACATGGATAGGGAGGACACAAGGAAGGAGGGGTGGTCACAGGGAGGAGAGGGGAAGAAAGTTTTTTTATGATTGGGGATTATAATTTCATGAAATCAGATGGGCATGAACTGTTGAATGCAAAACAGATCTGCTTTGTAAATTTGCACCCAAAACAGTAAAAAAGAAAGAAAACCCTATGGAGCACATGGATTGTCATGAATCAGAATCGACTTGATGGCAATTAGTTAACTGGTAGCATAGTGCCTAAGGCACTTGACTGCTAACCAGCAGGCTGGCGGTTCAAACCCACCAGCCACTCCTCGGAAGGAAGACTGGGCAATCCTACTTCTGTAGTGATACTGCCTCGGAAACCCAAGGAGGGGTCGCTATGAGTCGGGGCGACTCGACAGCAAATAACAACAACAACAGTTAACTGGTTATTATTATTAATAGTGTTAATATTATTATCTGACCACTTGGCAGTATTCCATGAAATTGACTGTTTCCTCCTCTTTCAAAATTTGTCCCTCCTTCTCTTGGCCTCTGTGACATCTCCTGTGTGATTGGTTGCTCCTTCTGAGTCTCATTTGCTGAGCCCTTTCCTAATGTCTGATCTCTAAAAGGCTCTATCTTGACCCATTTTGTCTACACTTTTTTCCCTAGGTGATCATGTCTCTACTTAGCTATGCTGCTGTCTCTTACATTTATATCTTTCAACTCTAGTCTCTCTTTTCAGTCCCATGTCATATATTCAACTGCCTACTGAACATCTCCATTTGGATATATATTGTTGTTGTTGTTGTTGTTATGTGCCGTCGAGTCGGACCCAACTCATAGCGACCCCTCCTTGGGTTTCCGAGGCAGTATCACTACGGAAGTAGGATTGCCCAACCTTCCTTCCGAGGAGTGGCTGGTGGGTTTGAACCGCCAGCCGTCTGGTTAGCAGACAAGTGACTTAGCCACTATGCTACCAGAGGCATCTCAAAGTTAATATGATTCTAAATTGAGGGCTTGATTTTCCTCCTAGTTTTGTGCTTCCTCAGTCTTCCCCATGTCAGCAAATAGTATCAGTTACTCAAGTGAAAAGATGTTTACTATTTCTCCTCTTTCCTCACTCTTAAATCCAGCGCATCCAGTGAAAATTCTTTAGTTTTATCTCCAGAACATTTCCTGAATTTATTCATTTTCACTGTTAGTACTTGTTCTGGTTACCTAGTGCTGTTCTGACAAGAATATACCACAAATGGGATGCTTGAACAAACAGGAGTTTACTCTCTTACAGTTTGGAGGGTTTAAGTCCAAGTTCAAAGTGCTAGCCTCTAGGGGCTGGGTGAAAGCCCCTCAGCCTTGGGCTTCAGCTCTGCCTCCTGTTCCTGGCCCACTGAAGCTAGAGGCCTTTATTCACTCAGGCAGCTGTTGGCTGCTGAGGTTGACAAGCCCAAGGTTGACAAGTAAAAAGGCACAGTCCCAATGTTACCAAACCACACAGCAAGCTATTAATTCAAGTCCATGGAAAGTTCCAAGGTTGGCATAGCATGGCAGGCTGCTGAACGACAACATGGGTACATGCAGGATTCAAGCATGCCATAAGCTAGAGACCATTCCCAAAGCTGCTGCTTATATATGGGAAGCAGCCCACATCCCTAAAGCAGCTGCTCAACTGCTTGTGGTAGATCCCACCATGGAATTGATTGCCAGCCTCATCATGGGGAATAAATTACCACCAGCTTTCCAGCTGCTCAACCAGGCCAGCCAAGTTGACACAAAACTTTAACTACCACAGTACTCTTGCCTAAATTATGGATTTCTACAGCAGCTTCCTGACTAGTCTCCTTCACTTTTAACCCCTTGCAGTCATGCTACAGCAGCCAGAGTAGGTATTCTAAAAGCTAAATTAGATCACATATCCTCTCATCATGGTGTCCTTCCGGTCATTTCCCATTGCTCATAGAATGATCCAAAACATTTTTCAGGGCTCTTAAAGCTTCATGGGTTTCTGCCCATGTTCACCTGTCTGACTTCATTTCCTACCACTCTCCTGCTTTTGCTGCTCCAGCCACACCAGCTTCCTTTCTGTTCCTGTTTAAGGCCAATTCCTATACTTGCCCCTGCTTTAGAATCTCCATTTGTGGTTTCCTTTCTCTGGAAGGTGTATTTTTTTTTTTTTTTTTAATTTTTATTGTGATTTGGGTGAAAGTTTACAGAGCGAATTCATTTTCCATACAGCAGTTCATACACATTTTGTCTCATGACATTGATTGTAATTCTCCACAGTGTAACAGCTCTCTTACTGCTTCCTCCCAGTAGTTACCTCTTCCCTGTGTCCTTCCCTCCCATGCACTCCCACTCCCTGAGCTGTCTCCCTATGCAATCACTGCCCTTCTTTTCTTCCATAATTGATCGCTCCAGGGAATGTATCTACCTGATGTAAACTCCATATGCCTGTCTGTTGTTTGGCTAGAAGCTATAGGAGTGAGTTCAGTTCCAGACTTGAAGGGCGGCTAGAAGCGGTCTCATCAGGCTCTATCAGACGAGCAAACATGGTCTTTTTCTATAATTTTCAGTTTTGCTCCATGTGGTCTCCCACTCTATCTAGGATCTCCTGCACCAATCCTCCTCTGAGTGGTTGACAGTGGTAGCCAGGAACCAGCTAGTTCTAGTCTCATGGTCATATAGGCTGAGTGTCACATGGTCTACCAGTCCCCTGTACTAATTATTTCCATGCATCTTTGGTTTTCTTCATTGTTCTTTGCTCTGGACTAGGAGAGACCCATCATTGCATATAGATGGCCACTTGCAAGTTTTTAAGGTCCCAGTTGCTACTCACCAAAGTGGGATGTAGAACAATGTTTTTGTGTAGTATGTTATGCCAAGTGAGCTTGATGTCCCCTGTGACCATGGTCCTGAGCCCACAGGTCCAACTTCATGCTCCTTCTGGGTAGCTGGCTGTGGCTAAGAAGTGACTACAGCCTTGCCCCTTGTCAGCTCTACTATACACCTGGACATTCTTATAGCACATACAAATATGCACGTAGAAACATTGTCTGCTAACCTCATATGTGGTCACGGGCACTCTGGAAGGTGTGTATTGTTTTCCCAGGATCTTCTCCTGGCTAATTCCTGTCATTCAGGTCTTAGCCTAAAGTGCTGCTTTTAAAGTAGCCCCCAGAAGTAGCTGGATTAATAGACTCTCCCCAAAGAATTCTCAGATTCTGCTTTAGAAAACACTACTCTAAAGCTTCCTATCTTTTTAATTTGTTTTCTAGATTTTTCTTGTTAATTCCAGTAAATCTTTACATTAAGTCCCTTAGTAAAGCTCAATGAGCACCAAGTATATTTGTATAATATATAAAATAGTGTAAACATTGTTGTTATTAGGTGCCATCAAGTCATTTCTGACTCATAGGGACCCCATGCACAGCAGAAAGAAATACCCCCCGATCCTGCATCAGCTTCATGATCCTTGCTATACTTGAGCCCA
>NW_006921740.1:5581099-5582896 GCF_000298275.1 Orycteropus afer afer
TTCCACAATCAGCTCCTGGCCTTGTTTTGGCTGAAGATATTGAGCTTTTCCATCACCTTTTACCACAGATGTAGTCACTCTGATTCCTGTGTACTCCATCTGGCAAAGTCCATGTGTATAGCTGCCATTTGTGTGGCTGAAAAAAAGATATTTGCAATGAATAATTTGTTGGTCTTGCAAAATTCTATCATGCGATCTCCAGTGTTATTTCTGTCACCAAGGCCAAATTTTCCAAATACTGGTGATTATTCTTTGTTTCCAGCTTTTGCTTTCCACTGACCAGTGATAATTAACACATTGTGATTGCATGTTCAGTCAATTTCAGACTGCAGAAGTTGATAAAACTCCTCAATTTCTTCATCTTTCAGTTTGGTGGTTGGTGCATATTTATAATTTGAATAATAGTAGCATTAACTGGTCTTCCTTGTAGGCGTATGGATATTATCTTATCACTGACAGCATTGTACTTAAGGACAGATCTTGAAACATCCTTTGTGATGATGAATGCCACACCATTCCTCTTCAAATTGTCATTCCCAGCATGGTAGATCAAATGGTCATCTGATTCAAAATGGCCCAAATCGGTCCATTTCAGCTCACTAATGCCTACGATGTCAGTTTTTATGTGTTCCATTTCATTTTTAACAATTTCCAATTTTCCTAGGTTCACACTTCATACATTCCATGCTCTGATTATTAGTGGATGTTTCCAGTTGTTTCTCCTCAATTTGAGTCATGACATGTCAGCACATGGAGGTCTCGAAAGCTTTACTTTATCCATATCATTAAGGTTTGTTCTGCTCTGTTGATGTAGCTCTTTCCCAGTCATATTTTGAGAGCCTTCTGACCCAAGGGGCACATCCTCCTGCACTGCATCAGACAGTGTTTCCAGGCTATTCATAAAGTTGCTCAGTAATGTATCAAACAGTGTTTCTCTGCTATTCATAAGGTTTTTCCTGGCTAATTCCTTGAGTAATGGATGGCCTCTTTCTTTTTCCTAGTCTGTCAGCTACTGAAACCTGTGTACCATGTGCAACCCTGCTAGTATTTGAAATACCGGTGGCACTGCGTCAAGCTTCACAGCAACATGCAAGGCACAACAGTACGACAAACTGACAGACAAGTTTGTTTCCCTTAGCTGTCGAAACCTCTCTGCTTCCTGCGTCTTGGGGGTGGGCCCTGTGTCCTTCCCATTACCTGTGATCCCTGCCACTTTGTCTTCAATGGAGAAAGTATAGCCTTTTCAACAAATGCATCTGGAACCATTGGATATACATATGCTGATAATAGTAATAACCACATGCCCCACACCCAAGAGGCCGGAAATGGGGGAAGAAAAGCCGGGATGCCAGACAGAGCAGCAGGGATCTTGCTGACAGAGCAGTCCTTATTAGCATTTTGTGCCTCAGAGGGTGCATGAGGGATGTGTCTAGATTTAGCCCATCTCTGTGTTACTGAAGCACCCCCATATCCACTCATTTCATGGACCCAGTTGGCCACCTCAACAGAATACACCAACATGTCCACTTGGTGATTCCAGTTGCCTTCTGATGCAGGAAGGGGATTCTTCTGATGGGTATCAGCATGGCCTATTATAGTGCAGTGTAGTAAATTACTTTGTGTGGCTTTTCTACCCATAAGTCTTTGTAAACTTCAAGGTGGAATTTGCTATGAGCAACTGAGGAGCTCCTGATTGCTGAAGGTGTCCACCTGGAGTATTTCTGTTGGGAGTGGCACAAAACAATGTTCTGGGAGGTGCCCACTCTCTCTCAGGTGCTTAAGAGTTCCGATGCTATA
>NW_006921740.1:5583236-5584415 GCF_000298275.1 Orycteropus afer afer
GTGGTGGGTGCTTTGGCAGGAACGGTTGGTGAAAGGGCTGGAGGGAGGCAGCATGTCTGGCCTTGCAGTAATAGGCCTTGGGTTACTGCTGGTAACCCTGTCTTCCTCTTGTGAGATTAGAGGAGGTCAGAACATGTGGCCTCCTTGCTGTTTTAGCAGTTATAGTATATTTGCAGGTCTGTTGTACCCTGTTCTGTACTAACAGAGGACTAGAGGCTGAGCAGCTCATACATCACTCATCAGAAGTCAAGAGAGAGGGCAAGGTGGAGAACTGTTACACTTTGGTATTTCATCCTCCATCACGTTCTAAAATGATTTATTTCTGCATATAGTGAATGAATCCTAATGTATAAGCGCCTCAGTCACCATCAGGAGCAATAGCTTTTTAATCACACTTTCTTCCAGCAGATGGCACCCTTCACTATTAGATGACTCCGCCACAAACAAGCTCATGTTTGTAATCTGGAGACGACAATACAAGCTACATGGTTTGTGCGCTACAGAATAAAATATAAATATATAAAGGGACTAATACAACCAGGCAGTTTTTCATTCTGTTGTACATAAGCTTGCTATGAGTCAGAGCCTACTGAACGGCACCTAACAACAACAACAGAACAGAATAATGTTCTGATTATCTCTGGAGAGAGATGCTTTTAATCACCTTGCTCACAATCCTTCACTGGCCTTTTCTCATTGCTCTGAGAATAAAAGCAAAACTCCCTGAGGATGCAGAGTCATCTGCCTCCCCAATCCTCCTGCCTTCTCCACCACTTCTCTGTAACCACTGTGACCGCCCTACCGTCTTGCTGTGCCTCTTGCTTGTTTTCCTCTCAAGGCCTTTACACTTGTTCTTTCCTTTGTCCGAAATGCTCCGCCTTTTGTTTCCTCTTTCCCCTTGATGGTCACATATCTGGGAGTCCCTGCATGGCACAAATGGCTAAGCACTCAACTACTAGCCAAAGCCAAAAACAAACCAAACCTATTGCCATCGAGTTGATTCTGATGCATAGCAACCCTGTGGTATAGTAAATTACTTTGTGTGGCTTTTCTACCCATAAGTCTTTGTAAACTCCAAGGTGGGATTTGCTATGAGCAACTGAGGAGCTCCTGATTGCTGAAGGTGTCCACCTGGAGTATTTCTGTTGGGAGTGGCACAAAACAATGTTCTGGGAGGTG
>NW_006921740.1:5584730-5591344 GCF_000298275.1 Orycteropus afer afer
AATAAACCCCATAATCTGTGAGCTCTGTGTGGCCACTACAGTGAATTATCGAACCTAGGAGAGAGGTGGTGGGTGCTTTGGGAGGAACGGTTGGTGCAAGGACTGGAGGGAGGCAGCATGTCTGGCCTGGCAGGAATAGGCCTTGGGTTACTGCTGGTAATCCTGTCTTCCTCTTGTAGGGTTAGAGGAGGTCGGAACGTGTGGCCTCCTTGCCATTTTTGCAGACCCCCATTGGGTTTCTGAGGCAGTAAATCTTTATAGAAGTAGATTGCCCAGTCTTCTTTCCATGGAGTGGCTGGTGAGTTTGAACCACCAACCTTCTGGTTAGCAGTCAGATGCCTTAGGTACTGTGCTAGCCAAAAGGCTGGCATTTCCAACCCACCCAGAGGAACGTCTGCAGACAGTCCTGGCGATCTGCTTCTGAAAGATCACAGCCTTGAACACTCCACAGAGCAGAGTTCTACTCTGACATCCATGGAGTTGCCATGAGTTGGAATCAACTTGACTGGTGACTGACAACAACTTGTGCTGTTACAGTTCAGCTGAAATGTTCTCTCAAAGGCTCTTCCCTGACTACTCTACTTTCTTTCTGCCTTACCAGCCACATCACACTGATTTGTTTTCTTCATAACACTAACCACTATCTAAAATTATTTACTTGCTTATTGCCTGTTTTTCTGTCTTAAAGTTTAACTGCATGAGGGCAGGATAAAGAACTTTAACTGTTTTGTCCCCCTTTGCACTTTGTGTCACTGTATAGTACCTACCTGGCACAGGGCTTTTTCATGGAGAGAGGTAGAACAGTGGTGGCAAAGTGAAGTAGGGTCTGGGATCTGACTGCCTGGGTTTCAAATCTCAACTCTGTTATTATGTGTATGACCTTTGGCAAGTCATTTAACTCCTCTGTATCTCAGCTTCCTCATCTGTAAAATGGGGACACAATAGTCCTTAAAAGGATTGTTTTTAAGATTAAATGAAATAGTGTTAAATGTTTAGAACACTCAATGAGCAGAAGCTACTGTGAGCTCAAAAATTTATTCAGAATCTAGAAAAGTTTCAGGAATATCATACAAGTAACTTTTATGCTGGATTCATATGTTCGTTTTAAGCTCTCACTGCCGTCAATTCGGGTCCAACTCATAGTGACCCCACCTTAGGTTTCCAAGCTGTTATCACTACGGAAGTTGTACTTGCCAAAGGTCAGGCACATAATAACAGAGTTGAGATTTGAAACCCCTGCAGTCAGATCCCAGACCCTACTTCGCTTTACCACCACTGTTCTACCTCTCTCTCTGTGAAAAGCCCTGTGTCAGGTAGCTACTGTACAATGACACAAAGAGGTGCAGATAAATGAGGTAATGAACATAAAAAGCTTAGAGCAATGCTTGGCACATAATAATACATATTGTAGTATTTAGTAAATAGTAGCTAGTATTCCTATCACAGGAGCTCTGGTGGTGCAGTGGGTAATAAGTTTGGCCAGTAACTCGAGGGTCAGTGGTTCAAATCCACCAGCTACTCTATAGGGAAGACGAGACATTCTACTGTAAAGATTTACAACCTTGGAAACTCTGGGGATTGTTATGAGTTAGAATCGACTTGATAGCAGTGGGTTTGGTTTACTCCTATTACAGTTAAGGAAATGAGACAATTATTTAACTATGTACACTCTGTGCTATGAGAGGTACAAAAAAAAAAAAAAAGAATACAGTCTTTCTTCAAGGAATTTATAAGTAGAACAAAAATATAGACATAAATATAACATATCTATAGATAGAGTCCACCAGAAAGATGTTTTCCTTTGTTTTATCGATTACATTCGATTGTGTGGATACTAGTAGAACTGTATTGTCCTATATGTAGTGCTGGAAGATGAACCTACTAGGCAGTAAGGCACTCAGAATACATAGTGACCACAGTGATGGACTCAGGTGTACCAACCATCATGAAGATGGCACAGGTCTGGGCAACATTTCATGCTGTTGTGCATGGGGCTGCCAGGAATTGTAGTCTACTCCATGGCAACTCACAACGATACTCACAAAATATTTAAATTTCCCCAGTTATCTCAAAAATGTATTTTTTATAGTTAGTTTGTTTGAATGAAGACTCAAACAAGGGCTACAGACTGCATTTCAGAGTTCTTTTTATCTCTTTTATTCTTTATCACTCTCCCTTTTCCTCTTTCCCTTTTTAAAATGGTATTTATTAGAAAAATTGGGTAAAATGTCCCATGCTCTAAATTTGGCTCATTATTTCTTTGTGTTATCTCTAACTTGTTCCTCTAGCTCTCCTGTTTCTTGTAAACCATAGTTATAGATTCAGAGGCCTGCTTAGCTGCAGAGTAAATTATTTTTGGCAAGAATATCTTGTAGGTGGTGCCATGTACTTCTTATGCATCGTACTTTGAGGCACATAATATCTGATGTTCCACTTGTAGAGATTCTAAGTTGAGTGACTTCAGGTGAGACTTGTCCAATCCTTCCATTTTAAAGTTCCCCCTCAACTTTTTACTTCATGATTTTAGCAACCAGTCTTGTTCACTGCCTAGATTCCATTATTTTGTTGTTGTTGTTGTTATGTGCCATTGAGTCGGCCACAATTTTAGAAGAGGCAAAATAAGCCCTCTTTGAACCTGTGTTTGATGCTGTCACTCGAAATTGTATCTCAAGCCATAAGAACCCATTCAAGTAATGTAACAGCAGGGCTTTTTTTTTTTGAAAAAAACTCATCTTGTAGGTGTACTTTTATCTTTACAACACAATCACTATGTTCTTTAGTGTACTTTATGTTTCTGTTTTGCTTTTTAAAATGACTTTTAAAGGTTGTTAGAGCAACACCTAATGCTTCTGTTGATAAGGGCATATCCCCAAAAATAATTACTAGATCTGTGTGAAATTTCTTCCTTCTTTTTAAAAAAACTGATTTTTGTAGAGTGAGCTTTTTTATTATATCATTCTAGTATTCATTTGTTTCACATTAATATGTATTACCTGATGAGTTCTTTGTTGGGAAAATAAAGCATTTGAGAAAGTACCTGATAAGATGAGAAATCTTGTAAGAACTTGCATAAAAAACAACCACTTTTTTAATGAGAAATAATGTTCAGTCATTTATGGATCTTACTGGAAATTTTCTTATTTTTCTTAATTGAACTTGGTTTTAAGGCATGTAGATTTAATTAAGAGTAAGGACTCAAGAAAGAAAAAAGTAAGGAAGTAAGATTCTGTTCATTTTTCCATTATTTAGGCTTATAATTTATTTTACATCATGTATAACACCAATGAGACCTCACAAGAGAAGGTTGCTTCAGAGTCAATGTTAAGAAAAATTGGTGGTTTTTTTTTTTTTTTTTTTCCTTTCAATGGTAGAATGCTCAGCTACAACTGAACTGGACTTTATATTATACATTCTTCCTTTGTTCCATCTTAACCTTTCTTATCCCTCCACTATTTTTCTACCTTTCTCCTTGATTTTTTTTTTAACTTAAAACAGATATATTGTAGTATATGTATTTCTGTAAACCAAAAAAACCAAACTCACTGCCACTGAGTTGATTCTGACTCATAATGACCCCCCTTGGTTTTCCAAGGTGGTAAATCATGACAGAAGTAGATTGCCCAGTCTTCCTTCCACAGTGTGGCTAGTGGGTTTAAACTGTGAACCTTCTGATTAGCAGTCAAATGTCTTAGGCACTACGCCACCCTCAAACCCTTTTAGGAATGAGTGGAAGATACAAATACATAAACAAAGAAATCAGTGAAAATGTATGTGAGTACATACATGTTCACAAATGGTTTTATATTTCACTAATATTAGTCTTCATAGTTGGGATCCCAAACACTCTCTTAACAATTACTGTTGTTGTTGTTGTTGTTGCTATGTGCTGTTGAGTCGGACCCAACTCATAGTGACCCCTCCGTGAGTTTCCGAGGCAGTATCACTATGGAAGTAGATTGCCCCATCTTCCTTCTGAGGAGTGGCTGATGGGTTTGAACCACCAGCCTTCTTCTCATTAGGCACTACACTACCAGAGCTCCTTAACAATTACTAAAAGTTAACAATTACTTCAGTGATTTTTATTCTGTATAAATACTGCCTTAATTCTAGAATTTAAAAAATTAATATCAGCCACCATTTATTGTGCATCTGCTATGATTTCAGGCACTGTTTAAAGTATCTTGCATGCATAGTCTTATTTAACTTTCATGTAGCAACCTTTTTTTTGGGGGGGTTTTGGGTGCAAATTTACAGAGCATAATTTGTTTTACATTTAACAGTTCATATGCATTTGGTTTCACTCCCCAGTTACCATCCCCAGCCCTAACCCTCCCTCCTCCTCTTCTTTCCCTGTGGCCCTCCCATCCCTGTGCCCTTCTTAGTTATGCACTCCTGTCTGTCCAGCTTTCCCTCCATGTGACTGCTGCCCCCCTGGTGCTCCATGGCCAATTGCTTCAAGGGGTGTTTCTACATAGAGCAGGTGGGTGCATTGCCCTAGGTTGGGTGTTCTGCATGTAAGTCTTACTACTGTTGGGCTGAGAGCCAGTCCTTGGGAGTGAGTCTTATCCCTGGCCTGAGTGTATCCAAGGACCACAGTCTTGGGGGTCCCACCAGACTCCGTTCGACCAGTAATTCTGGTTGTTATTGTATTTTTTAATTTTGTTCCATGTTTTTCCTCCTCCTCTATCCAGGATCTCCAGTTTTGATCCCTTCCTGAGTGGTTGGCATTGGTAGCCAGGCACCATCTAGTTCTTCTGGTCTCAAGGGCCATCGTGTCCTAGGGCTGATTGTTTCCAAATGCCCTTAGTTTTCTTCACTTTTCTTCGTTTCAGACGAGAGGTAACTATTAGCTGAATCTTAGGTTGCTGTTCGAAAGTTTTTAAGACCCCAGTTGCTACTCACCAAAATAGGTTGTGGAATAAGATTTTTGTGTGTTATGTTGTGCCAGTTGAGCCTGGTGTCCCCCAGTACCATGGTCCTGAGTCAGCAGACCCAGTGGTTTTCTCTCCCAAGGTGTTTGGCTGTCTCTGACGGATTACTCCAAGTCTCTCTTCTTTTGCTTCTGTAATGTTTGTGGTTATGTTGTATCACTAGTATCTGTGCCAGATTATCCTCAGCTGAATCTATCATTGGTCTAGAGTATATTCCTGTTCACTGACCCCCATCTGATCTTCTCATTTGTCTATGCATTTATCTGTAGCCTGGTGTTTGGTGTTAGTGGTAATGCAGTATTGTGCATATACTAGTATTAGCCTCTGTCGTCTATATCTTAAGTGCACAATTTGGGGTCCTCCCTTTCTATGGTGTTATCATTCTGGTCGCATAATCTTTCCATACCATCCCGCCCTTACCCAACTCAGCGTGTGGTCTCCAATTAGTCCGAAAATTCCCCTCCTCTTCCCTCCCATCCCTGGTAACCTACAAAGTGAGTTCCCTTCCCTAAGCAAACCCTTCCTTGACTTTTTATAGTAATGGGCTCATACAATATTTGTCCTGCTGTAATTGACTTATTTCACTCAGGGTTATGTCCTCCAGATTCATCCATGTTGTGAGATGATTCACGTATTCTTCATTGTTCTTTAATGTAGCATGGTATTCCATATGTGAATGTACTATAATTTGGTTATCCATTTATCTGTTGATGGGCTTTTAGGTTGTTTCCATCTCTTTGCATGTAACAACTTTTGGGGTAAGAACCCATTTCACAGATATGAAAACTGAGATACAGACAGCATAAGTAAACTTACCCAAGATGAGAGTTTGGAGTCAAGATTTTCCCTCAGGCAGTCTGATTCTGCAGTCAATGGTCTTAACCGTTAAACAATATTGTAGTATTCTCCAAACTTGTCTGCTTCAAAAAATACTAATCCAGAGATTGTGATTTGTGTGGCTAGGGACCTTGAATTTTTAAAAGAAACTTAGGTGATTCTAATATGCAGTAAAGTTTGGGGACTATTATGATATGCTTCGTTTGGCACATTAGCTAACAACTGCCACCTGAGAGCTATTCCTACCAATTGGTGATATGACATCAAAAGCGTGCTTTCTAAAATGAAAAATGACAGCTCTACCTATGGGTGGAGTTACAGCATGAAAGGGGAATAGAAAACCAAACTCACTGCTGTCAATTTGACTCTGACTCATAGCAACCCCTCCTGGGGTTTCCGAGGCGGTATCTCTATGGAAGTAGATCACCCAGTTTTCCTTCTGAGGAGCGGCTGGTGGGTTTGAACCGCCAGCCTCTGGTTAGCAAATGCCTTAGGCACTATGCCACTAGAGCTCCTGAAAGGGGAATAGGAAAGGGAATTAGTCATATTATAAGCATTTATAGATGCTCTATTAGAATTAATTCAGTATTATTTTAACTCTCTGACCTATGTATGTATCTATAAAACTGAAGAGCAAGAGGGACTAAGTAGTTGAACCTGTGGGCTTGGGACCATAGTCGCAGGGGACATCAAGCTCAGAAGGCATAACATACTATACATAAACATTGTTCCACCTCCTACTTTGGCGAGTAGTAACTGGGATCTTAAAAGCTAGCAAGCTGCCATCTAGATGCAACGATGGGTCTCTCCTCATCCAGAGCAAAGAAGAATGAAGAAAACCAAAAT
>NW_006921740.1:5591749-5603997 GCF_000298275.1 Orycteropus afer afer
TGTGGTAAACTGTGGTCAATGACATGAGACAAAGTATATGTGAACTGCTGTATGGAAAGTGAATTTGCTCTGTAAATCTTCACCCAAATCACAATAAAAACAAAACAAAACAAAACAAAAAAACTGAAGACCAAACTTGCTAATAAATGCCAAGTCCATAGAGCAAATGCAACTTATATAGGTATAAGACTGGACACAAGAGACATTTCCCTAGACTTCTCTGCTGTTTTCCTTGTATCTGAGTTAGTTTAGTCTTAACAAGTAGACCCATAGGAAATATCTGAATCTAAAAATTCCACCTACTTTTTTCATAGGCTTCTATCCTGTCTCCTACTAGGCTGTAAACTTCTTTAGAAAGATAATATCTTACTCATTTTTGTATTCTTAACACCCAGCACCATGCTTGCATATAGTAGGAACCCAAATAATAGTTGATTTCTATGTTTCCTAAAGTGCTCTATTAAATCTATTAATATACTGAAATTGTAATTAATAATTCTAACTGCTATTTATTGAGTACCTACTATATATAAGGTTATTTTATGTGTGTGAGTGTGTGTATATATATGCACATATATACACTCATTGCCATCATCTCAATTCTGACTCATGATGACTCCATGTGTGCAAAACAGACCTGTGCTACATAGGTTTTCAAAAGCTAATATTTTGGAAATAGATCATTAAGCCTTCTCCAGGGTGCTTCTGGGTAGACTCAAACTTCCATCTTTTGGTTAGTAGCCAAGAGTATTAACCATTTGTACCATCAAGGGAATGAATACACATATACATTATTGTTGTTGTTAGGTACCGTTGAATCTGTCCTGACTCACAGCAACTCTGTGTACAACAGAATGAAACACTGCCTGGACCTGCGCCATCCACACAATTGTTGGTATATTTGAGCCTATTGTTGCAGTCACTGTGTCCATCCATCTCATTGAGAGTCTTCCTCTTTTTTGCTGACCCTCTGCTTTACCAAGTATGAAATTCTCCAGGACTGGCCCCTCCTAATAACATGTCCAAAGTATGTGAGAAAAGGTTTCACCATCCTTGATCGTAAGGAGCATTCTGGCTATCCTTCCAGGGCAGATTTGTTTGTACTTCTGGCACTCCATGGTATATTTAATATTCTTTGCCAACACCATAATTCAAAGGCATCAACTTTTCCTTATTCATTGTTTGGCTTTCACGTGCATATGATGTGATTACAAATATCATGGCTTGGATTAGGCACACCTTAGTCTTCAAAGTGACATCTTTGCTCTTTAAAACTTTAAAGAGGTCTTTTGCAGTAGATTTGCCCAGTGCAACATCTGATTTCTTGGCTGCTGCTTCCATAGATGTTGATTGTTGGTCCAAGTAAAATGAAATCCCTCACATTTTCAATCTTTTGTCCATTTATTGTGATGTTGATAATTGCTCCAGTTGTGAGGATTTTCATTTTATGTTGAGGTAATCCATACTGAAAACTATAGTCTTTGATGTTTATCAGTAAGTGCTTCAAGTCTTCTTCACTTTCAGCAAGCAAGGTTGTGTCATCTGCGTATCACAGGTTGGTAATGAGTCTTCCTCCAATCCTGACACCAGGTTCTTCTTCATATAGTCCAGTTTCTTGGATTATTCATTCAGCATACAGATTGAATAAGTGTGGTAAAAGGATACAGTCCTGACACACTCCCTTCCTGATTTTAAACCATGCAGTATCCTCTGTTCTGTTTGAATGACAGCCTCCTTATATATGTACAGATTCCTCATGAGCACAATTAAGTGTTCTGGAATTACCGTTCTTCTCAATGTTATCTGTAATTTGTTATGATCCACAGAGTTGAATGCCTTCACATAGAAGAAAACACAGGTAAATATCTTTCTGGTATTCTTCTTTTTCAGCCAAGATCCATCTGAAGACCAGATGAGAAAGCAATGATATACCTTGTTCTGCATCCTCTTCTGAATCCAGCTTGAATTTCTGGAAGTTCCCTGTCAATATACTGCTGCAACTGTTTTCGAAATATCTTTCAGCAAAATTTTACTTGCGTACGATGTTAATGATGTTGTTTGATAACTTCCACATTCTGTTGGATCACCTTTCTTTGGAATGGGCACAAATATGGATCTCTTCCAGTTGGTTGGCCAGGTAGCTGTCTTCCAAATTTGTTGGCATAGATGAGTGTGAGTGCTTTGATCATTGCATTTGTTTGTTGAAACATCTCAATAGGTATTCTGTCAATTCCTGGAGCCTTGTTTTTGGCCAAGGCCTTCAGTGCAGCTTAAACTTCATCCTTTGGTACCATAGGCCCTTGATCATATGCCTCCTTCTAAGTGTTGAATGTTCACCAATTCTTTTTGGTACAGTGATTCAGTATGTTCCTTCCATCTTCTTTTCATGCTTTCTGCTTCTTTCAATGTTTTGTCTATAGAATTGCAACTTGAGACTTGAGTTTTTTCTTCAGTTCTTTTAGCTTGAGAAATGTGCATTTATAACCAATGTCTTTTTCTTTTCCTACTCCAGGTCTTTGCACACTTCATTATAACACTTTACTTTGTCTTCTTGAGCCACCCTTTGAACTCTTCTGTTCAGCATTTTTACTTCATCATTTCTCCCATTAACTTTGTTGTTGTTGTTTGCCGTTGAGTCGGCCCCAACTCATAGTGATTCCCCTTGGGTTTCCGAGGCAGTATCACTACGGAAGTAGGATTGCCCAACCTTCCTTCTGAGGAGTGGCTGGTGGGTTTGAACCGCCAGCCTTCTGGTGAGCAGTCAAGTGCCTTAGGCACTATGCTATCAGAGCTCCTATTAACTTTAGCTGCTCTGCATTCAAGAGCAAGTTTCAGAGTCTCTTCAACATCCATTTTGATTTTTTCTTTCTTTCTTTTCCTGTCTTTTTAATGACCTTTTGCTTTCTTCCTGTATGATATCCTTGATGTCATCCCAAACTCATCTGGTCTTTAGTCATTAGTGTTCAGTGCCTCTGATCTATTCTTTGAGATAGTCTCTAACTTCAGGTGGGATATACTTATAGACTGTCTTTGGTACATGGTGTATTGTATTTATTTTGACCTGTTCCTTGATTAGTTACTTTTCCCCAGTTCCTTTCTCTGGTTCTGCGTGGTGCAAGTGGTTTGTGATTGGCTACTAAGCAAATGGTTGGAGGTTTGAAACTACCCAGTGGCTCCAGGGAAGAAAGGCCTTGTGAACTGCTTCCTTAAAGATTAAAGCCAAGAACACCCTTTGGAGCAGTTCTGCTTTCTAACACATGAGTTTGCCATGAGTTGGAATAAACTCGATAGCAATGGGTTTGGTTTAGTTTTTTCTTTCTTTATTTATTTGGGAGGCTTTTTTTTTTAATTTTAATATTTAATGATCTAATTTTTGCTTTTATTTTTTCTTTTTGCAGATCCTGTTTGTGGTAAATTTGTAAGGAAATGGTAAGACTATAACTCTAGTGCTATTCTCGTAGACCTGAACAGTAGACCAGCCTAGCTGGTTGGGGCAGACTTAATCTGGGGCACTTGAAATGAAAGTCTATCTTGGGATTTTTGAGGAGATTACTATAGTTTCCCTTTGTCATAAGGCCCCTTTCCAATCACAGGTCCTGTGGGAAAAGGGAAAAAAAGGAGATAAAGTGAATATAAGTGAGGTAGGGAAGAAGATTGAGATGTAGGAGCGCTCTCCTTACGTTCACTCAGTTTTTGACTGGTTCGCTACAAGTAGTTTGTTACATGGTAGGTCTGAACATTTAAGGGCTAAGGATTCTAAATTGGCAGTCTCAAGTCATAGATTTTATGAAGCTTCTGGTCAGTATATCCCAGTCTCCTTGTATCTAATCTAATTGTAGCAAAATATTTGAAATTTCAAGAAAATACCTTTGATGGAAAAAAAGAAAAAGTGTGTGTGTGTGTGTGTGTAAATCACACACACACACACATGTAAAATAAATGCCCCTTGAAAAAATAGATGTTTACCCATAGTTTAGGGAAAATGAAGTCAGGAGATGAAAGAGAATGTAATGATTAGGGAGGAATACTATGGGTTTGTATCCATGGTTCATATAGATGAGAAATAAGTATTCTTCTTTTATGCATTCTTTTATTAGGTGGTTTAAAACCATTCATATATATTGTTATTGACATTTATTATATTATTTAGACTTATTTAGTATTGTATTTTCACCACACTCTCTAGTTGTTTTTCTTCTCCTTTCATTCAGTTAACTACTACTACCTTGTTTTTGTGTAATGCTTTTCACTTAAAAGAAAATAGCATTTTCACACCAGAATACTCAAAAGTTGACAGAGCAGATATAGTCAACTAGATTTTACTGAGACAAAATGAAATTCAGAAATTATATAATTTTTCCAAGATTATATGGTGACTGAGTGGGATTACTTCAAAGAAATAATGTGTTCTGGGTAAGCAAACACTTCTGTGACTAGGCAGTGAAACTTGTTCGTACCCAGTACATTTTTATACTTAAAAAAGATTGTGGAGAAAGTATTGGTATTTTGTATTTAGATTTGTTTTAGTTTTTTACTACTACTTGGCTTTGATTGATTAATTATTTGGGTTTGATTCTGTGAGGAAAGTATGCTATCTCATTACTTATTCCTATCCCCATTCTTTAAAAAATTCTTCACCATTATACAAATATGCCGTGCATGTCTAATTAGTTATGAAGAAACATTTTCTGGTTATAAGCAAGAATTGTTGTTAGGTGCCATCGAGTCAGTTTTGACTCATAGCAGCCCTGTGTACAACAGAACGAAACACTGCCCAAATCTGTGCCATTCTCAGAATCGTTGCCATGTTTCAGCCCATTGTCACAACCATTGTGTCGGCCCATCTCGTTGAAGGTCTTCCTCTTTTTCGCTGACCCTCTACTTTACCTAGTATGATATCCTTCTCTAGGAACCTGTCCCTTCTGACAAGATGACCAAAGTATGAAAGATGAATACTAGCCATTCTCACTTCTAAGGAGCATTCCAGCAAGACAGATTTGTTATATATTCTAGTAGTGCATGATACATTCAATATTTGACATGAATACCACAATTCAAATTTGTCGTTTCTTCTTTGGTCTTCCTGACTCATTGTCCAGCTCAGATGCATATGAAGCTATTGAAAGTTCCATGGCTTGGGTTAGGTGCACCTTGGTCTTCAAAGTTGGCATCTTTGCTCTTAAGCACTTTAAAGAGGTTTTTTTTGCAGCAGATTTGTCCAATGCAATACATCATTTGATTTCTTGACTGCTGTTTTCATGGGCATTGATTGTGGATTTACATAAAATGAAATCCTTAATGACTTCAATCTTGCCCATTTATTATGATGTTGCTTATTGGTCTAATTGTTAAGATTTTTGTTTTCTTTATGTTGAGATGTAATCCATGCTGAAGGCTGTAGTCTTTGACTTTCATCAGTAAGTACTTCAAGTCTTCTTCATTTTCAGTCAGCAAAGTTGTGTCACTTGCATATTGCAGGATGTTCATGAGTTTTCCTCCAATCCTGATGTTGTGTTCTTCTTCATATAGTCTAGCTTCTCAGATTATTTGCTTAGCATAGGAGGGGTCACTAGGAGTCAGGGCCGACTCGATGGCAAATAACAACAACAACAACACATTGAATAAGTATGCTGAAAGGATAAAACCCTGATGCACACCTTTTTTGATTTTAAACCATTCAGTATCACCTTGTTCTGTTCAAATAGCTGCCTCTTGGTCTATGTACAGGTTCCTCATGAATACAATTAAATGTTCTGGAATTGCCATTCTCAGTGTTATCCATAATTGGTTATGATTCACATCATCAAATGCCTTTTCACAGTTAATAAAACACAGCTAACATCTTTCTGGTATTCTTTGCTTTCAGCCAAGATCTATCTGACATCAACAATGATATCCTTTGTTCTACATCCTCTTATGAATCCAGCTTGAATTTTTGGCAGTTCCCTGCTGATGTATTGCTGCAACCATTTTTGAATTAAGCAGAATTTTACTTGTGTGTGATATTAATCACATTGTTCAATGATTTTCTCATTGTGTTGGATCACCTTTTGTGGTAGTTATGTTTGTGTGTCAACTTGTCTGGGCCTGGTTGATTGGCTGGGCAGCTGGTGGTAGTTATTTCCCATGATGAGACCGGCAATCAACTCCATAGTGGGATCTACCACAAGCAGCTGAGTAGCCACCTTTGGGATGTGATCTGCTTCCTGTATATAAGGAGAAGCCTTGGGGATAGTCTTGAGCTTATGGCACGCTTGGACCCTGCATGTAGTCGTGTCTCTGTTCAGCAGCCTGCCATGCTCTGCCGACCTTGGGACTTACAATGGACTTAAGTGAATGGCCTGCCGTGTGGTTTGGTAACATTGGGACTTTGCCTTTTTATTTGTCAACCTTGGGCTTCTCAGCCTCAGCAGCTGTCTGAGTGAAGAAATGCCTCTAGCTCCAGTGGGCTGGGAGGAGGAGGCAGAGCTGGACCCTGAGGTTGAGGGGCTTTAATCCAGCCCCTAGAGCCTGGCACTTTGAACTTGGACTTAAAGCCTCCAAACTGTAAGAGAATGGACTCCAGGTGTTAAGGCCATCCCATTTGTGGTGTATTTCTGTCAGAGCAGCACTAGGTAACCAGAACACCTTTCTTCTTCTTTTTTTTTTAATGCATTTTATCGAAATATAATTTATATAGAGTGAAATACACAAAACTGAAGTGATGTGGGTCAGTGCTTTTTTTTTTTTTTTTTTTTTTTGGCAGGGTTCCCTTCCCTCCCCTCCCACCCTTGGCAACCAACAAAAAAAGTTTCCCTCCATATATAAATCTTTCCTTGACCCTCCAGAACAGTGAACCAATACTTTATTTTTCCTCCTGTGATTGACTTATTTCACTCAGCATAATGTCCTCCAAGGTCATCAGTGTTGTGCGGTGTTTTGCAGAGTCTACGTTATTCTTTAGTGCTGCATGGCATTCCATTGGGATCACCTTTCTTTGAAATGGTCACAAATATGGATCTCTTGCAGTAGGTTAGCCATGTAGCTTTCTTCTAAGTTTCTTGGCATAAATGAGTAAGCATCTCCAGAGCTGCATCCATTTGTTGAAATATCTCACTTGGTGTTCCATCAATTCCTGAAGCCTTGTTTTTCTCCAGTTCCTTCAGTGTAGCTTGGACTTCTTTCAATACCATTGGTTCTTTTATCAGAAATTAATATTGCTACTCCTGCTCTTTAATGATTGCTATTTGCTTGATACATCTTTTTCCAACCTTTGATTTTTAGTCTATTTTTGTCTTTCTCTCTAAGGTGTATCTCTTGTAGACAGCATATTTTCTTATCCAGCCTGCAGCTCTTTGTCTCTTGAGTGGTGCTTTTAATCCATTGATGTTAAGTGTAATTATCAACAAGTATGAATTTGTTGCTGTCATTTTGTTATGTGTTTTTCGTGGTGTTCTTGGTTTCTTTGTTCCATATAATTTTCTGTGCCGAGCTCATTTCTTTATGAATCATGTTATCACTTCCTTCATTGCTATTGTTTTAGTATTTGCTGAATATTTATGCTAGTATTCTTTTTTCTTCTGATGTGAAGGTTTATCATTTTAGTTTTAGGTTACACTGTGATTTATAATTTTCTCCCTGAGTTTAGAACAGTCCAGTCTATTTTTCAACCCCCCCCTTTTTTTTAATTGTGATTTGGGTGAAGATTTAAAGAGCAGATTCACTTTCCATACAGCAGTTGACATACACTTTGTCTCATGACATTGACCACAGTTCACCACAATGCAACAGCTCCCCTCCTACTTCTTCCCCATAGTTACCTCTTCCCAGTGTCCATCCCTCCATGCACTCCTGCCCCCTGAGATGTCTCCCTGTGCATAAGCAGCCCTTCCTTCTCCCATGATTGTTCTCTCCAAGGAGTGTATCTACCTGAGGTAAATTATTTTGCAACCCTCTTGACTTCCTCACTATTTAGGAGTTCTGTAACTACACAATTTTTTCCCCTCTTTTTGGTTTGTAGTTATCCTTATTTGCTAATTGATGTCCGTGGTTCCCTGTTTACAATCTTGTAAGCTTGTTATACTTTGGATACTTCCATAAATGGGTTGATTTCTGGGTTATGTCATCATGTGTATTAATGGTCGGTGATTGTTTGCTATTATTGGTTTTCTGTTCAAAGGACTCCCATTAGTATCTCTTGTAAGGTTGGTCTGGTTTTAACAAATGCCCTTAATTTCTGCTTCTCTGGAAATCTCCTAATTTCACCATCATATTTGAGGGACAGTTTGCTGGGTATATAATTCTTCATGACGTAGTGCCTAAGGCACTTGACTGCTAACCAGAAGGCTGGTGGTTCAAATCCACCAGCCACTCCTTGGAAGGAAGGTTGGGCAATCTACTTCCATAGTGATACTGCCTCAGAAACCCAAGGAGGGGTCTCTGTGAGTCGGATCTGACTTGACGGCAGTGTGTTTTGTTTTGTTTTGTTTATAATTCTTTGTTGGAAATTTTTCTCTTTCAGGTTTTTATATATAGCATCCCATTATCTTCTCACCTGCATGGTTTCTGCTGAGAAATCCGAGCTTAGTCTTACTGGTTTTGCTCCTTGTAGGTAACTTTTCATTTTTTCCATGCTGCTGTCATGATTCTTTCTTTGTCTTTTGTTTTGGTGAGTTTGACGATGATATGTCTATGCAATTTTCTTTTGGGGTCTATCCTGTTTGGGGTTCATTGGACTTCCTGAATAGCTATATTCTCATCTTTCATCATATCAGGGAAGTTCTCTTCCAACAAATCTCAGACAATTTTCTCATTGGTTTTCTTTTTCTCTTCCTGTTCTGGAATTTTTGTTACAATGCAACACACTGCCATGAAGTCGGATCTGACTCACAGTGACCCCTCCTATGGAAGTAGATTGCCCAACCTTTCTTCTGAGGAGTGGCTGGTGGGTTTGAACCTTCAGGCTTCTGGTTAGCCATCAAATGCCTTAGGCACTATGCCACCAGAGCTCCTGAATTCCAGTTACACGTAGGTTATTCCTTTTGATGGCATCTCACATGGACCTTAGACTTTCTTCATTTTGTTTTGATGTTTTTTCCTGATTGATCCCTTGCCAAAAAAAATACTGTGATATTTGTCTTCAATCTCACTAATTCTATCTTCCATTGATCTAATTCTACTCCTTTGGCCTTTCAATGTGGTATCTATTTCTGAAAATTTAGTGTTAATCTTCTGGATTTCTATCTGTAGATTTTGTATCATTTCTAATTTTGCATTTATTTTCTTATTTTGTTCTTGTATTGTCTTTAGAAATTGTTCTAGGATTTTGTCTGTGTTTTCCTTAATTTTGCCAGTGTTTTCCTTGATCTGTTTCTCAATCCATTGAAGGTACCTAAATATAATTCTTTTAAATTCCTTACCAGGGCATACCAATGCTTATTCTTAGGGATGTGTTCTGGGTCTGCATTTTGATTACCTAGTGCCACTCTGACAGGAATATATACCAAAAATGGGATGGCTTTAACAAACAATTGTTATTCTTACAATTTGGAGGCTTTAAGTCTGAGTTCAAAGTGCCACACTCTAGAGGGTGGGTGAAAGCCCCTCAACCTTGGGCTTCAGCTCTGCTTCCTGCTCCTGGACCACTGGAGCTAGAGGCTTTTCTTTACTCAGACAGCTGCTAGCTGCTGAGACTGACAAGCCCAATGTTGACAAGTAAAAAGGCACAGTCCCAATGTTACCAAACCACATGGCAGTCTGTTAACTTAAGTCCATTGTAAGTCCCAAGGTTGGCAGAGCATGGCAGGCTGCTGAACAATGACATGGCTACATGCAGGGTTCAAGCATGCCATAAGCTAGAGACCATTCCCAAAACTGTTTCTTATATACAGGAAGCATACCACATCCCTAAAGCAGCTACTCAATTGCTTGTGGTAGGTCCCACCATGGAGTTGATTGCCAGTCTCATCATGGGGACTAACTACTACCAGCTGCCCAGCTATTCAACCAGACCCAGCCAAGTTGACACACAAACTTAACCACCACATTCTGTATCTGTGTCTTTTGTTTTTACTGCTTTATTTTGCTTCTTTGTGTGGACTGTGATGGTCTTTTGTCTCTGATACATCATGACTTTGTTGTATTTGTATTTAATTAGTGATTGTATGTTGGAGTGATTCACCCAAGAGTTTTGTTTTCTTTATATTTGTTTGGATGTATCTGAGTAAGCAGAGTACTGTGCTCCTCTATTCACTAGTTGGCAATACTTATGCACTCACCACTTGTCTCCTGGTGGGTGTGATAGAGAATGAGAGTGGCTGCACAGATCTGTATTAACTATTTGTGAAGAGCAGTTAAGGGTGAATTAGTGTTTTATTGGTGGTAGTATATCGTTGACCACTTGGTACAGAAGGAATGGTGGCTCTCACTCAGTAAGTGGAGCTGCAGGAGATGTGGGTGTGGTTGGGTCATATGGGGACAGTTACTGTCTCCCACTTAGACAAAAACAACAATTGAAAAATCATCAAAAAAGTAAAAGCAAGAGGGCAAAAAACACACACCACTTAAACACACAGGAACAATCACCAAAAAGAGAGAAAAGAAAAAAAAAAAAAAAAAGAAAGATGAGGTGATAAATGAAAGTATTTAAAGAAATATTTTAAAAAGCCAAAAGAAATACAAATAGAAAAGGTGGGGAAAACCCATAATATTTGGAAAGGAGGAATAAGAGAAAAGAGGTAGAGTAGGAGAATAATGAACAACAACAACAACAAAAAAGGGGGGGACTGCAAAAAAGAAAAACAAGGAGTGCAGAGAACCACAAGAAAGAAAAAAATAGGAACCAGGAAAAGGGAAGATAGAAAAAGCTGAAAATTAGAACCTGGGAAGGGAAGA
Organism: Orycteropus afer afer; assembly: GCF_000298275.1. Taxonomy (NCBI): domain Eukaryota; kingdom Metazoa; phylum Chordata; class Mammalia; order Tubulidentata; family Orycteropodidae; genus Orycteropus; species Orycteropus afer. The sequence goes on from NW_006921740.1 coordinate 5,602,622, forward strand.
AGAAAGAGTAATAATAAAAAGGATGAAAAAAGAAAAAAAATTTAAAACAGGCAAAAACAAACTAAGGGAAAAAAAAAAAAAAAGAATCTGGGGAGGAAGGGGCCAGGTATCTAGGCTCCATCAAAGTACACAGACTGGGATGGAATTCCTGCTGGCCCAGAAGGTGGATGTGAGTGAGGGATGGCTGCCCTCCATTCAACAAGAGGGTGTGGGTTATAAGAGTAACAAGGGGAACATCACACCTTTTCAGTTCTCAGTATCCAGTATGTCCTTATGGTTCCTGGCAAGTAGAGCCCATTCTTAGGTCCCTGGAATCTGAGAGAACACTGTTGCTTTAAATATCCAGAATGGTCAAACTGCTTGTAAACATTCAAAATGGCTGGGTTCTCTGGGCAGCCAAAAGTCCACAGCTCAGCCCATCTCCCTCTTCACTGTTTCCACTTTTATTCACCAGCCACCAGTACAGTCCTCCATGCAGCCCCTGGCTAGCAGGGCTGATTTTTAGGTTAATTCTTAGGTTCTAACACCACTTGGAAATATCCAAGCTGTCTGTGTCATCAGGATTGCCGACAGTCCACAGCTCCTTATGTCTCCTTTTTCTGTGTTTTTGTGCAGGTTCTTCTGCTAGTCCACCTCTGTATCCCTCCTTTCAAAGCTTAGGCTCTAGGATTATCTTTTGTATCTGTGTTAATTGGTTTCTCTTTTCTTTGTTGAAGAGGGTCTGTGTAGTTTGTCTGCCTATTCCACCATCTTACCAGAACTCTCCAATACATTGGTTCTTGATCATATGCTACCTCCTGAAATGGTATAATGGCAACCATTTCTTTTTGATACATGACTGTGTATTCTTCCGTCTTCTTTTGACACTTCTTGTATTGTTCAATATTTTGCCCATAGAATCCTTCAGTATTGCAATTGGAAGCTTGGATTTTTTCTTCAGTTCTTTTCAGCTTGAGAAATGCCAAGTGTGTCCTCCTCCTTTGATTTTCAACTCCAGGTCTTCCAACATTTCATTATAAAACATCGTCCTCTGAAGCTGGCCTTTGAAATCTTCTGCTCAGCTATTTTACTTTAACATTTCTTCCAGTCACTTTAATAAGCAAGAATAGTTAAGTGTAGAACAGTCTGCGTGAAAGAAAAATGATTTAGATTGTCCCGCAAATTTAGACCCGAAATTGTTCCCATAGTTGATGTCATATTGCAAAAATGACAAGGAGGCCACATGTTCCAACCTCCTCTAATTCCACAAAGGGAAGACAGGGTTACCAGCAGTAACCCAAGGCCTATTACTGCCAGGCCAGACATGTTGCCTCCCTCCAGTCCTTTCTCCAACCGTTCCTCCCAGAGCACCCACCACCTCTCTCCTGGGTTCGATA
>NW_006921740.1:5604397-5607655 GCF_000298275.1 Orycteropus afer afer
AAAATCCCACCTTGGAGTTTACAAAGACTTATGGGTAGAAAAGCCACACTAAGTAATTTACTACACCGCACATATAAATGCATTTATTGCTGTTCATCAAAGTGAAAGATTTTAAAAACTTGGTTAGCTATTGGCAAACTAGAGGAGATTAGTCATCAATGAAGACATGGGACCATAATGTAATCCTCATTAAAAAAAAGTTTGCTTTCAGTTTTAAAACTCTTCAAGTACATTTCTTTTGTTTCTGCACAGGAAGATTACAAGGCATTGTGACACAGTGCAATTTCTGAGAGAGAAAGGAAGCCCGTGTTATGATTTAGATCTTTATTTTATCTGTCTGGGAGAAATAGCCAAGGTGACATAATACATAACACATATAAGTGGATGAGAAGACAGAGTATTAGTCAGACTTCCACGTAGATTTAGCAAGTGTTAATGAGATTACTTCCAATGGAAATAACAACCCAATTTAAGTATGAACAGGGATAAACTAAGGAACTGTCAGTAGCCTTGTATAAAATGATACATTGGAAACAATATTATTTTGCTGGTGAAGAAAATGTAGCTAGGGAAAATCCTGGCTCAGAGGTGATAGTAGAAGTCAGAAGCTAACTTCCTTTTGAAGATTAATATATAATAAGCTGTTTTGTCTGGAACTATGGCATTCCTTCTCCTCCACTCCAGCCACCCTCGTGGAAAGTTGTCACAGACGATCTTGGCAGGGATCTTGCAGGACTGCATGGCAAAGCCATTCTTCTGTTGAATGAGGATGTAAACTTTCTTTCTGGTAATGGATGTATCTTCATCCCTTCTGGACATTAATGGGCATGGCTAGAGAGTAGTGTCACATGAGTTATACAGTAGATTCCATACTTTCCACCACCAAAGAATCTTTTTATTACCTATAGTCACTAGTGCAATCCCATGTTTTGAAATATTTTTTATTCACAAAACAAATGTTTGTTAATTTTTAAAAAATTAAAGCCGTATATAAATATTAATCAGTCTTCTGTCAGCATGAGGTAACATAGGGAGATGAAATGATTCAGAAATAAATTTGGTAGACTCTTCAGCATTATTGTGGGTAATACAGGATTTCCTATAGCTTTTTTAAGTGTTCTCAATATTGTGGACTCCCATTACTACCTTCATAGATGCCCTGGGGATTTGGGAACTTCAGGTTGGGAAACCTTGAATTAAGCTCAGAGGGACCAAAACACAGGTTAGTTGCAACAGAAAAGGAAGTGTTAGAAGGGTCCTGAGCATGAGATAGGGGGGGAAAATAGGTCCAAGCAACTGGGGCAGAGGTGGAGTACTATCTTTAAACCTGTATTTTCTCTAGTAACCTCTCTTTGAGAAATAAAATAATTGCTTAAATGCATCATCTTATCTGATTAGGTGGTTCCAGTGATTTCTCCCTTAGAGAATACTTAATATTAACATGTCCTTTATATTTTAAATAGTTAAGTAGCAAGTCAGTTAAATTCAACCAACATTTATTAAGCATTTACTACATCCAAAGCATACAAGCAGTAGGTGCTACAGGTGAGAAAGGAAAAAGGAACTGATATTTACTGGATACCCATTCTGTGGTTGAAATGTGCTAGGCACAGAACTCTTTAAAATGGATATCATTATCTTCATTTATAGCTGAGGCCAACCACACTAGTCTCCTTGCTGTTTCTCAAATATATAAGCATACTGCTGTCCCAGGGCCTTTGCACTTGCAATTACCACTACATGAAATGGCCTTTTCCTGAAACTGTACATAGCTGTGTCATTGTTCAAATATGAGCTGATTAATAAGGCCTTCTCTGATCATCCTATTTAAAATTGCAACCCTTTCTCCATCACACTTTCTTTATCACCATTGTTTTATTTCTATTTATAACTCTTATCACCATCTAACATACTATACATTTATTTATTGCCTTTCTGCCTTGCATAGCCCCTTGAGGGCAAGGATTTTTGTCTGTTGTATTCAACTGTGTACCCTTCAACCTAGAAGAATACTTGATATGTAAAAGTGCTCAATAAATATTTGTTGAATGAATGAACTAGAGTTCAGAGAGTTAAGTAACTTGCCCAAATAGAATCAAATGACACTTTGTTTTATAATAATAAAATCCAGGATTTCCAAGGCTATACTGGAATGATAATCTCTTAGATGAGAAGAATAGTTGAACCAAGTAGCCCATATATCCAAGACTGACCTTCCTTTAAGGCCTCTTGCTCATTTTTACTGCCACTACCACACTGGCCTCAGGGGGACACTTCTCCATTGTTAACTCTGGTCTGGTTGTGCATATGAAATCCTTATTAGTATGGCTCCCATAGAATGACTAAGACAAGGTTATAAGTGTAAAATAAGTCATTACTATAGGCTTAGGGAGGACATAGAATGAGGGATATCATTGCTGATCTCATATGGATTTCAGCTGAAAGCAGACAATACCAGAATGATGTTTACTTGTATTTTAATGACTATGCTAAAGCATTCAACCGAGTGGATCATACCAAATTATGGATAACATTGTGAATAATGGGAACTCCAGAATACTTAATTTTGATCATGAGGAACCTGTACATAGACCAGGAGGCTGTCGGTCTAACAGAACAAGGGGATACTGAATGATTTAAAATCAGGAAGGGAGTATGTCAGGATTGTATTCTCTTACAACACTTACTGAATCTCTGTGCTAAGCAAACAATCTGAGAAACTGGACTATATAAAGAAGAATGCGGCATCAGGATTGGAGGAAGACGCATTAACAACCTACGACATGCAGACAACACAACCTTGCTTGCTGAAAGTGAAGATGACTTGAAGCACATTCTGATGAAGATTACAGACTACAATCTTCAGTATATATTATACCTAACATAAAGAAGATGAAAATCCTCACAACTGGACTAATAAGTAGCATCATGATAAATGGAGAAAAGCTTTAAGTTGCTAAAGAGAAAGCTTCTGAGACCTTCATTTGCTGATGTGGCACCACTCAAATTGAAGAGAAACAGCCACAGACATCCATTGATCATTGGAACATGGAATGTACGAAGGATGAATCCAGGAAAATTGGAAGTTGTCAAAAAGGAAATGGAACGCATAAAGATTGATATCCTCGGCATTAGTGAGCTGAAATGGATTGGTTTTGGCCATTTTGAATCAGACAACCATAGGATCTACTATGCCGGGAATGACAGTTTGAAAAGGAATGGCGTGGCATTCATCATCACAAAGGATGTTTCAAGATC
>NW_006921740.1:5611540-5613385 GCF_000298275.1 Orycteropus afer afer
AAAAAAAAAAAAAAAAAAAAAAGTCCATTGACCCATGTCATTTTAGTTTTGTGTATTTCACTTTACATAAATTATATTTCAATAAAACGCATTAAAAGAAAAAGATTTGTTGGAAGAGAACTTCCCTGATTTGGTGAAAGATGAGAATATAGCCATTCAGGAAGTCCAGTGAACCTCAAACAGGATAGACCTCAAAAGAAAATCACCACGGCATATCATCATCAAACTCACCAAAACCAAAGACACAGAATCATGAGAGCAGCACGGGAAAAACAAAAAGTTACCTACAAGGGGCAACCAATAATTCTAAGCTCAGACTTTTCCACAGAAACCATGCAGCTGATGACAATTAGATGGTATATATAAAACCCTGAAAGAGAAAACTTTCAAACCAAGAATTATGTACCCAGCAAAACTGTCCCTCAAATATGATGCTGAAATTAGGACATTTCCAGATAGGCAGAAATTAAGGGAATTCATTAAAACCAGACCTACCTTACAGAGATGCTAAAGGGAGTCCTTTGGACAGAGAAACAACAACAGCCAACAACAACTGACCATTAATACACATGATGACATAACCTAGAAACCAACCCAGCTATGGAAATATCCAAAGTAAATAAGCCTACAAGTTTGTAAATAAGGAACCAGAGACATCATTGACAAATGAGGAGAAGTACATACTAAAAAGAGGGAAAAACTATGTTGTTACAGAATGTCTAGATGGTAGGGAGGTCAAGACAAGTACAAGATAGAACAGACTGTTCTAAACTTGGGAAGAAAACTATAAATCACAGGGTAACCGCAAAGAAAAATGATAAACCTTCACATCAAAAGAAAAAAGAGGACTAGCACCAATACTTAGCAAATACTAAAACAATAGTAACAAAAGAAGTGATAACATGATTCATAAACAAAACGAGCTCAGCATAGAAAATTATATGGAAGAAAGAAATCGACACCATGAAAAAGCACATAACAAAAATGACAGCAACAATTTCATATTTGCTGATAATTACATATCTGGCAAGGGACTTATCTCTAAGATTGATTGAAACTTCCAATGCCTCAACACCAAAGGAATTAACAATCCAATTGAAAAATGGGCAGAAGACATGAATAGACACTTCACCAAGGAGGACATTCTGGTGGTCAGCTAATGCATGAAAAGATGCTCACAATCTTTGGCCATCAGAGAGATGTAAATCAAAACAACAATGAGATATACCGTCTCATCCCAACACTGATGGCAAGGTTCAATGAGACAGAAAATAACAAATGCTGGTGGGGATGTGGAGAGATCGGGACTCTCATACACTGCTTGTGTGACTGTGAAGTGACACAGCCACTGTGGAAAGCAATATGATGATTCCTTAGAAAGTTGGAATTGGAGATACCATTTGACCCAGAAATCCCATTACTAGGGATACATGCTAGAGAGGTGAGAGCCAGGATAGGAACAACAACATGAGAGCCAAAATATGACCTTGAGTGTATCCCACCTGAATTTAGAGACCTTGTCGAAAATAGATTTGACATGTTTAACCCTAATGACTGAAGACCAGATGAATTATGGAGTGATATCAAGGATATCATACATGAAGAAAACAAAAGGTTATTAAAAAGTCAGGAAAAAAGGAAAAGATAAAATGGATGTGAAGAGACTCTGAAACTTGCTCTTGAATGTAGAGTAGCTAAAGTGAATAGAAGAAATGATGAAGTAAAAGAGCTGTATAGATTTCAGTAGATTTTAATCTGAGAAGCTGGACTATATGAAGAAAAACGTGGTATCAGGATTGGAGGAAGAATCATTAACAACCTGAGATATGCAGATGATACAACTTT
>NW_006921740.1:5613905-5618920 GCF_000298275.1 Orycteropus afer afer
AGAAGGGACCATTCCCTGGAGAAGGATGTCATGCTTGGTAGGGTGGAGGGTTGACGAAAGAGGGGGAGGCCTTCAACGAGATGGATTGACACAGTGGCTGCGATGATGGGCTCAAATATACCAGGGATTGTGGGGCTCGCGCGGGATCGGGCAGTGTTTCGTTCTGCTGTGCATGGGGTCGCTATGAGTCGGAAATGACTTGACGGCACTTAACAACGACAACATAGATTTCAAAGGGTGGTTGGAGAAAAAAAGGAAACTACTCTGATGAAAACTAAAAGGGAAGAACATGCTTAGCATTTCTCAAGCTGAAAGAACTGAAGGAAAAATTCAAGCCTTGAGTTTACAGTGTTAAATGATCTTTGGGCAAAAAATTGAATGACACAGGAAGCATGAGAAGAAGATGGGAGGAATACACAGAGTAACTGTACCAAAAAGAATTTGTTGATGTTCAACCATGTCAGGAGGTAGCATATGATCAAAAACCAATCATATTGAACGAAGAAGTCCAAGCTGCACTGAAGGAACTGGTGCAAAACTGGGCTCCAGGAATTTACAGAATACCCATTAAGATGTTTGAACAAATGGATGTTGCTAAAAAGGCAGGGAGGCCACATCTCCTGACCTCCTCTAATCCCGTAAGAGGAAGACAGAGTCACTATCAGTAACCCAGACATGCTGCCTCCCTCCAGCCTTTTCACCAACCATTCTTCTCAAAGCACCCACCACCTCCCTCCTGGGTTCGATAATTCGCTGTAGTAGCCACACAACTCACAGATTACGGGATTTATTAGGGAAGCACCAGGCTACAATTCAAGTTCAGGAGAAATGCTCAGTCTCTCTCCCAGCCCACTGTCCCTCAGCCAACAGTCTCTCACAGTCTCTCTCCCAGCAGTGCGTGTCCCTTGGTGTCTCACTCAGCAATGCGTGTCTCTTGCATCTCTTTCCCAGCAGCATGTGTCTCTCAGTCGCGTGGGTCTCTTTCAGCAGCATGTCTTCCTCAACCAGCAGTCAGAGAGAGAGTTCTGCCTCTAGGAGGCCTCCTTTTGAGCCTAGCAAAGTGGCCAAACTAGACAATCGTAACATCAGAATTCTAAACACCTGAGAGAGAGCGAACCTGCCAGAACATTGCTTTGTGCCACTCCCAACAGAAATACCCCAGGCGGATAACTTTTACAATCAGGACCTCCTCAGTTGCTCACAGCAAATTCCACCGTGGACTTTACAAAGACTTATGGCTAGAAAAGCCATACCAGGTAATTTACTACACCACAGATGTAATGCACAAAGTGCTCATTCATCTATGCCAAGAAATTTGGAAGACAACTACCGGACCAACCGACTGGAAGAGATTCATGTTTGTGCCCATTTCAAAGAAAGGTGATCCAACAGAATGCAGAAATTATTATTTTAAAAAATTCTTTAAATTGTGATTTGGTTGAAAGTTTACTGAATAAATTCATTTTCCATACAGCAGTTCATACACATTTTGTTTCATGACATTGATTGCCATTCCCCACAACGTAACAACTTTCTTCCCACTTCCTCCCCATAGTTACCTCTTCCCTGTGTTCTTCCCTCCCGTTCACTCCTGCTCCCTGCCCCAGGTGTCTCCCTGTGCAAACACTGGCTTTCTGTTCTCCCACAATTGGTTGGTCCAAGGATTGTATCTACTTGATGTAAATGCTTACCCCATATGACTGTCTGTTGTTTGGCTGGAAGCCACAGGAGTGAGTTCAGTTCCAGACTTCAAAGGAAACTAAGGGCTATAATCTCAGGGGTCTCACCAGGCTTTGCCAGACCAGCAAAACTGGTCTTTTTTTTTTTTTTTTTAAGTGATTTTGAGTTTTGTTCCACATTGTTCTCCCACTCTATCCAGGATCTCCTGCATAGATCTCCCTCCGAGTGGTTGACAGTGGTAGCTGGGCACCATCTATTTCTTCTGGTCTCATGGTCATACAGACTGAGGATCACATGGTCTAACAGTCCATTGGACTAATTGGTTCCATGTATCTTTGATTTTCTTTATTCTTCTTTGCTTTGGATGAGGAGGGACCCATCGTTTCATCTAGATGTCCACTTACAAGCTTTTAAGATGCCAGTCGCTATTCACTAAAGTAGAATGTAGAACAATGTTTTTGTGTAGTATATTATGCCAATTGAGCTTGGTGCCCCTTGTGACCATGGACCTGAGCCCACAGGTCCAACCAACTTGCTCCCTCAGGGTAGCTGGCTGTGGGCAAGAAGCCAGCACAACCTTGTCCCTTGTTTGCTCTACTATGCACCTGGACATTCTTACAGCACATGCAAATATGCTTGTAGAAACATTGTCAGAATGCAGAAATTATTGGACAATATCATATGCAAGTAAAATTTTGGTGAAGGTAATTAAAAAATGGTTGCAGCAGTACATTGACTGGAAACTGCCAGAAATTCAAGCTGGATTCAGAAGATGCTGTGAAACGAGGTATCATTGCAGATGTCAGATCTTGGGTGAAAGCAGAGAATACCAGAGAGATGTTTACCTTTGTATTATTGACTATGCAAAGGCATTTGACTGGTGGAGCTTAACAAATTATAGATAAAAGTGCAATGAATTTGAATTCCAGAACACTTAATTGTGTTCTTATAGAACCTGTACATAATAGACTAATAGAAAGTTGTTCAAACAGAACAAGGAGTACTTTACAGTTTTAAATAAAGAAATATGCATCTCGGTTGTATACTTTCACCATACTTATTCAATCTGTATGTTAAGCAAATAATCCAAGAAGCTGGACTATATAAAGAAGAATGCAGTGTCAGGATTGGAGGAAAACTCATTAACAACTTAACAACTTGCGATATATAGAAGACACAACTTTGCTAAAAGCAAAGAAGGCTTAAGTACTTACTGATGAAAATCAAAGCCTACAGTCTTCGGTATGGATTATATCTCAACATAAAGGAAATAAAAATCTTCAGAACTGGACCAATAAGCAACATCATGAAAAACAGAAAATATTGAAGTTGTCAATGATGTCATTCTACTTCAATCCACAATCAATGCCTGTGGAAGCATCAGTCAGAAATCAAATGACATATTGCATTGGGCAAATCTGCTGCAAAAGACCTCTTTAAAGTGTTAGAACACAGAGATGTCAGTGTTAGAATACAAAGATGTCACTTTGAAGACTAAGGTGTGCCTGACCCAAGCTATAGTATTTTTAATTGCTGGGTATGTATGCAAAAACTGAACAATGAATGAGGAAGACTGAAGAAGAAATGATGCATTTGAATTACAGTGTTGGTGAAGATACTGAATATAGATAGCATGGACTATGAGAGTACAAACTAATCTGCCTTGAAAGAAGTCCAGCCAGAATGCTCTTTAGAATTGAGGATGGTGAGACTTCATCTTATGTACTTTGGACATGTTATCAGGCGGGACCTGTCCCTGGAGAAGGACATCATGCTTGGAAAAGTAGAGGGCCAGTGAAAAAGAGAAAGACCTTCAGTGAGATGGACTGACACATTGGCTTCAACAATGGGCTCAAATACAGCAAGGATTGTGAGGATGGTGCAGGACTGGGCCGTGTTTTGTTCTGCTGTGCATGTGTCACTAGGAGTTGTAACTAACTCAACAGCACCTAACAAAAGCACTATATTTTTCCAAAGCCACACATTGTCTGAAATTTATCTGTAGAATTTCATCAGAATCCAGTGTCACCTAACCATCTATGTGTGAATTAATATGTTAATTGAGGAATTTTCCCATTTCACAAAAATGCATTTACTTAGGGCCTTCTGTTACAGAATATACTTTTAATTTTATGGGATATTTGTTCTCTTGATTTTATTATGTGCTATATTAATGATTCTAGGAGTGCAGATTTTGGGCCCACAGTATGGTTAATTACTCCGAGACTTTCAGCACCCTTCATATCACATTGTTTGTTTTGCCTGGATGGGATTTGAGTAGGAGTCATCTAATATAACCATATTTGCATGAGCATTCTCTTTCAATTAAGAAGCTCTGGTGGCATAGTGCCTAAGGCATTTGACTGCTAACAGGAAGTTGGTGGTTCAAACCTGCCAGCTGCTCTGTGGAAGGAAGATGGGTAAATCTACTTCCTTAAAAATTTATTGCCTTGAAAACCCAATGGGAGTTGCTATGAGTTGGAATTAACTTGATGGCAGTGGGTTTGGTTTTGTTTTTTGGTCTCTTTCAATTAATCAGTTGTTATTTGTTAGTTCTTTTTCTAGGAAAATAATCCAGAATCTTGCTAGGCCTAAGAAGAAATGGGGAACCCCAGAGAGGTAAGGTAATATTATATGGTATTATTTCTGATGATTATGTTTACTTCATTGAATGGATAAATATTATTCTTACTTTCTCATTAATCCTATATGCCAAGTGTATCCACCTCTCTGCTTAACTGGCTTCACTGAACCAATATTGTCACTATAGTTGAGTCAGCACATGGGAGGCAACCCTAGGTCAGTAGTTCTTAAACTTGTGTGCACATTGGAATCACCTGGGGATGATCCACTTCCGTAAAGATTTATAGCCTCAGAAACCCAATAGGGGCCACTATGAGTCCAAATTGACTTGACAGCAGTGAGCTAGAGCTTGGTCTTGAGAATAAATAAATACATAAATAAAGTTAAAATGCTGTTATAACTGCAAAAGGAAATATAAAAGGGAGAACATGTGAGAGGAAGAGATATTTGATCATGTTGGATGCTGAGACCTTCAGATGAATTCCCAAATTTCCTATTTTGGAAATATGGGCTTAACTCAGGGTACAAGTCTACCCACTAAAACCCTCTTATCTCAAAATCTCTCTATCCTTGACTTCCATTACATGATGCTCTCACCTCTTACCTACCAATCTCTTCTTTTTTTAAAAAAAAAACAATATTTTATTGAAAATTTTGACTTAACGATACTGATTTGGGAATCATCATTATTATTTAATGATGATTATTATATTTACTATTATTATTATTGTTTATTATATATTATGGGAGCA
>NW_006921740.1:5619020-5633789 GCF_000298275.1 Orycteropus afer afer
CTACTTCCATAGTGTTACTGCCTTGGAAACCCAAGGAAGGGTGGCTATGAGTCAGTCCGACTCAACAGCATGTAACAACAACAAGAATTATGTATTATTATTATTTATTATTATAATTGAATAAATGCTGAGGAGGATGGAACCCTGGTGCATATGCCATGTGTAAGTTGTAAAGAAAAGCCACTCTAACTCAGTATAACTTCATCTTGACTTGATTACATTAGCAAAGACTCTATTTCTAAATCATTCACAGGTATGGGGGCTAGGACTTGAATATATCTTTATGCAGGGTACAAGTCTACCCACTAAAACCCTCTTATCTCAAATTCTCTCTATCCTTGACTTCCATTACATGATGCTCTCACGTCTTACCTACCACTCTCTTCTTTTTTTTTTTTTTTTAAAAAAAAAAAACAATATTTTATTGTGTTTTTTTCAGTGAAAGTTTAGAGAGCCTATTAGGTTCCCATTTGAGAATCACTACACAAATTGTTCCATTGCATTAGTTAATATTTTTCACAAGGTGTCCACATTTTTAAAAATTGTGTTCTGGTTGTTCTGTTTCCAGTGCTGTGGTTTCCCTGCTCCCTTATCTTTTCATATTTGCTTTAGCAAACTGTTGATCTTTTAATGTCATATAAGTGGTGTGGAATGCTGTACTCATGGGTAATATACTTTATTTTGTGTGCCAGTCTGTTATTTTGCTAAAAGATGACCTTAGGTGATAGTTTTGGTTCAAGATTTAAAGAGTATCTTAGAGAGATAGTCTTGGGGAGTCCTCTAGTCTTAACTGGTCCAGTAAGTCTGAACATTTTTAAGAATTTGAGTTCTGGCCACATTTTTCTCTCATTCTGTAAGGATTCATCTAATGTGGCCCTGATGAGAACTGTTTGTAGTTGTAGTCAGGTACCATCTTGTTCTTGTCTCAGGGTAGATGAGGCAGTGACTTATGTAGGTACAAAAAGGACATGGGGTGGCATCTTCTGACCTCCTCTAACGTCACTAGAGGAAGACAGAATTCCCATCAGCAGCCCAAGGCTTATTCCTCTATGAGGCTAGACATGCCATTACCCTCCAGCCTTTTTACTAACTCTGACACTAACCGCTAACCATCCCTCCCTTAGCACTCACTACTTCTCTGCTGGGTTCGATAATTCGTGGCATTGGCTACACAGAACTCACAGACAATACTTATGATTATGGGGCTCCTTAGGGAAGTAACAGGTTACAATTCAGGTTCAGGAATGCTCTCAGGACACAATTCTTCAATCAGGACAGTTTCCCCTCTGCTATGCCCTCAGGCATACCTCCCTGGCCTTTGGCCTCTTGACCTGGCCTCTGCCCTGCTTGGGCAAGTGTTACAAAGGTCTTTTAGTTCTACTGATAGGTACACAAAGGTGCACACCACTCTGCCAGCAAGATATCTGCCCAAAGGCACTCAGCTTTCTTGCTCCATGGGCTGGCAAGCCCATTGCTCTGTCTCATATCTCTTGGTTCTTCTGCCAGTCTTCTCAGCCATTGTCTCTGTTGATCATCTCTGCCAAGGGGGTCCAGCATAGGGATCTCAGGTCCAAGGATGTGCTGCACTACAACTCTGGTTCTTCTCTCTTAATGGCAGTGAGTTCCCCCTTCTGCCTCTAGGAGGGCTCATTTTAAGCCTAGCAAAATGACAAAACTAACCAATCCCCACATTAGAGTTCCATATACCTTATTTGCATGGCCCATCCCCCCAAGGGTGCCATGTACTTTATTTACCTTACTCACAAGCTATCCAATCCCCTTATATTTGCATAGTTCCACCCAGTAATTTGGTGGGAGTCGCAGAGACTATGGCTAGAAAAGCCATACCAAGTAATTCACAGCACAGGCCATTATTAGCCCTGTAGATCAGGTTCCTCTTTGAGACTGGTTTCTTCTCTCTCTTTTGCTCGTGATGAGTAGAGACCAATAGTTTTATCTTATATGGCTGCTCACATTAAGACCACAGATACTACTTATCTCACTAGGATATAGAACATGTACTTTGTGAATTATATTATGCCAGTTGACTGAGCTGTCCCATGAGACTAAGATTCCGAGCATTCAAACCCAGAAAACTAATCTCTCAAGGTGTTTTGGTTTGGTCTGAGAAGTATCTGTAACTGTGTCCTCTGTGCATATTTATGCATTCACATGTACATGTACATATCTGTGCACACATATGGACTCATCTGTACCTACCCATATACATATATACCTAACACAAACCCAAGCCAAACCCACTGCTATCAAATTGATTCTGACTTAGAGCTATCCCCATTGGGTTTCTGAGGCAGTAAATCTTCAGAAAAGTAGATTGCTCCATCTTCCTTCTACAGAGTGGCTGGCGGGTTTGAACCACCAACCTTCTGGTTAGCAGTCAGATGCCTTAGGCACTGTGCTACCAGAGCTCCCATGTATGCCTATACACCTACATATATGACCATGTGTTCAATTTTTGGTTATTATTGGTGTTCTTGCCAAATTATATATATATATATATATCATATTTTTTAGCACAAATATAATTTTCTCTTGTGTGCTTCTTAGTGGCATCATTTACTCTGGTCAAGCTATGTTTATTACACCCCACCACTCTTTTCTTTAGAGAGCCCTTGTCAAATGTTTCCTAAACCTCTGCATTCTCTCTGTGGTCATTTTTTCCTTTCTGATCTTTGTTGCACATCATCATCATCAGGAGAGTACCCAGTTTTCACCATTTGTTCATTCATTTGCCAAACCATTATTGAATGCCTGTTGTGTATAGCACTACACTATTGCAGTGTAGTAAATTACTTAGTGTGGCTTTTCTAGCCATAAGTCATTGTAAACTCATTGGTGGAATGAGCAACTGAGGAGCTCCTGATTGTAAATGTTATCCACCTGAGTTATTTCTGTTGGGCGTGGCACAATGCAATGTTATGGGAAGCTCACTCTCAGGTGCTTAGAATTCTGTTGTTATGATTGGTTGGTTTGGTCACTCTGCCAAACTCAAAAGGAGGCCTCCTAGAGGCAGAACTCACTCTGACTGCTGGTTGAGGAAGACGTGCTGCTGAAAGAGACATGCGCTCCTGAGACATACGCTGCTAGGAAAGAGACACAAGAGACATGCATTGAGTGAGACACCAAGGGACATGCACTGCTGGGAGAGAGACTGTGAGAGACTGTTGGCTGAGGAATGGTGGGCTGGGAGAGAGACTGAGCGTTCTTCCTGAACTTGAGTTGTAGCCTGTTGCTTCCCTAATAAACCCCGTAATCTGTGAGTTCTGTGTGGCTACTACAGTGAATTATCGAACCCAGGAGAGAGGTGGTGGGTGCTTTGGGAAGAACGGTTGGAGAAAGGGCTGGAGGGAGGCAGCATGTCTGGCCTTACAAGAATAGGCCTTGGGCTATTGATGGTGATTCTGTCTTCCTCTTGTGGGATTAGAGGAGGTCAGAACATGTGGCCTTCTTGTCCCTTTTGCAACTATGTAAGAGCAAGTCTTCAGAAGATTAAGACGTGATACTTCCATGGAAGAATATAAAGTGTAGGCTGGAGAGGCAGATACTTTTTGTCAAAATTGTGGAGGGCCTTGTAAACCGCAGTGAGAAGTCTGGTCTTTATTCTAAAGGCAGTGGAAACTTTTGACATGTCTTAAGCTTAAACAAGGGGGTGTCTTGGTTAGATTTGTGTTTAGAAAGATTCTGGCAGCAGTGTGGAGATGGTGGGGTTGGGACAAGAGAAGTAGCAATAGCATGAGGAGAAATGGACAGATTTGAGAAATATTTAGAAAATAGAATCAGTAGAATGTAGGGGTGGTGATATTAATTAATTAACTTTCTAATAATGATGTTGGCTGATATTTAAAGAGTAGAGAAGAAAAGATTATATCCAAAATAGAAACAAAGTTCAAAACAAAATAAAATTGGGTGTGGTAGTTCCGTTTGTGTGTTAACTTGGCTGGGCCTGGTTGAGTGGCTGGACGGCTGGATATTGTATTCCCCATGATGAGACTGGTTTCAACTCCATGATGGGATCTTCTGCAAGCAGCTGAGTAGCTGCTGTGGGTATGTGGTCTGCTTCCCATATATAAGAAGCAGCTTTGGGAATGGTCTCTAGCTTATGGCACCTTGAACCCTGTATGTAGCCGTGTCATTGTTCAGCAGACTGCCATGATCTGCCAACCTTGGGACTTACAGTGGACTTGAATTAATGGCCTGCCATGTGATTTGGTAATATTGGGCCTGTGCCTTTTTACTTGTCAACCTTGGGCTTGGCAGCCTCAACAGCCAGCAGCTGTCTGAGTGAAGAAAAGCCTCTAGCTTCAGTGGGTTGGAGCTGGAGGCAGAGCTAAAGCCCAAGGTTGAGGGGCTTTTACTGAGCCCCTAGAGCCTGGTACTTTGAACTTGGTCTTAAAGTCTCCAAATTGTAAGAGAATAAACTCCTGTTTGTTAAGGACATCCCATTTGTGGTATATTCTTGTCAAAATGGCACTAGGTAATCAGAACATTGGGGCTTCCAAAAAGGATAGGCTCAATTAGTTGGCAAATTCAATTGTGAGGAAAATCAGCTTACCATTTCCTACTTCTTGACCAGCCCTTCAAAGCCTTCTTCTGCTGTTCCCACCCACTCCAGAAATGTTAGTTAAATCACTTCTCAACATGACTTTATGTTTCACCTTCAACATGCCTCGCTCAAGATTTGACTATTCCCATGCCCCGTCATAGGAGCCCTGGTAGCATAGTGCCTAAGGCATTTGACTGCTAACCAGAAGGCTGGTGGTTCAAACCCACCAGCCACTCCTCAGAAGGAAGGTTGGGCAATCTACTTCTGTAGAGATACTGCCTCAGAAACCCAAGGAGGGGTTGCCATGAGCTGGATACGACTTGACAGTGATTTTTTTTTTTTATGCCCATCATGACCCCATCATGGAATGTTCCTCATCTCTGTCACTCTGCACCTATTACTTTCTTACATGAAGCCTTTTCAGAGTAATCCTGCACTGATTTCTCCTCTTCTCTTCACCCTCTGCACAGTAGTCATACCTGTTTCACAAGGCTGTTGAGATGATGAAATGAGTCGGTGAAGTACTTAGCACAGTGTTTGGTGGTGCAAATGGTTAATATGCTTGGCTGTTAACTGAAAAGTTTGAAGTTCGAAGTTCCAGTCCACCCAGTGGTGCCTCAGAAGAAAGGCCTGCCAATCGACTTCTGAAAAATCAGCCATTGAAAACCCTATGGAAAATAATTCTACTCTGACACACATGGGGTTGCCATAAGTTGGAGTCAACTTGATGATAGCTGGTTTAAGTATTCTACAAATGATAGCTATTAATACCATTCTGTTACTGTTTTATTTTCTGACCACTAGGCATGGGGACACATTGTATATAGTTGGCATGCCCATTTTATGCCTGACTTACTGATAAATTACAATGTTCATTACATGATGGCAGAAGCAGAACTCTCTCTAACAGGTTCTGTTTTGGTCACCACACTTTAAGACAGTAGATAAAACATGCTGATTTTATTCTTATTTTAACTTCCATAAAAGATTTATCCACTGCTATGTCTGAAAACTTCAAAATTCTGTGACTGAGATAGTTCTTGAAGGGAAGAAAAATTAGGATAGAAGTAGTCAAGAGCCATTTCTAACATGTTCATTAGCAATGAATTTCTTACCATTTTATCTTTCTGATTTTTAACAGAAAACTGTATTGGGGAAATCAAGATCCTATTCGCCCTATTTCCCAGAGTGCTTTGAAGGCTCGGCTGACCAAAAGACTTGAGTCCCTTGCCCAGCACAAGAAAGTGTCCCACCGATACGTACCTAATAGGTTAGTATTTGTGTTACTGGGTTACTTTATCAGGAGTCCCTAGGACAAATGAACACAGAGATCCACACTTTTATCTAAAAGCCATTACTCGATCAATCTGTCATCAAATTTTATTGAGGGTTAGGGATTCTATATCTGTTTTCAATCTGAGGCCACAGTAAAAATTTCCAGAGTAAGATTTTATATTTAACTATTGCAGACTTGTACTAGCTCTTACTATAATGTTTTGACTTATTGGTGTTCTGGTTTTTAAAAAAGTTAGAGTGTTAAGGAAACACCCCTTCAGGGAACTTGCAAGGAATTCTTCAGAAGGCATTAATTCTTTTTTAAAAATAATTTATCTTATATTCTTTGTATTGTTAAAAATATATACAGCAAAACATATACCAATTCAATAATATCTACATGTACAGTTCAGTGACATTGATTACATTCTTTAAGTTGTGCAACCATCCTTACCTTCCTTTTCTGGCTATCAGCCAAGTGCTTTAGCCACAATGCCACCAGAGCTCCTTCACCCTCCTTTTCTGAATTATAATTATTCCTCCACCATTAACATAAACTCACTGCCCTCTAAGCTTCCCATCTAATCTTTTGAGTTGCTGTTGTCAATTAGGTCTCATATAGATAGTACCAGAAAAATAAAAAATAAAACAAAATGAAGAAACAACCCATTGCTGTGGATTCCAACTCATAGCGACCTTATAGGACAGTATAGAAATGCCCCATAGGGCTTTTAAGGTTGTAACCTTTGCAGACCAATAAGCAACATCATGATAGAGAAAATATTGAATTTGTCAAGGATTTCATTTTATATGAATCCACACTCAACATATTGCATTGGGAAAATCTGCAAAAGACCTCTCTAAAGTATTAAAGAGAACCGCAGTCTGAGTGGTAACTGAGTGGACCTGCAATCTGACATAGCACTAGATCTGAAATAGTCAATATCACTTCTTTTCCATTGATGGTATAATTTATTTTGTTTAAGGAAAGATTGAGGGACAGGGGTGATTAAGAAGTATATTACTATTTATCTTAAATAAAATTTAGTTAACAAAATCCCAATGTTGATTGAATAATCTACACACCACAACCAAGTAGAATTTATCCCTAAACTCAGAGTTCTTTAATACAAGAAAATGTATCAGTATAATTCATCCTATTAACTAAAAATGTAGTTGTTATTGTTGTTATGTACTATTGAGTTGGTTCCAACTCATAGCAACCCTAGGTACAAGAGAATGAAACACTACTTGGATCTGTGCTTTTTGCTTTCTTCATGTATGATGCTCTCCTACAACTCGTCTGGTCTTTAATCATTAGTGTTCAATGTATCAAATCTATTCTCGAGATGGTCTTGGAATATGAGAATAGAAACCAGGTAAGAATTTGATGGATGGCTGTGTTAAAAAAGCAAAAGTTACCTCAATTATTCAGAGAATTCCAAAGGTTATATCTTAGGAAGCAAAGAATGTACTTACAGTTATATTCTTTGCATTTGATAAATTCTGAGCTAGTTTGCACTTAACAAATGTCTTTGTCACAAAAAGGATGTTTGCAGAAACTTAAATCTCTCTGTCACACTGGTCCTCAGATTCCTTATTTTCAACAGCTATAACTATTTTTAAAGTAATTCACTTGTCATAGGAAAAATAGCTTAGCAGTAAAGAGGCAAACTGTCATACCTGCTTCTTAAGGCTAGTAATCAATGTTGGAAGACACTATAATAATTAGAAATCATGCTTGTTTTACTTACCTCTTCAATCTTCTACAATTTGCAGGTCTCTATATTACTACAGCTGTGGTAGAGAGTCTGTTATCTGGGAGATCCCTTCTCCTGTACTATTTAGCCAACCCTCCAAAAGGATCCACCAGCTGGCACAGCCCAAGAGACATGAAGATGACGATCTAAGAAATAGGTAGGGCATCTAAATGTCACAGTATTGTTGTTCTTTTTTAAGTGTGTGCAATTTTATGAGCTAAAAGTCAATTTATGTTTCAAAACATCAGTTAAGAAATAATTGCAGTAATTGCAAGTAATTAGAAGATCGTCATCAATAATTAGATTTGACTCAAATTGTGGTGAAGCTAAAATTCACACTGAACCTTACAGTTGCAGCCAATTAGAAGGAAATCTGCAGATCAACTTACAGCCAAACAATAGACAAACCAACAAAGTGAATAAATACACCAGGGAGGAACATACTCCTCAGTTCAATCGACCATGCAAAACCAAAAGGGCAACGTTTGCCCCAAAACAAAGCTTAGAAGACAGGAAGGGGCAGAAAAGAAGGAGGAGTGAAACAGGAACACAGGAAGGGAGTGAGAGGAGTGTTGTTACATTGAAGGGATTGCAACCAATGTAAAAACAACAACAACAACAGCAAAAGTATATGAATTATTGAATGGAAATCTAATTTGCTCTGTAAACTTTCACCCAAGCCACTGTAAACTGTTCAAAAATGAAAAAAAGGAAATAGACAAGTGAGCATCACAAGTTTTTGCAACTTTTAGAACTTGATGTTGTTCTCTTATGCCTGTGTGACTTTGCAGATGCTCTTTCTTTGCTTTGAGTGCGGAGTTCCTCCTTGTCTTTAAAAAGAAAGCTTAGGTGATACCTTCTGTACATGAATTGACATTGTGATGTGTTTGGTGGAAAAGTAAATTCACTGTTGAGATGTGATAGCTCCACTGTATGCTCTGTTAGCCACAACACGTTAGGAGTGTTGTATCCAGTTAATGGATGTTGTTCTTTAAGAAATAGATAATAAATTTAAGAGTATTCAGAAAGAAGTGAATGAGATGTTGAGGCTTCTGAAAATGATGCTGTAAGACAAATCATTAAGAAAATGACATATTTCACTTAGAAAAGGGACAAAGGAAGCTGTAACAGCTGTGTTCAGATATTTAAAGAGTTGGCTTCTCTAGTTGGCATAACACAGTCCACAAAGACAGTGTGCTACATCCTCATTTGGTAAGTAGCAAGTAGAGACTTAAAAGCTTATGAGTAGCCATCTAAGGTACAACTATTGGTCTCTCCCCGTCTGGGACAAAGAAGAATGAAGAAAATCAAAGATGCATGGAAACAATTAATCCAGGGGAATAGTGGACCATGTGAACTTCAACTTCCACAACCTGAGAAAAGAAGAACTAGATAGTACCTGGCTACCACTGCTGACAGCTCTGAAAGGGATCATAATAGAAAGTCCTGGACAGCATGGGAGAAAAGTATGGAACAAAAGTCAAAAGAAGAAAAAAGACCAGGCTTATTGGTCTGAAAGAGATGGTAGAACGCTTGAGACTATGGTGTTGTTAGTCACTCTTCAGGCCTAGAACTGAACTCACCCTTATGGCTTAACTTTCAACCAAACAGTAGACAGGCTTATGGGGTAAACAGTAACACCAGGGAGGTATGCACTTCTTAGGATCAATCGACTATACAAGATCAAAATGGAAGCACTTGCCCAAGGATAAAGCTCAGAAGGCAGAAATGGATGTGAAAGGACAAATGGAAACAGTAAACATGAGAGGAAAGGGAAGAGTGCTGTTACATTATAGGGCTGCATTCAATGTCATGAAACAAAATGTGTGTAAACAGTTGAATGGAAAACCAAGTTACTGTGCAAACTTTCACTCAAATCACCATAAAAAGCTTTTTTTTTTTTTTTTTTTTTAAATTTTAAATTAAAGGGTTGACATGTGAAAGATGGAGGGGAGGTAGAAGTAAAATTGCTTTATGTTGATCCTAGGACTAGAAGTAGAACAAGTAATTTATAGGGTAGTAGATGTCAACTAAGAGTAAAAAAATCTTCCTGACCAGCTATCCAGTAATGGAAAAAAATTACCTGAAAAGTGAGCCCCGTCCCCCCCCCCGCCAATCTCTGAAAGTGTTTAAGCAGAGGCAGGGTCAATGACTTCCCATGAATTTTAGGAAAAATTCCTGCATTCAGAGATAGATTGGGCTGGAGGACTTGAGTCTTCTGTCTCAAAAACCCGTGAAAGGAGGCCCAATTCCTCCTATACAATTTCTTCATTTGTTTATTTGTCTATCAATTTACTCAACAAAATCTGCTCATTTGGTTAAAACATACATATTAATTTGGTAATCATGTATCTGTTTTTTATAAATAGAGGAATAATTCATTTATCTGTCACCACATTTTGAGAGACTTGTGTTTGACATTTCATATACGTGAAACCTGTTTGAGTGCTAAATTCATTTTGTATGTTTAAAAGTATATATTTTCCGGCTTTACTAAAAAGCCTATTCTGCTACTGAAAGTACATGTAACATTTTGTCACTGGGCCAAGATCTTTATTATGAATATCAACTATTATATAACATTTAATACAGAAAACCTCTCAGGAGGTGTTTAAGTGTGAAGCACAGTCCTCCCTGTATGCTTTTAAATTATGAGATATTGCCTTCTCATATTTAACAGTCTCTAATTAGCTTTTTTGTTTGTTTTGTTTTTAAGTCTGAAGTGCATTGGAAAGGAGATCTGGTGGCACAGTGGTTAAAGCATTTGGCTGCTTACCAAAAGAGCAGCAGTTCAAACCTACCAGCCACTCCACAGGAGAAAAATGAGGCAGTCTGCATCCATAAAGATTTACAGCCTTGGAATCCCTATGGGACAGTTCTATTCTGTCCTATAGGGATGCTATATGAGTCAGAATTGACTCCATGGAAATGGGTTTTTCTTGGTGCATTAGAAATAGGTAACTAAGCTTTGTGTGGAGGAAAAAAGCAAGTAAGTGTTTAGTGAAGACACTGAAGATATAAAGCACTTTCCAATGAATGTAATACATGAACTTGGACTTTGTGACATCTACATTAGCTTATCTGTGCCCCTATTTATTTATTTTTGACTATAGCTCTTGTTTGGAAATGTATTCTGTATGATTTTCTTTTTTACCTATAGGTAAAATTAAAAAAAAAAAAAGTTCAGCATGCCTATGTCTGTAACTGTGCACAAATGACAAGAGTTGGTATTTCTCTCTACTGAGAAACCTTTCATTTGATTTTAGAAGATCATAGCAGAGGACTTAAAGCTAGTTATTACTCAGAGAAATCAGTTAGTGATTAAAATAGGAACAGTGTTGCTGTTGGAGCTGGCCTGGAGAATGCAGCTTGAACCTGTGATCATACTGTTCTTTCTAATACTTTTTCCCTGAATTTGATTGACATCCAGCAATAGGGTGTTCAAATCTTGCCCCAATGAGTTTACCTACCATTTGTTAGCTGGAGCAGAGGGAAGAATTTGTGTATTTTGAGGGCAGGAGGCTCCAAAGGAGAGAAAAGGCTGACTTCAGGGGAATATGGATCAATGGGAATGAGATTTTCATGCTTCTCCCAATCAGATAAAGTAATTCTTCTTGAGTAGAGAGGGATGGGTAAGAGGAGAACAGGGGGGCTATGAGGGTTACTCCATTGTAATGACAGGAAAATATAAGGACATTAAAATTCTATTCCTTCAAATAATACCTTCAATAATGTGAATGGAAAGCAGGACAATCCCATACCATATTACTATGGTTCTAACACAAGCTACCCTTTCAGGCAAGTTTCCATGTCAATATCTTGGACCATCTATATATCAATATAAATGCTATGGATAAGTTTTTAATATCTATATTTATTCATACTGTTTTGAAAGTAGAAGTTTCTGGGTCAGGGAAAAATTATTTATTACTTGGTTATAGCAATAACTATGCCAGTTTCCCCACACTGCAGTTTCACCTTTCAGGGAATATGAGAGCCAGGTATTATCCTGCATGTGCCAGAGTCTGCATTGTAGGCAAGGAACCCCAAAATAAGAATCTGGGAGCTTACATAGGAGGGGAACCTTTATCTTCCATCCTCTCCTAGGAGAAGGAGAGAAAACTGCTTATCTCCCCATTGGGGACATTTCTTTACATTCCAAAGACTAAGAATCTGGTTGTTAGGTGCCAAAGAATCTGGAACCCTTCTCCTTCCCTTTCTAAACTCTGGTGGCATAGTTAAAGCATTCGACTGCTAACCAAAAGGGAGAAAGATGAGGCAGTCTGCTTCCACCTTGGAACCCTATGGGGCAGTTCTACTCTGTCCTAAAGGGTCACCATGAGTGGGAATCGACTTGATGGCAATGGATTTGGATTTTGGATCTCCCCTTGAAATATAAACATACATACCTTCAGGGAGGTATCTAATTACCCTTTAATTTCTAAGACGTATCTGTTGACTCAGGGTCCAATAAAATTTTCTCAGAAATCCCTAACCATGCAGAAACTTAAAAATATTCAGTTCTTGACAGCTGTGTATCACTGGTTACTTACAAACACTGTGCAAAGTTTATATGACATTCCAAACATTCCAATTAGTTTTGTAGAATTAAAAAAAAAAAAAAAAAATCACTGCCATCGAGTCAGATCCAACTCATAGCAACCGCTCCTTGGGTTTATAGAATTAGAGAGTTCTAAAATGCAATAGCTCTAGGTCAAATAACGTTTACATTCAAAGGATGTGTCTAGGAAAACCTTAGCAATTAGTCTAACAACAACAACAAAAAAAAAAAAAACACAAAAATCAGATGATTGTGTTATGAAGAGAATGTTTTATAAAGGGAATCATGCAGAATAATTTCTTTAATTTCTGAAGAGCATTCCATTGGCTGTACCACAGTTTATTTTTTTTAATCCATTTATGCATAGGAAGACATTTGGATTGTTTATTTGTTGTTGTTGTTAGGTGCCATTGAGTTGGCTCTGACTCATAGCGACCCTGTGTACAACAAAACAAAACACCTGCCTGGTCCTGCACCAGCCTCACAATCCCTGCTGTGTCTGAGTCCATCTTGGCAGCCACTGTGGCAATCCATCTAGTTGAGGGTCTTCCCCTTTTTCACTGACCCTTCACTCTACCAAGCATGATATCCTTCAGCAAGGACTGGTTCCTTCTGACAAAATGACCAAAGTAGGTGAGACAAAGTCTAGCCATTCTTGCTTCCAAGGAGCATTCCAGCTGTGCTTCTTCCAGGGCAGATTTGTTTGTTCTTCTGGCAGCCCGTGGTACTTTCAGTATTCTTCCCCAATACCTCAACTCAGAAGCATCAATTCTTCTTTGATCTCTCTTATTCGTTGACCAGCTCTCACATGCACATGTTATTGTTGTTATGTGCCATCGAGTCGGACCCGACTCATAGCAACCCTTCCTTGGGTTTCTGAGGCAGTATCGCTATGGAAGTAAATTGCCCCATCTTCCTTCTGAGGAGTGGCTGGTGGGTTTGAACCACCAACCTTTTGGTTAGCAGTCAAGTGCCTTAGGCACTGTGCTACCAGAGCCCCCACATGCATAGGAGGCTATTGAAAATACCATGGCTTGGGTCAGGAGCACCTTAATCTTCAAAGAGACATATTTGCTCTTCAGCACTTGAAAGAGGTCTTTTGCAGCAGATTTGCCCAGAGCAATATGTTGTCTGATTTCTTGACTGCTGCTTCCATTCGTGTTGATTGTGGATCCAAGTAATATGGAATCTTTGACAACTTCAATCTTCTCTCCAATTATCATGATGCTGCTTATTGGTCCAAATGTGAGGATTTTTGTTTTCTTTCTGTTGAGGTGTAATTCATATTGCAGACTGTAGTCTTCATCAGTAAGTGCTTCAAATTGTCTTCACTTGCAGCAAGCAAGGATGTGTCATCTGCATATTGCAAGTTGTTAATTAGTCCTCCTCCAATCCTGATGCCACATTCTTCTTCATATAGTCCAGCTTCTTGGATTATATGCTCAACATACAGATGGTGATGGGATACAACCCTGACACACTCCCTTCTTGATTTTAAACCATGCAACATCCCACTGTTCTGCTCGAACAACAGCCTCCTGGTCTATGTACAGGTTCCTCATGAGCACAATTAAGTGTTCCAAAAATCCCATTCTTCTCTGTGTTATCTATAATTTGTTAAGATCCACACAGCCAAATGCTTTTGCATAGTCAATAAAACACAAGTAAACCTCTTTCCGGTATACTTTGCTTTCAGCCAAGATCCATCTTACATCAGCAATTGTTGTTGTTGTTGTTATTTGCCGTCGAGTCGGCCCCGACTCATAGCGACCCCTCCTTGGGTTTCCGAGGCAGTATCACTACGGAAGTAGGAATGATATCCCTCATTTCTTGTCCTCTTCTGAATCCACCTTGCATTTCTGGAAGTTCTCTGTCAATATACTGCTATAACTGTTTTTGAGTTATCTTCAGAAAAATTTTACTTGTGTGTGATATTAATCATATAACCAAAAAAACCCAAACTCACTGCCATTGAGTCAATTTGACTCATAATGACCCCTCCTTGGGTTTCCTAGGTGGTTATTTCTACAGAAGTAGATTGCCCAATCTGCCTTCTGAGGAGTGGTTGGTGGGTTTGAACTGCCAGCCTTCTGCTTAGGAGTCAAATGCCATAGGCACTACACCACCAGAGTTCCCATTAATCATAAAAAATTAATCATATAGTTCAATAATTTCCACATTCTATGAGATTACCTTTCTCTGGGATGGGTACAATTATAGATCTCTTTCAGTCAGTTGGCCAGGTGACTGTCTTCCAAATTTCTTGGCATGGATGAGTAAGTGCCTCAAGCGTGGCTTCCATTTGTTAAAACATCTCAGTGCATATTACATCAATTCCTGGAGGCTTGTTTTTTGCCAATTCCTTTAGTGCAGCTTCAACTTCTTCTTTCAATATCATTGGTTCTTGATCATATGTCACTTCTGAAATAGATGAACAGGAGAGTTCCGGCAAGATGGCAGTCTAGGCAGAAAGACTGCACAGACCCTCTTCAACAAAGAAAAGGGAAACCAATTAACACAGACAGAAGATAATCTTGGACCCTGAGCCTTGAAGGGAAGGATATAGAAGTGGACTAAACCCCAACTAGCAGAAGAATTTGCGTGAAAAT
>NW_006921740.1:5640966-5644392 GCF_000298275.1 Orycteropus afer afer
TGGTTTCCAGCCAAACAAAAGACAAGCATATGAGTTGAACATTTACCTCAAGTAGATACTCTTCTTGGAGAGAACAATCATGGGAGAAAGAAGGGCTGCTTATGCACAGGGAGACAGCTCAGGTGACAGGAATCCATGGAAGGATGGATATAGGGAAGAGGTAACTATGGGGAGGAAGTGGGAGGGGAGCTGCTGCATTATGATAAACTGTGGTCAATGTCATGAGACAAAGTATATGTGAACTGCTGTATGGAAAGTGAATTTGCTCTGTAAATCTTCACACAAATCACAAAAAAAAAAAAAAAAGGAATATTCACAGTAGCATCATTCATAATAGGTAGATATAACCCAAATGTCCATTAGTGGATGAGTGGGTAAACAAAATGTGGTATATCCATACAATGAAATATTATTTAGCTATAAAAAGGAATGAAATATTATGAATCTTGCAAACATTTTACTAAGTGAAGCCATCCAGACACAAAAGACAATATATTGTACGATTCCATTTCTTTGAAATTTCTAGAATAGGTATATCCGTAATGACGGAAAGTACATTGATTAGTAGTTGCCAGGGACTGGAGTAGGGAAGACTAGGGAGTGACTACTAATGTGTACGGGGTTTCTTGCTGGGTGTGAAATGTTCTGGAATTAGATTGTGATGATTTTTACACAACTTTGTGAATAGTCTAAAAACCACTTATTGTGTGCTTTAAAAGATGGATTTTATTGTATATGAATTATATCTCAATTAAAAATATAAAAACAAACTAACAGAGCACTCTAGACAGTAATGATATATTTATTTGGGAAAACCTTTTCCCACATTCAGCTTGTTGGTTTGTTGGTTGATTGTTACGTTTTTGGTGAGGGATAGGAATATGTGGGAATAAAAGCAAAAACCAAATCCACTGCCATTAAGTCGATTCTGACTCATAACAACCTTATTAGGACAGAATTGAACTACCCCAGAGAGTTTCCAAAGCTGTAAATCTTCATGGTAGCAGACTGCCTCATCTTTCTCCTGTGAAGTGGCTGGTAGGCTTGAACCACTGACATTTTTTTTTAGCAGCCAAATGCTTTAACCATTGTTCCATGTCAAATAGCCTATGATTATTAGCCAAGTGACTGGGAGTTATGGCCAACCCTATCTCAAACTGTACCACAGAAGTGACTGGCCAACACAGAGTGGTCCTTGGTGGTAAATGAAATTTTTAACTCAGAGATTTAATATGGGGTTTTGGCAGAAAGTGAGGTACTTTTTATATTGCAGGTTACAAACCATCAGTGGATCATGAAATTAATTTAGTAGCTTGCAATCAGTTTTTTTTAGTGAAGTCAAATTAAAAATTTTTTAAAATCAGAATACATTGCATAAGGTAGAAATTGTTTCATGATAATTTTGTTTCATACACACATGTACATATGCTATATCACAACACAAAATGTACTTCTTTGGATCATAGTAAAAAAATTTTAAGAACAACAATCTGATAGTAAAAGCAATAGAGATTATAGGAAAATACGCTCTTAAGATAGAAACAATAAATATTATTGATTGGAAGTCAATTAAAGCAATGAAAAATGTAGCTATTTTTCTTCCATCCAATGATTATAACATTTAATTTTTCCATTTGTATACAGGCCCTTCAGTGGTAACATAAGGGATTCTTTTAAAATCCCCGATGCTTCTCCGCGGATATTAAGACTCTCAATAGCCAAAGGCACAGATCCAAACTATCTTCCTCCAAAAATCGTAAGTGAAGTCATGTGAAAGAAATAGTTCTTGATCCAGTTTGTAACATGTTGTTGTCAGGTGCTGTCAAGTTGGTTCTCACTCATAATGACCCGATGTACAACAGGAAAAAATACTGCCCAGTCCTGTGCCATCCTCACAGTTGTTGCTGTGCTTGGATCCATCATTGCAGCCACTGTATAATTTCATCTCATTGAGAGGTCTCTTCTTTTTCTCTGACTCTCTACTTTACCAAGCATGATGCTTCTTTCCAGGGACTGATCTCTTATGATAACATGATCAAAGGACATGAGATGAAGTCTTGACAGCTTTGCTTTTAAGGACAAATTTATTTGTTCTTCTGGCAGCCCATGGTATATTTAATATTCTTCACTACCACCAGAAATCAATTCTTCTTTGGTCTTCCTTTTTCATTGTCCAGCTTTCCCATTCATATGAGTTGATTGAAAATACTGTGGGTTGGGTCAGGCACAGCTTAGTCCTCAAAGTGATATCTTTGCTCTTTAACACTTTAAAGAGGTCTTTTGCAGCAGATTTTCCCAATGTAGTATGTCGTTTGATTTCTTGAGTGCTGCTTCCATGAGCATTGATTGTGGATCCAAGTAAAATGAAATCCTTGACAACTTCAGTATTTTCTCTATTTTTCATAATGTTGCTAATTGATCCGGTTGTATGGATTTTTGTTTTCTTTATCTTGAGATATAATTCTTGCTGAAGGCAGAAGGAAGTCTTTGATATTCATCAGCAAGTTCTTCATGCCATCTTTGATTTCAACAAGCAAGATTATGTCATCAGCATATTGCAGATTGTTAATGAGCTGTCTCCAATCTGATGCCACATTCTTCTTCATATAGTCTAGCTTCTCGGATTATTTGCTCAGCATGCAGATTGAATAAATATGAGGAAAGGATATAACCCTGACACACACCTTTCCTGATTTATAAACACACAGTTTGATAATTTCTTCATTCTGTTGCATTACATTTCTCTGCAATGGGAACATTGCAAGTCAGTTGGCCAGGTCTTATAAATTTCTTGGCATAGATGAATGATTGCTTCCAGAGCTGCATTTGTTTGTTGAAACATTTCAATTGGTATTCCTTCAATTCCTGAACCCTTGTTTTTCACCAGTGCCTTCAGTGGAGCCGTACTTCTTTCAATACCATCATTTCTTGGTAATATACTATCTCTTGATGTTGTTGAACTTTGACCAGTTCTTTCTGGTTCAGTGCCTCTGTGCATTCCTTCCATCTTCTTTTCAATATTTTGCCCATAGAATCCTTCAATATTGCAACTCAAGGCTTGAATTTTTTCTTCATTTCTTTCAGTGTAAGAAATACCAAACATGTTCTTTCTTTTTGGTTTTCTAACTCCAGGTCTTTGCACATTTCATTATAATACTTTGTCTTCTAGAGCCATTCTTTGAAGTATTCTGTTCAGATCTTTTACTTCATCATTTCTTCCACTTGTTTTAGTTACTCTGCATTCTAGAGCAAGTTTCAGAGTCTTTTCTGACATCAATTTTGGTCTTTTATTTCTTTCCGGTCTTTTTTTTTTTTAATTTAATTTTATTTATTGTGATTTGGGTGAAGATTTACAGAGCAAATTCACTTTCCATACAGCAGTTCACATATACTTTGTCTCATGTCACTGACCACAGTTTACAATGC
>NW_006921740.1:5647696-5650667 GCF_000298275.1 Orycteropus afer afer
AAAAAATGCTGAAAACTAGGACCTGGTAGGGGAAAATTAAGAATAATAATAAAAAGGACAAAAAGTATTAATAATATTATTTGTTTTGAAATGGACAAATACAAGCAAACTAATCACCGGGAAAAAAGAAAGCAAAAAAGAAAAAAAATCAGTGGATGACTGAGTAGGGCACCCAGGCCCTCTCTGAGCACAGACTATGTTGGGGTTCCTGTGAGCCCAGAAGGTAGGTGGGAGTGGGGATGGCCACACTTCCTTTCACCAAGCAGGTATAGGTTGTGGTAACAAGAAAAATGTCATACCTTTTCAGTCTTGCAGGCCCTGAGTGTCCTTGGGGTTGCTGGAAAGCAGAACATGTTCTTAAGACCTGGAAATCAGCGAGAGCACTGTCTCTTTAAATATCCAAAATAGTCAAGCCGCTTTTTAAACCTTCAAAATGGCAGTGTCCTCCTGACTGGCAAAAGTCCACAGCTCAACCCACCTTTCTCTTCACCTTCTCCGTTTGTTCCCTAGCTACCGTGCATAGTCCGTGCAGTCCCTGGCTAGCAGGGTGATTTTTAGGTTAATTTTTAGGTCCTACCACCACTTGGGAATGTCCAAGCTGTTTGTGCCATCAGGGGTGTTCAGGTCCTTGCCAGACCACAGCTCCATATGTCTCCTTTTTTGGTATTTTCATGCAAATTCTTCTGCTAGTTGGGGTTTAGTCTACTTCTGTATCCTTCCCTTCAAGGCTTAGCGGTCCAAGACTATCTTCTGTGTCTGTGTCAATTGGTTTCCCTTTTCTTTGTTGAAGAGTGTCTGTGCAGTCCTTCTGCCTAGTCCGCCATCTTGCTGGAACTCTTTCCTGTCTTTTTAATGACCGTTCACTTTCTTCATGTATGATGTTCTTGATGTCATCCCACAGCTTGTCTGGTCATTGGTCGTTAGCGTTCGGTGTATCACATATATTCCTGAGATGATCTCTAAATTCAGAAGGCGTATTCTCAAGGTTGTGTTTTTCTTGTGGACTTGTTTTAATTTTCTTCAGCTTCAACTTGAAGTTGCATATGAACAATTGATGGTGTGTTCCAGTCAGTGCCTGGCCTTATTTTGACTGATGATATTGAACTTCTACATTGTCTTTTTCCACAGATGTAGTTGATTTGATCCTTGTATATGCCATCTGGTGTGGTCCATGTGTATAGTTGCCATTTATGTTGTTGAAAAAAGTTGAAGAAAGAGATAGTCAGTGTTAGGATACTATCCATTTACCTACAAAGAAAACTAGTTAATATGACAATTATTCAAATTTACACACCAACCACTAAAGCCAAAGATGAAGAAATTGAAGATTTCTGCCAACCTCTACAGTATGAAATTGATCAAACATGCAGTAAAGATGCATTGCTAAATATTCCTGATTGGAATGACAAAGTTAGAAACAAAGAAGAAGGATTGATAATTGGAAAATATGGCCTTAGTGATAGAAACACCACCAGAGATCACATGATAAAATTTTGCAAGACCAACAACTTGTTCATTGCAAATATTTTTTTCACATGCTTCCCTTTTATTTCTAGGTGTGTATTTTCCTTTTGTGAGGTTGGCACAGGACTGGGCAGTATTTCGTTCTGTTGGACATAGGGTTGTTATGAATCAGAGCTGACTCAACAGCACCTAACAACATCATTTTCCTTCTATCTCGTATTTATTTTTTCCTCTCCTCATTCACTGCCATTGAATCAGTTCTGACTCATAATGAACCCTCCTTGGGTTTCCAAGGCAGTATCACAACAGATGTAGATTGCCCAATCTTCCTTCCGAGGAGTGGCTGGTAGTTTAGCAGTCAAATGCCTTAGGTACTACACCAACAGAGTTCCCTTTCCTCTTCTAAAATCATGAATTTGTGTATTTACTTCTCCAAGGCCAAATGTATCAGGATTTGAGTAGAGAAGCAGAATTATTATGAGTGATATAGAGAAAAGGAATATATTATTGGGATTAGATCTTAAGCAGTTTAGGAGCTAGTGGAGAAGTCTGTGAAAGACTATAACTAGGTATAGATCTGGGTCTGGTATAGATCTAAGATAAATAAGGGGTGGTAGGAGTAGGTTCAGATGAGGACCAGTAGTTCTCTGAAAGGCCTTCAAGGGAGGCTATTAGAGTTCTTCAGGCAAAGGCAACAACTATTTGGTCACCCAAAGCCTTGCCTTTTGTTTTGTCACTGTATGCCGTGGACTATGAGTGTCTTTCTTACCACTGGCAACAGGATCATCGAACTTCCTTAAATAAGGGAGGAAGGGCTGATTCTAATGGAAAGGAAGGCTCAACAGTATTTAAAGGTTTAAAGTCCCCAGCTTCATTGGAATCTGCTCATATACATTCATTCCAGTTTTTAAGGTCCCACTCCTTCCCAATCATTGCCCTAACTTTAACAGAAGAGACCAGACAAGTTTGAGATTCAATTTGCACCATAATTCAGCCATCCACAATTAGATTTTGAGTTTGGTTTTTATAATTTTCAGCCCTGTCACTCACTATAAAAGAGTTTCTCTTAGGGCAATCACAGAAGCTTTCTGATCCTTTGCTTGGACCCTTCAGGTAGAACTTTCCTGAAGTTCTCCAGTACACTTAGAATCGACCAATCAACCCCATTGTACTCCTTTATTTTCATTAAAATGTTCTCTGACTGCAATTGCTCAGTCACCAACAACCTTACTTTCTGTTTTGTCACTGAATGCTGTGGACTGTTTTTATTGTTGTTAAGTTCTGTTGAGTCAGTTCCCAGTCCTAGTGACCCTGTGTACAACAGAATGAAACACTGCTTGGTCCTTCACCATCCTTAAAATTATTAAAATTATTTTATTATCCTTAAAATTGTTATCAAGAAGTCAGGAAAAATACAACAAAAGAAGAGAAGACCAAAATGGATGACAGAAGAGACTCTGAAACTTGCCCTTGAGCAGAGAGTAGCTAAAGCAAATGGAAGAAATGA
>NW_006921740.1:5651952-5655094 GCF_000298275.1 Orycteropus afer afer
CTTTCAAGTGCTGAGGAGCAAGGATGTCTCCTTGAGGACTAAGGTGTGCCTGACATAAGCCATGATATTTCCAATCGTCTCGTATGCATGTGAGAGCTGGGCAATGAATAAGGAAGACCAAAGAAGAGTTGATGCTTTTGAGTTGTGGTGCTGGCAAAGAATGCTGAAGGTACCATGGACTGCCAAGAGAACTAACAGATCTGTCCTGGAGGAAGTGCAGCCGAGATGCTCTTTGGAAGCGAGGATGGCCAGAGTTTGTCTCACCTACTTGGGTCATGTTGTCAGAGGGGACCATTCCCTGGAGAAGGATATCATGCTTGGTAAGGTGGAGGGTCGACAAAGGAGAGGAAGACCTTCAATGAGATGGATTGACACAGTGGCTGTGACAGTGGGCTCAAGTATAGCAAGGCTTGTGTTGGTGTAGGATCATGCAGTGTTTCATTCTGCTGTGCATGAGGTCACTATGAGTCGGAAATGACTCGACAGCACCTAACAACAACAACATGTTTGAATCCATTTTGCATCCATAGTATCAATCAATCTTAATGAGGGTCTTCCTCTTTTTTCACTGATTCTCTGCTTTACAAGCATGATGCCCTTCTCCAGGAACTGGTCCCTCCTGACAGCATCACCATCCTCATTTGTAAGGAACATTCTCACTGTATTTCTTTCAAGACAGATTTATTCATCCTTCTGGCAGTCTAAAGTACACTCAATATTCTTTGGAAACACTGTAATTCAAAGGCATCATTTCTTCTTCAGTCTTCCTTATTCTTTGTCCAGCTTTTGCAAGCATATGAGGTGATTAAAAATACTATGGCTTGGGTCAGATGCACCTTAGTCCTCAAAGTGACACTTTGCTTTTTAACATTTTGGAGATATCTTTTGCAGCAGATTTGCTCCATGCAATACATTGGTTGATTTCTTGACTGCTGCTTCCATGGGCATTATGGATCCAAGTAAAATGAATTCCCGGACGACTTCAATGTTTTCTCTGTTTACTGTGATGTTGTTTATTGGTCCAATGGTGGAGATTTTTGTTTTCTTTATATTGAGCTGTACTCCATACTAAAGGCTGTAGTCTTTGATCTTCAAGTCATTTTCACTTTCAGCAAGTAAGGTTGTGTCATCTGCATATATTGTTGCTATTGTTAGGTGACATTGAGTTGTCTCTGACTCATAATGACCCTATATACAACAGAATAAAACATTGCCCAGTTGTGCACCATCCTCACAATCCTTGCTGTAACTGAGCCCATTGTTGCAGCCACTGTGTCAATCCATCTTGTTGATTTTCCCCATTTTCATTGGTCCTCCACATTACAAAGCATGATATCCTTCTCCAGGGAATGGTCCCTTCTGACAAGATGACCAAAGTAGGTGAGATAAAGTGTGGCCATTCTTGCTGCAAGGAGCATTCTGGCTGTACTTCTTCCAGGACAGATTTGTTCTTCTGGCAGTCCATGGTACTTTCAGTATTCTTCGCCAACACAACTCAAAAGCCTCAGCTCTTTTTCCGACTTCCTTATTTATTGTCCAGCTTTTACATGCATATGAGGCTACTGAAAATACCATAGCTTGGGTTAGGCGCACCTTAGCCTTCAAAGAGACATCTTTGTTCTTCAACAGTTTGAAGAGGTCTTTTGCAGCAGATTTGCCCAGTGTAATATGACGTCTGATTTTTTTTTTTTTTTTTAACGTGGGTCAATGCTTTTTTTTTTTTTTACAGTGTTACCTCCCCTTCCCCCCCCTTCCACCTCTGGCAACGCACAAAGAAAGTTTCCCTCCATATCCTTCCACCCCTGGCAACGCACAAAGAAAGTTTCCCTCCATATATAAATCTTTCCTTGACCCTTCACAACAACAAACTAATACTGTATTTGTCCTTCTGTGATTGACGTATTTCACTCAGCATAATGTCTTCTAAGTTCATTCATATTATGTGGTATTTTACAGACTCTACATTATTCTTTAGGGCGGCATAGCATTCCAGTATGTGTATGTACTATAGTTTGGTCATCCACTCTTCTGCTGATGGGCATGTAGGTTGTTTCCATCTTTGTTGCTATTGTAAATAGTGCTGTGATGAACATTAGCGTGCATGTATCTGTTCCTATCCTGGCTCTCACCTCTCTAGGATATACACTTATACACTTAGTAATGGGATTTCTGGGTCAAATGGTATCTCCAATTCCAACTTTCTAAGGAATCACCATATTGCTTTCCACAGTGGTTGTGAGCCTTCACAGTCACACAAGCAGTGTATGAGAGTCCCAATCTCTCCACATCTCCACCAGCATTTGTTATTTTCTGTCTCACTGAACCTTGCCATCAGTGCTGGGATGAGACGATATTTCTCATTGTTGTTTTGATTTGCATCTTTCTGATGGCCAATGATTGTGAGCATCTTTTCATGTATTAGCTGACCATCTGAAAATCCTCCTTGGTGAAGTGTCTATTCATGTCTTCTGCCCATTTTTCAATTGGATTGTTAATTCCTTTGGTGTTGAGGCATTGGAGTTTTCCATCAATCTTAGAGATAAGTCCCTTGCCAGATATGTAATTATCAGCAAATATTAATTTGTTGCTGTCATTTTTGTCATGTGCTTTTTCATTGTGCTGATTTCTTTGTTCCCTATAATTTTCTATGCTGAGCTCGTTTTGTTTATGAATCATTTTATCACCTCCTTCGTTGCGATTGTTTTAGTATTTGCTGAATATTTATGCTGGTCCTGTTCTTTCTTTTGATGTGAAGGTTTATCATTTTTCTTTGAGGTGACCCTGTGATTTATAGTTTTCTTCACAAATGTAGAACAGTCCATTCTATCTTGTAGTTGTCTTCACTTCCCTACCATCTAGAAGTTCTGTAATGACACAGATTTTTTTTTCCCTCTTTTTGGTTTATTTTTTTTTGTTGTTGTTGTTGTTAGGTGCCGTCAAGTCGTTTCCAACTCATAGTGACCCCATGCACAGCAGAACGAAACACTGCCCAATCCCGTGCCAGCTCCACGATCCCTGCTATACTTGAGCCCATCATCACAGCCACCGTGTCAATCCATCTCATTGAAGGCCTCCCCCTCTTTCATCGACCCTCCACCCTACCAAGCATGACATCCTTCTCCAGGGAATGGTCCCTTCTGAC
>NW_006921740.1:5655854-5658784 GCF_000298275.1 Orycteropus afer afer
TGTGTCTTCCTCAGGGATGTGTTTTGGGTCTGTATCCTGGTCCCTTGTTTCTCCTGCTTTATCTTGCTTCTTTGTGTGGACTGTGATGCTCTGTTGTCTCCGAGGCATTGTGACATTTTTGTGTTTATATTTAATTGGTGATTATATGTTGGAGTAACTTGCCCACAATTTTCATTTTCTTTGTTTTGTTTGTATGTTATCTATGCAAGGAGGGTACTGTGCTGTGCTCTTCTATTCACTAGTTGACAGTACTTATACACTCACCACCTGTCCCCTTTCCTGTTGTCAGCCTCTTGTATGTCCTTGCTGACCCTGGCTAATAGAGCCTGTTCTTAGGTTCCTGGAATCCGTGAAAATGCTATCACTTTAAATATCCAAAATGGCTGCTGCTTGTAAACAATCAAAATGGCTGTGCCCTCCAGACTGCAGAAAGTCCACAGCTCAGGTTGTCTCCCTCCTTGCTGTTTCCTTTCCTAGTTATAGGTCACCACAGTAGTTGTTCCTGGAGCTGTTGGTGACTGGGACTGATCTTTAGGTCAATTCTCAGATCCCAACACCACTTGGAAATATTCAGGCTGTTGGTCTTGTCAGAGTAGCTGACAGTCCACAGCTCTGACTGTCTCTGTACTCACTGTTCTTGGTTAGGTTTTTCCACTAGTTGGTGCCTAATCCACCTCTGTATAGTTCCTTTCAAAGCTCAGGATTCCAGGGTTATCCTCTGTATCTCTGTCAATTGGTTTTTCTTTTCTTTGTTGAAGAGGGTCTGTGTCGCTTGTCTCCCTTGTCCTCTATCTTACTGGAAGTAACATCTGATTTCTTGACTGCTGCTTCCGTTAGTGTTTGTGGAACCATCGCAGGAATATACTGAATACATCGAATACTAATGACCAAAGACCAGACAAGCTCTGAGATGACATGAAGAACATCATACATTAAGAAAGTTAAACAGTAATTAAAGACACAGGAAAGAAATAAAGGACCAAAATGGATGTTAGAAAAGACTCTGAAACTTGCACTAGAATGTAGAGTAACTAAAACAAGTGGAACAAATAAGAAATCTCTGACAACTTCAATCTTTTCTGCGTTTATTGTGATGCTCCCGATTGGTCCAGTTGGGAGGATTTTTTTTTCTTTAGGTGTAATCCGTACTGCAGATTATAGTCTTTAATCTTTATATGTAAGTGCTTCAAGTCATCTTCACTTTCAGCAAGCAAGGTTATGTCATCTGCTTATCACAGGTTGCTAATGAGTCTTCCTCCAATCCTGATGCCACATTCTTCTTCATATAGTCCATCTTCTCAGATTATCTGCTCAGCATACATATTGTATAAGTATGGTGAAAGGATACAACCAAGACTCACACCCTTTCTATTTTTAGTTTTTTTAATTTTTATTGTGATTTGGGTGAAAGTTTACAAAGCAAATTTATTTTCTATTTAGCAGTTCATACACATTTTGTTCCATGACATTGACTGCAATTCTCCACAGTGTAACAACTCTCTTCCCATTTCCTACCTGTAGTTACCTCTTCTCTGTGTTCTTTCCTATGTATTCCTGCCCCCTGAGTTATCTCCCTTTGCAAATAATGCCCTTCTGTTCCCCCATGATTCACCGTTCTAAGGAGTGTATGTACCTGACATAAATGTTCTCCCTCTCTGCTTGTCTGTTGTTTGCCTGGAAGCCATGGTAGTGAGTTCAATTTTAGACCTGAGGAGTAACTAAAGGCAATTGTCTCAGGGGCCTCTCTAGGCTCTATCAGACCAGCAAACATGGTCTTTTTTTATGATTTTGAGTTTAGCTCCATGTTGTTCTTCAACTCTATCCAGGATCTCCTGTATTGATCCCTTTCCGAGTGGTTGACTGGTAGCCAGGCACCATCTAGTTTTTCTGGTCTCATAGTCATGTAGCTTGACCTTCTTGATTTTAAACCATGCAGAATCCCCTTGTTCTGTTCAAACAACAGTCTCCTGGTCTATGTACAGGTTCCTCATGAGCACAATTAAATATTCTGGAATTCCCATTCTTCTCAATGTTATCCATAATTTGTTATGATCCACATTGTCTAATGCTTTTGTGTAGTCAATAAAACACAAGTAAACATCTTTCTGGTATTCTTTCCATTCAGCCAAGATCTATCTGAGATCAGCAATGATATGTCTCATTCCACATCCTCTTCAGAATCCAGCTTGCATTTCTGGGAGTTCCCTGTCAATATACTGGTGCAGCTGTTTTCAAATTTTCTTCAGAAACCATTTACTTGTGTGTGATATTAATCATATAGTTTGATAATTCCCACGTTCTGTTGGATCACCTTTCTTTGGAATGAGTACAAATATGGATCTCTTCCAGTGGGTTGGCCAAGTAGCTGACTTCCAAATTTCTTGGAATTGATGAATAAGTGCCTTCAGCGTGGCATCCATCTGTTGAAACATCTCAATGAGTATTCCATCAATTTTTGGACCTTTGTTTTTTGCCAGTTGCTTCTGTGTATTTTCAGCTTCTTCCTTACAGTACCATTGGTTCTTAATCATATGCCACCTCCTGAAATGGATAATCATCGAACAATTCTTTTTGGTACAGTGACTCTGTGCATTCCTTCCATCTTTTTCTTCTTCTCCTTTTTAAGTGCATTTTATTGAAATATAATTTATGTACAGTGAAATACATGAAACAAGTGATATGGGTCAATGCACTTTTTTGTTTTTTTGCAGTGTTCCCTCCCCTCTCCTCCCTCCCCTGGTAACCAACAAAGATCCTTCCATCTTCTTTTCATGCTTCCTGTATCATTCAATATTTTGCCCATAGAATCTTTTTTTTTTTTTAAAAAAAAATATTTTATTTTAATTTTATTTTGATTTGGGTGAAGATTTACAGAGCAAATTCACTTTCCATACAACAGTTCACATATACTTTGTCTCATGTCATTGACC
>NW_006921740.1:5662041-5669890 GCF_000298275.1 Orycteropus afer afer
TCTGTATCCTTCCCTTCAAGGCTCAGGGGTCCAAGATTATCTTCTCTGTCTATGTTAATTGTTTTCCCTTTTCTTTGTTGAAGAGGGTCTATGCAGTCCTTCTGCCTAGTCTGCCATCTTGCCGGAACTCCCCATAGAATCTCTTAGTATTGCAACTTGAGACTTGGCTGTTTTCTTCAATTCTTTCAGCTTGATAAATGCTGAGTGTTTTCTTCTCCTTGGTTTTTCTAACTCCAGTTCTTTGCACATTCCATTTTAATAATTGACTTTGTCTTGAAACTGTTCTTTAAATCTTATTTTCAGCTCTTTTATCTTATCATTTCTTCATTTGTTTTAGCTACTCTCCATTCAACAGCAAGTTTTAACAGTCTCTTCTGACATCCATTTTGGTCTTTATTTCCTTTCCAGTGTATTTAATGACCGTTTGGTTTCTTCATGGATGATGTTCTTGATGTCATTCTATAATTCGTCTGGTTTTCAGTTATTTGTGCTCAGTGTGTCAAATCTATTTTTCACATAGTCTCTAAATTCAGGTGGGATATAATCAAGGTCATATTTTGGTTCTTGTGGACTTGTTTCAATTGTCTTCAGCTTCAACTTGAACTTGCATATGAGAAATTGATAGTATTTTCCACAGTCAGTTCCTAGCCATGTGTTTGGCTGAAGATATTGAACTTCACCATCGCCTCTTTCTACAGATGTAGTAGATATGATTCCTGTGTATTCCATGTGGTAAAATCCACATAAAAAGCCTCTGTTTATGTTGTTGAAAAAAGTATTTGAAATGAATAAGTCATTGTTCTTGCAAAATTCTATCATGCAATCTCCAGTTTCATCTTTTCTATCACCAAGGCCACATTTTCCAACTACTGGTGATTCTTCTTTATTTTCAGCTCTCACATTCCAATCACTTGTTGTTGTTGTTGTTATGTGCCGTCGAGTCAAACCTGACTCGTAGCGACCCCTCCTTGGGTTTCCAAGGCAGTATCACTACAGAAGTAGGATTGCCCAACCTTCTCCAATCACTAGTAATAATTAATACATCTTTAGTTCATATTTGATCAATTTCAGACTGCAGAAGTTGGTAAAAAATCTTCAATTTCTTCACCTTTGGCTTTAGTGGTTTGTGTGTAAATTTGTATAATGGTAGTATTAAGTGGTTGTCCTTGCAGGTGTATGGATATTATTTTATTACTGAGAGTATTGTACTTAAGGATAGACCTTGAAACATTCTTTGTGATGATGAATACTACACCATTCCTCTTCAATTTGTAATTCCTGGCATAGTATATCATGTGGTTTTCTGATTCAAAATGGCCAAAACCAGGTCATTTCAGTTCACTAATGCTTAGGATGGGAGCTCTGGGGCATAATGCCTAAGGCATTTGACTGTTAACCAGAAGGCTAGTGGTTCAAACCCACTAGCCAATCCTTGGAAGGAGATTGGGCACTCTACTTCTGTAGAGATATGACCTTGGAAACTCAAGAAGGGGTCATTATGAGACAAAATTTACTCTATGGCAGTGAGAGTGAAAATGGCTAGGATATCGATCTTTATGCATTCCATTTCATTTTTGACAACTTCCAATTTTCCTGGATTCACACTCCGCACATTCTATGTTCTGATTATTAATGGATGTTTGCAGTTGTTTCTTCCCATTTTGAGTCATGCCAGATTAGCAAATGGATGTCCTGAAAGCTTTACACCATCCATGTCATTAACGTTGACTCTACTCTGAGGAGGCAGCTCTTCTCAAGTCGTATTTTGAATGCCTTCCGACCTGATGGGCTCATCCTCCAGCACTATATCAGATAATGTTTCAGGGCTATGCAAGTTTTCCAGTACTATATCTGAGGAGCTCTGGTGGCGTAGTGTCTAAGGCATTTGACTGCTAACCAGAAGGCTGATGGTTCAAACCCACCACCCACTCCTAGGAAGGAAGATTGGGCAATCTACTTCCACAGTGATACTGCCTCAGAAACCCAAGGAGGGGTTGCTATGAGTCAGATCTGACTTGATGGCAGTGAGTTTGGTTTTGGTTTTGTATATCTGATAGTGTTTCACTGCTATTCATAAGGGTTTCACTGGTCAGTTCTTTGAAAAGTGTATGGCCCTTTCCTTCTTGTAAGTCTGTCTTAGTTTGGAAGCTCTGCTGAAACCTGTCCACATGGGTGACCCTGTGGTATTTGAAATACCACTGACATAGCCTCCAGCCTCACAGCAACACACAAACCACCATGGTACAACAAAGTGACAGGCAAGTGGTAGCATCTGCATATTGCTGGTTGTTAATGAGTCTTTCCCTATCCTGATGCCTTGTTCTTCTTCATGTAGTCCAGCTCTCAGATTATTTGCTGAACATATAGGTTTAGGAGCTCTGGTAGCATAGTGGCTAAGACACTTGCCTGCTAACCAGACGGCTGGCGGTTCAAACCCACCAGCCACTCCTCGGAAGGAAGGTTGGGCAATCCTACTTCCGTAGTGATACTGCCTCGGAAACCCAAGGAGGGGTCGCTATGAGTCGGGGCCAACTCGACGGCACATAACAACAACAACAACAACAACATAGGTTTAATAAGTATGGTGAAAGGATACAACCCTGATGCACACCTTTCCTGATTTTAAACCAAGCAATATGCCCTTGCTTTTTTCAAATGACTGCCTCTTGTTTCCTTCCATTTTAGTGTTATTAAGTGTTTTGTTATTCCCATTCTTTGCAATGTTATCCTTAAGTTGTTATACTTCACACAGTCAAGTGTCTGCATAGTCAATAAAACACAGGGAACATTATTCTGGTATTCTCTGCTGCAGCCAAGATCCATCTGACATCATCAATAATATCCCTTCTGTGCCCTCTTCTGAATTTGGTTGGAATTTCTGGCAGTTCCGTGTTGGTTTACTGCTAGAAACATGTCAATTGTTATGTCATTAATTCCTGAAGCTGCATTTTTCACCAGTGCCGTCAGTGCCACTTGGACTTCTTCCTTCAGTACCATACATTTTTGATCATATGCGACCACCTGAAATGGTTGAACGTTGACAGATTCCTTTTGGTACAGTGGCTCTGTATATTCCTTTCATCTTCTTTTCATGCTTTCTGTGTTGTTCAATTTATCGCCTGTCGTAGAATCCTTCAATATTACAACTCGAGGCTTGAATTCTTTCTTCAGTTCTTTCAGCTTGAGAAATCCTTTGCATGTTCCTTCCTTTTATTTTCTAACTCTAGATCTTTGCACATTTCATTATACAGGTATTCAATGCTTTTTGAAAGTTTGCTTTACTTCACTTTGCTTTTAGTACCTAACTGCTAACTGAAAGAAATCCAGAGATGATTTTTTATGAAAAAAGGCAAAAAGCAAAACCAGTGTTGAGCATTTATTCTGCAGTGAGCTGTTTAGGAGGCAGCACGCACCTTGAGCAGCAAGAGTGGTATCACCAAACTCCTTTGGGAACAACACTCAGCATCTAAACATCAATTCAAGCTGCCATTGCCTTGAGCCATGTCTGTGAACACCATATGTTAGTATTATTTTAGGTTTTATGTGCGATTTGGCATGATTTGATAGGTTATTTTTTGGGACTGGGAATTCTCAACATTTTGTCCAATATAGATTAATGGCAATTGCTTTTTTGCTTTGTACCATTTCAGCTTAGGAAAGCCTTCACAGGAATGCTCTCCTTTCAGATAGCAGGGGGTGGGGAATCTATAATACTTTGTCTTTTTGAGCTATATTTTGAAATCCTCTGTTTAACTCTTCTACTTCATCATTTCTTCTGTTCATGTTAGCTGTTGTTGTGTGCCATCGAGTCGGACCCGACTCATAGCGACCCCTCCTTGTGTTGCCGAGGCGGTATCACTCCGGAAGTAGATTGCCCAACCTTCCTTCCGAGGAGTAGCTGGTGGGTTTGAACTGCCAGCCTTCTGGTTAGCAGTCAAGTGCCTTAGGCACTATGCCACCAGAGCTCCCTCATGTTAGCTACACAATGTTTAAATGCAAGTTTCAGAGTCTCTTCTGACATCCATTTTGGTCTTTCATTTCTTTCCTGTCTTTTTAATAATCCTTTGCTTTCTTCATGTACGATGTCCTTGTTGTCACCCCATAACCCATCTAGTCTTCAGTCATATGAGGACTACAAGTGTCTTTTTTTACCATTGACAAGAGGATTAAATACCTTTAAATCTAATCAGCTAAGAAGACAAATTCCAGATAACCTAGAACTGATAAAGAGTCCTACCTTAAGGTTTTGATCTGCTTATCTCTTGCTGTATTCCAAACCACCTCACAACTTGTTTTTGTTGTTAGGTGCCCTCGAGTTGGCTCTGACTTATAGCAACCCTGTGTACAATAGAATGAAACACTGCCCATTCCTGTGCCAGCATCACAATCATCTTTGCTGTACTTGAGCCCATCATTGCAGCCACTATGTCAATCCATCTTATTGAGAGCCTTCCCCTTTTTCACTGACCCTCCACTTAAACCAAGCATGATATCTTTCTAGAATTCTTTGCT
Organism: Orycteropus afer afer; assembly: GCF_000298275.1. Lineage (NCBI taxonomy): Eukaryota > Metazoa > Chordata > Mammalia > Tubulidentata > Orycteropodidae > Orycteropus > Orycteropus afer. The sequence goes on from NW_006921740.1 coordinate 5,666,554, forward strand.
TTCAGCCAAGATCCATCTGACATCAGCAATGATATCACTTGTTCTCATCCTCTTCTGAATCCAGCTTGCATTTCTGGAAGTTCTCTGTCAATAGACTGCTGCAGTGGCTTTTGAATTGTCTTCAGAAAGATTTTACTTGTGTGTAATATCAATGATATTGTTAGACAATTTCCCCATTCTGTGGGATCACTCCTCTTTGGAATGGGTACAAATATGGATCTCTTCCAGTCAGTTGGCCAGGTGGCTGTCTTCCAGATTTCTTGGCATAGACAAGTAAGTGCCTCCAGCGCAGCATCAATTTGCTGAAACATCTCACTGGGTATTCCATCAATTCTTGGAGCTTTGTTTTTCACCAATTCCCTCAGTGCAGCTTCAACTTATTCCTTCAGTACCATTGGTTCTTGATCATATGCCACCTCCTGAAATGGACGAACATCAACCAGTTGTTTTTGGTACAGTGATTTTGTGCATTTCTTCCATCTTTTTTCAATGTCTCCTGGATCAGTCAGTATTTTGCCCGTAGCATCTTTCAGTATTGCAGCTGGAAGCATGAATTTTTTCTTCAGTTCTTTCAGCTTGAGAAATGCCAAATATGTTCTTCCCTTTTGGTTATCTAACTCTGGGTCTTTGCACATTTCGTTATAATAATTGACTTTGTCTTCTCGAGCTTCTCTTTGAAATCTTCTGTTCAGCTGTTTTATCTTGTCATTTCTTCCATTTGTTTTAGCTACTCTCCATTCAAGAGCAAATTCCAGAGTCTCTTCTTACATCCATTTTGGTCTGTTCTTCCTTTCTTGTCTCTTTAATGACCTTTTGCTTTCTTCATGGATGATGTTCTTGATGTCATCCCACAGTTCCTCTGGTTAGGTCATTGGTGTTCAATGCATCAAATCTATTCTTTAGATGGTCTCTAAATTCAGGTGGGATATAATCAAGGTCATGTTTTGGCTCTTGTGGACTTGTTGTAATTGTCTTTGGCTTCAACTTGGACTTGTATATGAGCAGTTAATGGTGTATTCCACAGTCAGTTCCTGGCTTTGTTTTGGCTGATGATTATGAGCTTCTCCATCACCACTTTCTGCAGATATAGTTGATCTGATTCCTGTGTACTCCATCTGGTAAAGTCCAAGTGTATAGCTGTCATTTATTTTGTTGAAAAAAGTATTTGCAATAAATTGTTGGTCTTGCAAAATTCTATCATGCAATCTTTGGTGTCATTTCTGTCACCAAGGCCATATTTTCCAACTACTGGTGATTCTTTTTTGTTTCTAATTTTTGTATCTGATCAAAGTAATAATCAACACATCTTGATTGCATGTTTTGTCAATTTTAGACTGTAGACATTGGTAAAAATCTTCAATTTCCTTGTCTTTGGCTTTGGTGGTTGGTGTGTTAGTTTGAATAATAGTAGTATTAACTGGTCTTCCTTGTAGGTGTATGGATATTATCCTATCACTGAGAGTACTGTACTTCAGGATAGATCTTTAAACATTCTTTGTGAAGATGAATGACATCCCATTCCTCTTCAATTTGTCCTTCCCAGCATAGTGGATCATGTGGTTGTCTGATTCACAATGGCCAAAACCAGTCCATTTCAGCTCACTAGTACACAATATATCAATCTTTATGAGTTCCATTTCAGTTTTGACAACTTCCTATTTTCCTATATTCATACTTCATACATTCCATGTTCCGATGATTAGTGGATGTTTGCAGCTGTTTCTTCCCATTTTGAGTCATGCTACATCAGCAAATGGAGGTCCCAAAAGCTTTATTACTCCATCGATTAAATGTCATTAAGGTTGACATTACTTTGAGGAGTCAGATCTTCTCCAATAGTATTTTGAGTGCTTTCCAACCTTTTATGCTTATCTTCAGGCACTATGTTGGACAGTGTTTCAAGGCTATTCATCAAGTTTTTCAGTATTATATTAGACAGTGTTTCACTTCTATTCATCAGGTATTCCACTGGCCAATTCTTTGAGAAATTGATGACCCCTTCATTCTTCTGAGTCTGTCTTTGTCTGGAACCTCCACTGAAACCTGTCCACCATAAGTGACCCTGCTGGCATGTGAAATACTGGTGGAATAGCCTCCAGCCTCACAGCAACATGTAGGCCATCACCGTATGACAAACTGATAGATGAGTGGTGGCCCCAAAACTTAATGTTGTAAAAATATAATAATTCTGATAGAAAAAGCAGGGATAGCTTGTCTCTGCTCCATAATGCCTGAAGCCTTGGGTGGGAAATCTCTAGTGGCTCGGGTGTCTCAAATGGTAGTAGGCTAGAATCATCTGAAAGCTCCTTTATGACTATATGTGATACCTAGGCTGGGATAACTTGCAGTCTGGACTTAGTTGGGAATATCTCTGTCTACAGAGCACTTCATGTGGCATCTCTATGTGGCCTGGACGCCTCTCAATATGGTAGGTGGATTCTAAGAAGATTTGATCTTGAAGTTGCATAATGTCACTGCAATCATACTTTGTTGATTGATAGTTATAAGGCTGGCCAAATTCAAGGGGGCAAGGACACAAACCCCACCTCTCAATGAGAGATGTGTCAAAGAATTCATAGCCACTTTTTAAAAAAATGGTCACACCCAATGATAGGAGTCTTTTAGTATCCTTGAGCTTGGTTTTTTATGCAGAAAAGACTATTCAGAGGTATATTAAATAGTTAATAGTCAATATTTGAAGTTATGGATTTAAAACTCTATTTCTTTCTTCGACTTTTATGTTCAGCTTGCAAGTTTTATTGTTTTATTTACTGTTCTAGCAATTTTTAACAATGACTTTTAAGAGTCCTGAATAATGTTTGGTTCAGTTTCCAAATTTAGTTAAGTAAGTACCTTCAAACAATACAAAGTGCATTTATAAATATGTGACATTTGATTTATTTTTCTTAAGCATTTTACTTTAAGCATCTATATTAACAAACAACATCTTCTGAAGTAAAATAAATGTTTTTAAATCTAATGCATTAAAATTATAAATATGGTGAACTTGGAGTTTTTAAAATGTTCTATTATTGACATAACTTTATAAGATTACAACTTAATTTTATAATTCTAAATCAATTATTCAATACATTTTAAATTGCAGTTATAAGATTGTTTCATTTTAGTAGGCCAGATTCTCTTAAATATGTACATACTTCTTATTTTAATACTATGCACATCTTATTTTAGTAATAATTTAAAACAGATTAAAAAGTTAGAAAAATTGTAATTTTGCTCCATTTATTTTTCTCCAATGTGTGTGTATTAATTTTTTTTCTGAACAATTTGAGAGTAAGTTATAGACATCATACTCCCTTTTTCCCTAAATGCTAGT
>NW_006921740.1:5670905-5675552 GCF_000298275.1 Orycteropus afer afer
CACCCATCTATCCACCCATATACCCATGTTTGCCTTCACTGACAATGCAGTACTGTATGTGCAAAAGGGTTCATATTTGTTGTCTGTACCTCCCATGTAACTCTCTATGTCTTCTTCTTCCTCAATACCACTGTGTTCATCACTCACATATGGTATATTGCCCTTCTCTTCACCCAGATCAATACTTGTCTCTCTACTTGTCTAACAGTGTTCCCTCCCCTCCCCTCCCTGGTAACCAACAAAGAAAATTTCCTTCCATATATAAACCTTTCCTTGACTTTTTACAATAACAGATTAATAGAATATTTATCCTTCTGTGATTGACTTATTTCACTCAGCATAATGTCCTTCAACGGCACATAACAACAACAACAATGTCCTCCCAGTTCATCCACGTTATGTGGTGTTTTGCCGATTCTGCGTTATTCTGTAGGGTTGCATAGTATTCCCTTGTGGTTATGTACCATAGTTTGGTTATCCCTTCTTCAGTTGGTGGACACCTAGGTTGTTTCCATCTTTTTGCTGTTGTAAATAGTGCTGTGATGAACATGGGTGTGCTATATGGCATTTGATTTCTTGACTGCTGCTTCTGTAGAGCTGATTACTGATCTAAGTAGAATGAAATAAATGACAACTTCAATTTTCTTTTTTATTCATCATGATGTTTTGAGGTCCAGTTTTGAGGATTTTTTTGTTTTCTTCAAGTTCAAGCATAATCTATACTGAAGACTCTCATCTTTGACCTTCATCAGTAAGTGCCTCAAATCATCTTCATTTTCAGCAACCAAGGTTGTGTCATCTGCATATTGCAGTTTGCCAATGGTAGATATTATTTATTTTACAAAGTATTTTTACATGAAAATAATGTCTGATTAATAAAAATACTTTTATTTTTCTGATTATTAATAAGTTCAAGTATTTTTCCACATTTATTTACCATTATTCTTTCATAAATATATCTATTCATGGCTTTATTTATGTTTCTACTGACCTGTATATTTTTTATTGATATGTAAATATTCTTTACTTGTTAATGATATTAATCCTTCATTTTTATATATGTTATATTTTTCTAGCTTTTAATTTGAAATTTTTGAGTTATAATTTACATAAAAAATATACATCAAATGCATATAGATTTTAAATATATATTTCAATAAGCTTTTTTTAAACAAAACAAAACATTTTATTGTGCTTTAAGTGAAAATTTACATAGCAAAATAGTTTTCCAGTCAGTACTTCATATACAGTTTGTTCCATGACATTGGTTGTAATCCCTGCAATTTGTTAGCACTCTCCTCATTTCCTCCCTAGATTCCCTGTTACCATTTGTCTGGTTTCCCTGTCCATCCTGCCTTGTCATCTTTGGTTTTGGCAAATGTTGCCTTTTTGGTCTCCTATAGTAGATTGTTCTAAGGAACACGTTCTTCATGTGTATTATTGTTTATTTTATAGGCCCATTTAGTACTTGGCTGAAAGGTGGCCTGTGGGAGTGTCTTCAGTTTCAAGTTACAAAGTTGTCTTAGGGCAATTGTCTGAGGGCTTTCTCCAGTCTCTTTCAGAGCAGTAAGTCTGGTCTTTTTTTCTTCTTTTCCCTTTAAATTTTGTGCTATATTTTTACCCATTCTATCTGGTACCTTCTGTAGTAGTACTGGTCAGAGTGGTCAGCCTGACCACCATAGTGGTAGCCAGGCACAATCTACTTCTTCTGGTCTCAAGTTAATTGCTTCCTTGAATCTTTGGTTTTCTTCTTTCTCCTTTGCTCCAGGTGAGAAGAGACCAATAGTTGCTTCTTATATGGCTGCTTCTAAGCTTTTAAGACCCCAGATGCTACTCACCAGGCTAGGATGTCTTTATGAACAGTGTTTTGCCAACTGACCTAAATATCTCCCAAGACTATGGTCCTAAGCCTTCAAGTCCAGTAGGTCAGTCCCGATGTCTAAGTAGTTTCTGTAACTATGCCCTCTATGTGTTATATTGTAAATATGAGTGTACATGCAGATTTACAAATACGTATGTAGAAATGTCTACACCCATACCTATATATGTACATGGGTGTACTCATGTACAACTTGCCCTCACTTATTTAGCATATCTATTTACCTATGTGTCTACTCACAAATTATTGTCTATTATTAACTGTTGTTGCAAGATTGTGTATGTTGTAGCATTTATCATAGTTGTCCTTTATTATTGAATACCTCTTTGTGTCTTCCTTTGCCATGATCAGATTGTGTTGACTTCTCCCATACTGTGAATTGCCTTTTCCTTCACCAGAATTAATGCTTGTGTACTATCTAATTAGTGATTTCCCCTCCCTTCTCGTCCCGTTCTTGTTAACAGTCAAAGAATATTTCTTTCTGTGTGTAAACTTATTCTTGACTATTTATAATAGTGGTCTCATACAATATTTGTCCTTTTGTAATTGACTTACTTCATTCACAATGATGTCCTCCAGATTCATCCACGTTGTGAGATGTTTCATGTATTCATCCATATTCTTTATCATTGCAGAGTATTCTATTGTATGTGTGCATTACAGTTTATCCATCCACTCACTGAAGGACACTTAGGTTGTTTCCATTTTATTCATATTGTGAATAATGCTGTGATGAACATGAGTGTGCTTATTTCTATTCACATCACAGCTCTTATTTTTTTAGGATATATTCTTAGGAGTAGAATTGCTAGATTGTGTGGTATTATGAGCTAAAATTGACTTAATGGCTGTGGATTTTTAAAATATGGTATTTCTTTTTCTAGCTGTTTAAGCAAGTGCCATACCATTTTCCATAGTGGTAGTGCCATTTTACGGTCTCACTAACAGTGTTTCAATCTTCCCATAGCCTTGCCAGCATTTGCTGTTCTCTGTTTTTTGGTCAGTGCTATCATTGCTAGGGTGAGATAGTATCTCATTGTTTGGTTTGCAGCTCTCTAATGGCTAATGATACTGAACATCTTTTCATGTGTTTGTTAGCCACCTGAATGTCATCTTTAGCAAAGTGTCTGTTCATGTCCTTTGCCCATTTTTTAACTGGATTGTTTATCTTTTTGTTGTTGAGGTGTTGAAGTTTTTATAAATTTTAGAGATTAGACCCTTATTAAATCTACCATTGCCAAATTTTTTCCCCCAGTCTGTAGGTACACTTTTTACCTCTGATGAAATTCTTTGATGAGTGTAAATATTTAATTTTTAGAACGTCCCAGTTATACAGTTTATATTTTGCTGCTTGTGTATTTTTAGTTATATTTGATGGTCTATTTATGACATAGTTTCTAGGTTTGTTACTGTGTTTTTTTTCCCAGGAACTTTATAGTTTTTAGGTTTCTCATCCATTTTTGAGTTTGTTTTTGTATTTGGTGTGGAGTATGGATCCTGTTTCATTTTCCTGCAATTGGATATCCAGTTTTGCCAGCACCATTTATTAAAGAGACTATCTCCTTCCCATTTAATGGACTTCGCCCTTTATCAAAGATCAGCTGTCCATAGGTGGATTGATATACTTCTGGGTTCTCAATTCTGTTCCAGTGGTCTATGTGTCTGTCAATGTACTGGTAGGAGGTTGTTTTGATTGCCATGGCTGTTTAGTCAGTTCTGAGATTGGGAAGTCTGAGGCCTCCTACTTTGTTCTTCTTCAATAATATTTCACTTATCTGAGGACTCTATCCTTTCTATGTAAATGTGGTGATTAGTTTTTCCATTTTGTTAAAGAATATTGTTGGCATTTGGATTGGGATTGCATTATATCTATAGAGCACTTTGGGTAGTACTGACATTTTCACAGTGTTAAGTCTTCCTATCCATGAGCATGGTGTGCTTCTCCATTTTGGTTCAAAAAGCTTTTAACTCCTCCTCCTCCTCTCAGTACTTTCCCTCCCATCTTAGCATTCCATATTTCACTGTAATGTCTCACAGAACTTATGGCAAAGAAATGGCTCACTCATTTATAGAAGCTGCAAGACTCAACTCTGTGGGTCAGATGTAGGTCTGGAGGATTTTCCTTACTCATGTGGTTGCAAGGCCTAAGAAACCCAAATTGGCAGGTCAGAAAACTGGCTGCTATCTCAAGTCCCAAGAACCAGAGGTCAGATGATGAAGAACCAGATTCAAGATCCAGGGCAAGAGAGCGAACTTTACCAGAGCATTCATATGTATTGGGTACAGACCATCCCAAGAGAGTGAACTTTACCAGAGCATTCATGTGTATTGGATACAGACCATCCCCTCAAGGAGACTAAGTGTGGTGACTTGATCACACCTTTTAGTAAGGCTGTGACTCAAGATACATCTCACTCTAATCTTGCCTCAGTAATATAATGGAAAATTCCTAGAAAATGGGACCAAAACAGGAATAGTGGCTAGGAGTTATAATACATCACAAAATAGAGGACTGTGGTTGTTGTTATTTGTTGTTAAGTGCCGTCGAGTCATTTCCGACTCATAGCGACCCCATGTACAGCAGAACGAAACACTGCTTGATCCCGCGCCAGCCCCACAATCCCTGATATACTTGAGCCCATCATCACAGCCACCGTGTCAATCCATCTCATTGAAGGCCTCCCCTTCTTTCGTTGACCCTCCACCCTACCAAGCATGACATCCTTCTCCAGGGAATGGTCCCTTCTGACAACATGACCAAAATAGGT
>NW_006921740.1:5679029-5698409 GCF_000298275.1 Orycteropus afer afer
ACAGACAAGTTTGTCTTGCTGTTGGAGACCTCTCGTATCACCCCCACCTGGGTCCCTGTGGCTGACTGTACCTCTGTCTGGCTTCCTGGCTTTTAGTCCCCTTTCTCCTGCTCTTCTGGCCTGCTGCTTTGGGCATCCCTTAGTTGTCCCTGGGGCTGACTGCTCCTCTGTCTCGGTTCCTGGCTTTTATCCCTTTTCTCCTGCTCTTCCGGCCTGCTACTCTGGGTGGGCCTGAGTTTCCTCTCCTCACCTATTCCTTCGGCTGATTGCTCTTCTCTCTGGCTTCCTGGCTTTTAATCCCCTTTCTCCTGCTCTTCCCGCCTGCTACTTTGGGTGTCGCTGAGTTGTATCTCCTCACCTGTAACCCTAGGACTGTACTTAGAAGGGCCATATTAAATAATTGAAGTAGATTGCTGCTTCTTATTGTCAAGTCATTAGTATTCCATTGTGTAAATATATCACAATTTATCCATTTATTCACTCTTGATGGGCATTTAGGATATTTTCAGTTTGGGACTATTATGAATAAAGCCTCTATGAACATTCAGGTACAGATACTTTTGTGGACACCTGTTTTCCTTTCTCTATGGTATTACTGGGCCATAGGGTACATGTATATTTAGTTGCATAACAAATAGCTAAACTATTTTCCAAAGTGATTATGCCTTTTTCTGTTTTTTCATTCTCACCAGCAATGTATAAGTGATCCAGATGCTGCACAGATTTGCCATCATTTGCATTGACAGTTTTTAAAATTTTTTAGCCATTTTAGTGAGGGTGTAGTGGTATAATTGTGGCTTTAATTTGCATTTCCAGGATAACTAATGATGTTGAGTATTGATCATATGTTTCTTGGATATCTGTATGTCTTCAGTCATTTAGTTAGTAGGATTTTTTATTTGTTTGTTTGTCTTTCGTAGATTCCTTAGGATTTTCTACATACACAGTTATGTTGTGTGTGAATAGTTTTTCTGTATATCAAACTGTTTCCATTAAAAAATTGAATTATCTTTCTTTTTATTTATGACTTATAAAAGTTCTTTATATATTCTGGATACCTGTTGCTGGGAAATATCAGATCTAACTTGTCTGACACCAGACTCTAAGGATCAAATCAAATCTATTATAAATTTTGATTCTGTTCTAATTCTGTCAGTAACTGCCTGTGCAGTGCTTCTTTCTCTAACCGCTTAGGGCTAGATCAGACCTTAAAAGTTAAAGGACACAGTCCTCCACACTGCCAAGTCTTTTCAAGACCACAGACATCAGTTACAGGTTTAAGGGACCCCATGACACCCTCATTTATGACCTGCTGGCTACAAATTTAAAGGTTTCCTTTACTGCCTCAGGATAGCAGTTGTAAGCACAAAGGTCCCCAGGATTCCCTCATTCTTGACCTGCTGTCTCCCACTACTCTTTCAGGTTCAATAACTGGTTAAAACAACTCATAGAACCTAGGAAAGCCTGGTACTTAATATTACAGTTTTATTATAGCAAAAAGGATACAAATGAAGAGATACAAAGGGCAAGGTCTGGGAGAGTTCCCAATATGGAGCTTCTATGTCTTAAAAAGAGATAAGCTACTCTCCCACAGTTAGCAATGGCTATCACCAACCAGGAAGCCCATGGAGCTTCCATGTCCAGATCTTTACTGGGGCCTTATTACATCAGCATGATTGAGTCATGCCCTTCTCCCCTGAGGTCAGCTGATATCACCAGTTGGGACTTTCTGAAAGCCAGTCCCCATGTGAATCAAGTCATTAGCATAACTTGTCAGGTTTGATCTGGAGCCCATAAAGATAAAAAAAAAAAACATTTCAATTACTGGAGAAATTCCAAGATTTCAGAGGTTATTTCACAAGAATCAGGAATAGAGACCAGAATCTTTGGGTAAAGTTAATTCCTTAACTGTCCTTTGTTAGGTTATGTATTTACAAATATTTTTTCCAGTGTGTGGCTTAATTTTCTTAATTATGTCTTTTGATAAGAAGAAAATGTTTCAATTTTGATGAAGTTTAGTATTGTCAGTTTTTATGGTTAATGCTTTTGATGTCTTGACTGAGAAATCTTTGTCTGTGTCTACCCCAGGTTGTGATGGTATTCTCCTATATTTTCCTCTAGAAGTCTTATTGTTTTGGTGTATGTGTGTGTGTATGTTTAAGCAAATAGCACTTGCCTTGTTCTTTGTTTGTCAACTGCTCTCTCCCACCATGAGATATTTTCATAAATGCAATAGGCTAATTTTTTTTTTTTTTTTTACAGTAACACATATGAAAAAAATAGACATACCAGTGCTTATAAAAATACCTTATGGAGGGAATGGTTGGCAAATGTAGAAGGTACATGTTACTTGCATGAAAATGCTGTTGGTGTGTGTGTGTGATGACTTATTCATTGCTTCCTTGCCTCAGTGCTCAGACTTTCCCTTTCATCTGCCTTCCCTCATCCTCTCTATCTTTCTTTCTCCTTCTGTTTGTCAAAATCTGATCCTTCCTTAATATCTAATCAGATGTCTCTTTTACCCCTGAAAAAAAAAAAATAATCCTTCTGTGGTTCTCCCACCCTTCTCCTGCTGTTTCTCAATACTTTATTCTTTATTTATGTTCATTAAATAATTTTAATTATTTGCCTATTGGCCTTATGGCCCCTTCTAAGTTGAAAATTGGAGTCCCTGGGTGGTGCACACAGTTAACATACTTAGCTGCTAACCAAAAGGTTCAAGGCTCAAGTCCACCCAGAGATACCTTGGAAGAAAGGCGGCAGTCTACTTCCAAAAAATTAGCCATTGAATACCCAATGGAGCATGGTTCTACTCTGATGCACATGGGGTTGCTATGAGTCAGAGTTGACTTGATGGCAACTGGTTAAGTTGAAAATTAAGGAATGAAACTATGTTTATCATTTCTTGTGTCTTACATAACATAATTGCTTTAAAAATATTTGTTTAATAAATTGAATTAGCAAATGATGTTTTATTTTCTTATAGAGTGTAAGCCCAATTTAAGGCAATAGGTTGCAGTATGTATTTCTTTGATTTTTATAAAGCCTGATAGAAGACAAAGCTTTATTTAGAGGAACTAACCCACCAGCCACTCCTCGGAAGGAAGGTTGGGCAATCCTACTTCCGTAGTGATACTGCCTCGGAAACCCAAGGAGGGGTCGCTATGAGTCGGGGCCGACTCGACGGCACATAACAACAACAACAACAACATTTAAAATGTTTAATTAGTATTTTGTACAAGTGCCTAAGGCATTTTACTGCTAACCTGAAGGTTGGTGGTTCAAACCCACCAGCCACTCTGCAGAAGGAATACTGGGCAATCTACTTTCGTAAAGATTTACTGCCTTGGAAACCCAAAGGGGGTCTCTGTGAGTCGGAATCGACCTGATGGCAGGTGAGTTTGGTTTGGTTTTTTGATACACTAATTAGTATGTTATACTGATAGGTAGAATCTTGAATTTGAATCCCAACTCTGCCACTTGTTGTTGTTGTTATGTACCGTGGAGTCGGACCAGACTCATAGCGACCCCTCCTTGGGTTTCCGAAGCAGTATCACTACAGAAGTAGATTGCCCCATCTTCTTTCCGAGGAGTGGCTGGTGGGTTTGAACCACCAGCCTTCTGGTTAGCAGTTAAGTGCCTTAGCCACTATGCTTCCAGAGCTGTATATAAACTTAAATAAATTACAGAACCCCTCAGTATCTTAGGTTTCCCATCAGCAAAATAGAAAAAAGATAGCACTCCAGGTGAGGAATAAATGAATTGATATGTATAAAACACTGTGTTAGCTATCATCATTTAAACAATACAAGAATTTGGAAAATATCTTGTGTATTATTTTTATACTTACAATTAAAACCTTATTTAATTTCTAGTTATTGATTATATTCCCCTTCAAAATCTTGTAGTGAATATTGAGTTTGAATGCAAGTAACTAAAGATCATGTAATTTCAACAAATTTCTAGAATTAGGAAAGTGAGGACTGACTAGAGAACTAGGATAACATCGTGTTTGGAAGCATATAGTTCTGCCTTTCTTGTTATTGGCTTTTGTTTCTTTTTCTTGTCTATTCCAATTGAAAGAGAGTCACTTAAATTCATTTTAAGCATGGTGATTTGTGATAATATGATCCCCAATTTACAGAGGGTGAAAATAATAAAGAACAAATCAGAGCTCTCCCTCTCAGAGCCCATGTGGTGGGTTTGAGCTTTCCTTCCCGGCTAAGTTTATCACTCCAAAAATCAGCATAACTATGTCTGAGCCAGTATATTTGCCTATTTCCTCCCCATTATTAGTTTCACAGTTAAGTTTCTGAAAAGCTGGGTTGGAATCCTATAAACCTAATTTGAGAAAGATGGAAATTGATCTTTTCAGCTGTGATAATTGGTTACTGTGAGATTCTCATAATCTCTGCTGGTTTTGCTGAGAAATATGGTTCAGATTTCAGCCCACATTTTGTAATATTGATCTAGGCAGTGTTTATTGCTTGATACTCACAGGTATTTTCTTTTTCTTCCCTAGAGTGACACTAGGATTTCAATTTCTGTTCTGAGTGCTGTTGCAACTCCAAGAATTGTTGACCTTGCCCACCCAAGGATCAAGTTAGAGGGGCTGTGCTACGAGAGAGAAAAAAGTGAAATGCCCATCCGTCCTGTAAGACATCACTGCCTTGGCATCCTTAGGCTCACTTTCTTCCTGCTTCTAATGTGTTATTTTGCCTCTGCAGGGCATAATCTAAAGTCATTGGAAAAGAGAATCTTGCAAGAGTGGTCTGAAGCAGGAAGAAAGACTTAGCTGCATGATTTGGAGATAGAGGAGGGGTAGAGGGCAAAAAGCATGGGTTTTGGGATTAGGAAGAACTGGGTTCTAAAACTAGCCTTACCACTACTACTATCTCTGTGATGTTGGAAAAATGACAACCTTCTTGAGCCTCATTCATTCAACAAGTATTTGAATGCCTGCTATGTGCCGGGCATTGTTTCCATAGAGGTTGATGCTACTGACGGGAGAAAAATAGTAAATAAGTAAATAGATGAGATAACTTCAGATAAAATAAGTGCTGTGAAGAACATAAGGAGCCCTGTAGTGCAATGGTTAAACACTCAGCTACTAACAGATTAGTGGTTCAAACTCACCCAGTGGCTATGAAGGAGAAAAACCTGGTGATCTGCTCCCATAAAGACTGTAGCCTAGAAAACCCTGTGGAGCAGTTCTACTCTGTCATGTGGGTTCTCTTTGAGTCAAAATCGGGTCAATGACACCCAACAAGAACAACAGTGAAGAACATAAAATGGGAAATGAAAGTAAGTATGGGTAGGAGTGGGGAATAAGCTAGTTGTGTACGGTAGTCGGGGAAGGCCTCTCTAAAGAAGGGACATTAGAGCTGAAATGTGAATGATAGGGGTCAGCTACATGAAGATCTGGGAGAAGAACATTCTAGTAAAAGGAAGAATGTGTGCCAAAGTCTTAAAGTTGGGATGAGCAAGGGGAGAGTGGTGGTAATAGTTCCCAATCAGAGGTCTGCTGTGATGAACAATGCAGGTAAGGCACTCAGCACAGAACCTGGCACATTCAGTGGCTTCCTCCCAGTTCTTTCCCTTTGATACTTCCTTCCATTAATTGTAGTGCCAACTTGGTGCTCTATTTCTTTTGGCCTTTAATAAATATCCAATGATAATATTGGCAAAGGAGGTGGGACCAATTTCACTTTTCTCTGGGAACTGCTGTAGGCTTCTGAGTAGTGGTGGAAACCTCTGAGGATCTGATATACAAATACAGGATATGAGTAGAAATTAGGAAAGAAAACGAAGCTGGGAATAAAAACCCTTAGGAGAGTGCCCTGGGTCTGCTAAAGTGGCTACTGGCCTTGTGAGCCTCAGGCAAATCACTTCATTCTCAGATTTTTGTTATGTAGAGTGAGAACTATTGGCATCCTTCCTCAGTTGCTAGGATTGTTGGGGGAAGGGTTAAAAAAATGAGAGTCTTTCAAAAGTGATACCACTGTAGATAGTCATACTCTTAGAACCCCAAACACATCTGAACTAGTGCAATACAGAACACTTACAGTCTACCGTAATCATTTTGAAAGAGCACTTAAGACAGAGAATTGTTGCTAAATGTCGTCTTTCATTTTTTACCAATAAAGCAACAGAATAGAAAGATAATCTGGCAGATGTGGTTTTCAAAATGAGACCAAAAGGGGCCAATATATATTTACTCAGTCAATATATATTTATTTAGCACCTACTCTGTAACAGAGCCTATTTTAGATTTTAACAAACAAGCTTAGCAAACATCCCTCAAACAATTTATATTCTTACGGGAAGAAGCAGATGGTAAACATATAAACAAATATATAAATGAGCTAATTGAGGTATCATAAATGCTATGAAGAAGATAAATCTTGTAGAAGAGAGTAATTAGAAAGACTAATTTATATTAGATGGTCAGGGAAGACCTCCTTGAGCATGTGAAGTGTGAATGAAGATTTGAATGATCAGAAGGAAGATACTATGCTAAAATTGAGGAACAAGGTTTCCAGGCAGGAATAAGAAGTACAAAGGCCCTGGGGTAGAAGGAGCTGGACCAGAAAGATCTCCTGTGGGTGGGATGATCAAGATGAGGAGGGGAGGAAGATAAAATCACAGAAGTGAGGTAGCAGCCAGATCATTTAGGGCCTTATCGGCCATAGTAAGGAATCTAAATGGTAATAGTAAAATGGCAAGCTGTAGGATGGTTTTAAAGTAAAGGAGTGAAATGATCTGGGCTGGGATTTAGAAAGTACTTACCTCCTAAAAATTGTTATGATGAATAAGTTAGCATGTGGTTCTTAGTTGCCATGGAGTCAGCCTTTGACTCAAGGTGACCCCATGAACAACCAAGTGAAATGCTGCTTGGTCCTGTGCCATTCCCTTGATCAGTTGTGGATTAGACCACAGTGATCAAAGGGTTTTCACTGACTGATTTTCAAAGTAATTTCCAGGCCTTTCTGCTCAGCCTATTTTAGACTGGAAGCTCTGTTGAAATCTCTTGAACATCATAGCAACATGCAAACCACTACTGACAGATTGGCAGTGGCTGCATGTGAGGTACATTGTCCAGGAAGTGAACTCTGGCCTTCTGCATGGAAGGCACAAATTCTTCCAGTGCAAATGGTTGACACTCTTAGCTGCTAACCAAAAGGTTGGAAGTTACCACCCAGAGGTATTTCAGAAGAAAGGCCTAGCAATCTACTTGGTCAGCGATTGAAAACCCTATGGACCACAGTTCTACTCTGAAACACATGGGATTGCAATGCATTGGAGAGACCATTATGGGATCTGGTTTCAAGTGAGCATACTGTAGGTAAAACACTTAATACTATGTCTGACTCACATCATGTACTCAGTAAATGTTCATTCTCTTCCTGTTGTTGTTGTTAGGTGCCATTGAGTTGTCTCCTACTCCTAACGACCCTGTGTAGAGCAGAATGAAATGCTGCACAGTCCTGTGCCAGCTCCATGGTCCCCGCTATGCCTGAGCCCATCATTGCAGCCACTGTGTCAATCAATCTTGTTGAGGGCCTTCCCCTCTTTTGTTGACCTTCCACTTTACCGAGCATGATATCCTTTTCCAGGGAATGGTCTCTTCTTACAACATGACCAAAGTAGGTTAGGTGAAGGTCATTCTCACTTCCAAGGAGCATTCTGGCTGCTCTCCTTCCAAGGCAGATTTGTTATTTCTTTTAGCAGTCCATGATATTTTCAGCATTCTTCGCCAGGACCAAAACTCAAAAGCATCAACTCTTCTTTGGTCTTCCTTATTCATTGTCCAGCTCTCACCTGCATATGAGGCAATTGAAAATATCATGGCTTGTGTCAGGCACACCTTAATCCTCAAGGAGATTATCTTTGCTTCTCAGCACTTGAAAGAGGTCCTATGCAGCCAATTTGCCCAGTGCTATACATCATCTGGGAGCTCTGGTGGTGTAGTGCCTAAAGCATTTGACTGCTAACCAGAAGGCTGGTGGTTCAAACCCACCAATCGCTCCTTGGAAGGAAGATTGGGCAATGTACTTCCATAGTGATACTGCCTCAGAAACCCAAGGAGGGGTCGCTATGAGTTGGGTCCGACTCGATGGCAGTGACTTTTGTTTTGTTTTGCTTTGTTTTTTTATACATTGTCTGATATCTTGACTACTGCTTCCATTGTTTCTTCAGTTCTTTCAGTTTGAGAAATGCCGAGCGTGTTCTTTCTTTTTGGTTTTCTAACTCCATGTTTTTGTACATTTCATTATAATAATTGACTTTGTCTTCTCTAGCTGCCCTTAGAAATCTTCTGTTCAGCTCTTTTATCTTGTCATTTCTTTCCTTTGCTTTAATTAGTCTTCATTCAAGAGCAAGTTTCAGAGTCTCTTCTGACATCCATTTTGGTCTTTTCTTCCTTTCCTGTCTTTTTAATGACGTTTTGCTTTCTTCATGGATGATGTTCTTGATGTCATCCCACAATTCTTCTGATTTTCAGTCATTGATGTTCAATGCATCAAATCTATTCTTTAGACGGTCTCTAAATTCAGGAGGGATATATTCAAGATCCTATTTTCGTTCTCATGGAATTGTTTTAATTGTCTTCAACTTCAGGTTGGACTTGTATATGAGCAGTTGATGATCTGTTCCACAGTCAGCTCCTGGCCTTGTTTTGTCAGAAGATATTGAGCTTTTCCATTGCCTCTTGCCACAGAAGTAGTCAGTCTGATTCCTGTGTACTCCATCTGGTGAAGTCCACATGTATAGCCACTGTTTGTGCTGTTGAAAAAAGGTATTTGTGATAAATAAGTCATTGGTCTTGCAAAATTCTGTCATGTGATCTCCAGCATCATTTCTGTCACCAAGGCCAAATCTTCCAACTACTGGTGATTCTTCATTTCCAAGTTTTGTGTTCCAATCACCAGTGATAATCAGCACACCTTGATTCCATGTTTGGTCAATTTCAGACTGAAGAAGTTGGCAAAAATCTTCAATTTTGTCATTTTTGGTTTTCGTGGTTGGTGCGTAAATTTGAATATAGTCATATTAACTGGCCTTCCTTGTTGTTGTTGTTGTTATGTGCCATCGAGTTAAACCCGACTCATAGCGACCCGTCCTTGAGTTTCCAAGGCAGTATCACTACGGAAGTAGGATTGCCCAACCTTCCTTCCGAGGAAGGAAGATTGGGCAATCCTACTTCCGTAGGTGTATGGATATTATCCTATCACTGACAGCATTGTATTTCAGGATAGATCTTGAAACGTTCTTTGTGATGATGAATGCCACACCATTACTCTTCATTTGTCATTCCTGGTCTAGTAGATCATATGGTTGTCTGATTCAAAATGGCCAAAACCAGTCCCTTTCAGTTCACTAATACCTAGGATATCAATCTTCATGCGTTCCATTTCATTTTTGACAACTTCCAATTTTCCTAGATTCATACTTCTTACATTCCATGTTCCAATTATTAATGGATGTTTGAAGCTGTTTCTTCTCATTTTGAGTTGTGCCACATCAGCAAATGGAGGTCCTGAAAGCTGTACTTTATCCATATCATTAAGGTCAGCTCTACTCTGATGAAGCAGCTCTTTCCCAGCGTATCTTGAGTGCCTTCTGGCCTAAGGGGCTTATCTTCTGGCACTGTATTGGACAGTGTTTCAGGGCTATTCATAAAGTTTTCCAGTTATATATCAGACAGTGTTTCACTGCTATTTGTAAGGTTTTCACTGGCCGGTTCTTTGAGAAGTGGATGGCTTCTTCCTTCTTCTGAGTCTGTCTTAGTCTGGAAGCTCCACTGAAACCCATCCACCATGGGCAACCCTGCTGGCATTTGAAACACCAATAGCACACAGCCTTCAGCCCCACAGCAACACACAAGCCACCACAGTATGACAAAAAGACAAGTTTGAGTCTCTTAGCTTTCTGCCTTGTGTCTCTCTCTCTCTTACCTGTTCCTCCATCAGCCCTGGCTATCGCCTCCTGCCAGAGGTCTCTCTCTTCCTAGGTAACTGCTGTTCAAAGGTTAGACTGTAGAGGAGCAAGAATGGGAGCAAGGAGACCAATTAGGCATCTGTTGCAGTGATCTGGGAAGGAAATGATTGGTGACTTGATTAGTGATATAGCAGTAAGGATAGAGAAAGCAGTGCAATTTGGGATGGATGGAGATATATATATATATATATATATATATATATATATATATATATATAGCATCTTTGTTTCCTTATAGGTATCCATTGCTGCCATGCAAGCTAAAGCTAGCCCTCGAATAACAACTCTAGCAAAGAACAAGTCAGTTCATCAAGATTATGTACCAGTCCGTGATGTAAGCTGGCCAGTATCTCATGCTGCTATCCATTGCAAAGTTTCTTCCAGAATCCAGGAGCTAGCTAATCCAAGTTCAAGGTATGTCAATTTAATGCTAAGGTAGGACAGGAAATGTCAGAGGTGTTGGTGAGAGGAGGACCTTGTAAGGCCAATGAAAAGAATTGTAAAAATTGAAAAACATCTCACTTGCTTCTTACATTTATTATGACAAATCTATGATCTTCTTACCACAGATATAAAGCTACAATTAAAGGTTTGGTGGACTCAGTATTGAAAGTAGATCTATGGGACTGCACTAACAAGGGGCACAGTGGGAAAATCCCACCTTCATTACTAACTGTGTGGATCAGCATGGATTCAATGCCCAAAAAATGGGGATAGATCAAGTCCTCACCTTGCCAGTTCTCTATCCTTGTCATTAGCCACTTACACGGTACACTCTCTCCCTGACCCTAGCCACCCATATCTTGGTTAGATATCACATGTTAGAAAGACACCCTTTTTTAGTCTTCCAAACAGACAGAGGCCAGCTTCTTCTGGCTCTCACTGCCCCTGTGGGTTTATTAATTCACTGGAGCAACTTACAGAATCTCATGAAGAGTGTACCATTCTTACAGCTACAACTTTATTACAACCAAAAAAAGATACAAGTGATGAAATGCATAGGGTGAGGTCTAGGAAGGATCACAGCATGGAGCTCCCACATCCCAAAAAGGGACATACTGTCCTTTCCTGTGCATAACCAACCAGAAAGCTCATCTGAGCCTTAGGGCTCAGGTTTTTGTTTTTTTTTTTTTTTTTAAAGCTTGTTTTACATTCGATGTTCTGTGTACATTTAGTTTCATTCCCCATTTACCATGTCCAACCCTAACCCAATCTCCTCCCCTCCCTACCCTGTAACCCTCCCCCTGTGCCCCTCATATTTATGCACTCTAGTTTGTCCTGCATTTCCTCAACCTGAATGTTGGTCCTCTGGTGCCCCATGGTCCATTGCTCTAAGGGATGTATTATCATAGAATATGTGGGTGCATCATCCTAGGTTGAGTGGTCTGCATGTACATTGTGTTAACTATTGGGCTGAGAACCAGCCCCTGGGGGTGAGTTTTATTCCAGGCACAGAATGTATTCTAGGGCCATAGTATTGGGGGGTCTCATGAGACTTCTTCTGACCAGTAATTCTGTCATTATTGAGTGTTTGGATTTTGTTCCACGTTTTTCCTCCCACTCTATCCAGGATCTTTGAATTTGATCCTTTCCTGAGTGGTTGGCTTTGGTAGTCAGGCACTGTCTAGTTTTTCTGGTCTCGGAGGCCATCGTATCCTAGGGCTGATTGCTTCCAAATGCCCTTGTTTTTTTTTTGCATTCTTCTTCTTCGCTTCTGACTCTAGGAGACCATTAGCTGCATCATAGATGGCCACTTGAAAGCTTTTAAGACCCCAGTTGCTACTCAACAATGTAGGATGTGGAACAAGGATTTTATGTAATTTGTTGTGCCAATTGAATCTAGTGTCCACCAGCAGTATGGTCCTGAGCCGGTGGATCTATTGCCTCTCCTCTCAGAGTGTCTGGTTGTCTGTGAGGGATTACTCTGTGTCTGTCTTTTATTGTTTCTGTAATGATTACAGGTATTTTGTATCACTGGTGTCTGTGCAAGATTAGCCCCAGCTGAATCTCTCCTTGGTCTAGAGTATACTCCTGTTCACTGACCCCCATCTGATCCTCTCAGGTGTTTATGTGTTTATCTGTAGCCTGGTGTTTGGTGTTAATGGTAATACAGTATTGGGGACACAGTGGTTGGTATTAGTATCTGTTGTCTATCCCTTATGTGCACAATTCAGTGTCCTCCCATTTCCTAATATCATGGTGGTCACTGTTCCTTTCCATATATCCCTCCCCTTATCCACGTCAGCCTGTGGGCTCCAACTAGCCTGAAATTAGTCCCTCCCCATCCCTCCCCTTCCCAGTAACCTACAAAGTGAGTTCCATGTCCCAAGCAAACCCTTTTTGTCTTTTTACAGTAATGGACTCATACAGTACTTGTCCTTCTGCGATTGACTTATTTCTCTCAGCATAATGTCCTCCAGGTTCATCCATGTTGTGAGATGATTCACGTATCCCTCATTGTTCTTTAATGTAGCATAGTATTCCATATGTGCATGTACCATAATTTGGTTATCCACTCATCTGTTGATGGACATTTAGGTTGTTTCCATCTCTTTGCTATAGTAAATCGTGCTGCAGTGGACATAAGTGTACATATGTCTGTCCATGCTCTGTCTCTCACCTCTTTAGGATATATTCCTAGTAATGGAATTGCTGGGTCAAATGGTACTTCTATTTTCAGTTTTTTAAGGAAATGCCATACTGTTTGCCACAATGGTTGTACCATTTTACAATCCTATCAGCAGTGCACAAGAGTTCTAGTCTCTCCACAACCTCGGTTTTTATTGGGCTCATTATTTGGTCATATAGATGCATCGAGCCTCCTGAGGCTTAGTCAACACTAGGCCCCTAAGTGGTCCCTGTTAGTCCGGTCAGTCCTCACTCATTAGCCTCAGGTGTTGATGTAGCTCAGCAGAACTGAGAACACAGGCCATAGCTTTTTACATGATCCCATACCTCACTCTGGAGACAGCTCTATAGGTATGGATTTGGAATTATTTCTGACACATATTAAGTGAAACAAGTTGCAGAACAGAGCATATAATATGTGTACAAAATATTTGTTTACATATGCCTAAGATATCACAGAAGAATAAACAAGAAACTAGTAACAATGATTGCCTTTGGTAGCCTAAGAGATTGAGATGGGAGGAAGATTATTTTTCACTAAATAGGCTTTTGTATTTTTTCAATGGTTTTGCATCATGGAAATGTGTGACCTATTTCACATATAAATAAGAAAATAAGCAAATAAGTATTTGAACAAAGAAGAAATTGCTTCCAATTCTTGTTCACTTTTGGGATGATCTAAATTTGTTTGGTTACATAAGGGCTAACACCCAATCCCCCTGCTTAAGCATCATAAGGAGAACCTAGAGGAGACTGAAAATTTGCAAACATCTTGAACTCAGGGAAAAGGAAAGACGTTAGTTCCCATAGAATAAAAGATTTGAATTTTTTTGTATAACAAATTTATCCTTAAGAAAATGAAGTTCAATATCAAAGGAAATGAAATTCATTCTCTGTTCAGTGAAGAAGGTAAAGGAAGAATAAGATTAAGTGACCAAGATTTTATCCTTGTTGTGAAGTTATTATGTGGTGATAAGGTGCTAAGGATGGTGATCTTAAAAATCTTTAATTTTTCAAGTCCTCCAGAAGACTATCTGGCTTGTTCTAGCATTGCTATATTATTAAGAAATTTCCAGAATTCATTTTCTGTTGAAAGAGTACAGACTTTGAAATTTGGTAGATATGCAAATCTGGATTTGACCATAAGCCATTCTTATATTTTCTCTGAGCCTTCATTTCCTTGTCTATATAGTGAGGGTGCTTATGAAAATCAAAGTGAGTAATATCCTAGTGCCTAATGCATAGGGTAAGGAGCTCTGGTGGCATAGTACTTAAGGCATTTGACTGCTAACTAGAAGGTTGATGGTTCAAACCTACCAACCACTCTGTGGAAGGAAGACTGGGCAATCTACTTCTGTAAAGATTTACCTACCACCTCAGAAACTCAATGGGTGTTGCTATGAGTCAGAATTGACTCAATGGCAGTGAGTTTGGTTTAGTTTGGAATGTGTAGGGTCACCAAGTTGAAATCAATTCGATGGCAACTAACAACAACACAAAGTAAGTGTCTGAGAAGTGTTAGTTACTTTTTCTATTTCAGGTTGAATTCTTTTTCTTCCTCATTTCAGGAGTCCTGTGTGTATTGTCTACTATGATCCAGACGTCTTTAAAGTCAAGCCTGCTGCTATGAATGCTCAGTGTTCTCCAAGGATCCGGGCGCTGGCAGAACCTATTAAGCGTTAAATGCAGAAAGCCACACCATTCAGTCTAGTTATGTATCTAGAACACATAGTATGTGACTTAGGTTCCTTCTCTGGTAATGTCATTTTCACCACTACTACCACCACCACCACCACTGCCACCCAAAAATCAAATAAACATATGAGACCTTCAAGGAAAACAACTGTAACCATCACATAGCTGTTGCTTCTGTTACCTGTACACATGTCCTTAGCAGGTTTGGAACTCCATCAAACAATAAAATGATAGCCTGCCTTATTATCCTTATTGTCTCTTCACAAGCATCTTGACTGTCTCATTGCTGGGGCTGATCTGAAGAAAGACTCCTTCTTACAGCTGCAAGGTTTGCTTTTCTTTTCCTGGTGAGTTCCATGTTCCTCAGTCCCTTCTCCAGTAACCAAAAACCAAGCCCACTGACACTGTGTTGCTTCTGACTCATAGTGACACTATAAGACAGAGTAGAACTGCCCCATAGGGTTTCCAAGGCTGTAAATCTTTATGGAAGGAGACTGCCTCACCTTTTCCTGCAGAGTGATTGATGGGTTTGAATCACCAACCTTTGGTTAGCCATCAAGCACTTTAACCACTGTGCCACAAGGGCTCCTGATCCCTTCTCTAATAAGTCCTGAGAATTGAGATAATTCTTCCTGTTACTTTGCCAACCAACCATCATTATCTAGAAACATTGAAATGGTGAGACCTTTTAGGATATATTTAAATGGTTTTTATAATCTTGGATGAAATTTAGGGAACAAATTGCCTTACATGACCATATCTCTGTTCCTTCACTCATCCTTAGTGCTACTTATCATGAATGACCAAATGAGCAAGATGCTAGGTAAGCATTATGATTCTCTGTTGAATTGCATCTGCTCAGAGTTTTAATTTTTATTTATTTACTCTCTCCATGGATCAGCATTATACAAATTAAACATCTATGATGGTTAATCTTGTGTGTCAACTTGGCTATGGTATCCAGTGGTTTTGCCAAACCCTAGACTAGTTGCAATTCCATACTGTAATCTAATCATCTTCTATAACGTAATTGATCTAATGTAATCAATAAGTTAAAAGGGAAGTTCCTTAGGATGTGGTCTGTCTTCAGACTATAAATAGAAATTGCAGCAGAACTTGCTGTCTTTCAACTATGCACTCTTCCCCACTGCCCGATCTGTGGATCTTGGGATGCAAGCCTGCAGCATTCTCCAGTCTGGTGCCTGACCTACAGATTTTGGACTTGCCAGTCTCCCACAATCCTGTGAGCTGGAAGTCTTCAGCCTGCTGCCTGACTTATGGATTTTGGACTTATCAGCACCCCCATGATCCTGTGAGCCATTCCCTCTCTTTCTCTCTCTCTGTTTCACAGGTTCTATTTCTTTATAGAATCCTGAGTAAGACACTCACTTTTATGGGGCTTTCAGATTTACATGATAATGTACTTACTTGAAAACCAGTTTTACAGATGGATGAGTTTTATCTTTAAGGCCTTTGGTTAAAGACATAATCAGTATTATGGAGAACCAATATCACACAGTAGTTTTTTATTTTATTATTATTACTATTAATGTATCCAAAATGTGTTTGAGTTGGTTTCCCACTCATCTTGAGTGCATTTAGTGCTGCTTCTATCTGCAAGTGCCTCCTCCTGGAAGCCTTGTTTTTCCTCCTGTTGGCAGTCAGAGGATAGTGGAGCAAGCAATACACAAAACTACTGTTTGTACTAAAGATTGGGGTGATTTTGTAGCATCCTGGATATTTCATATCCATGGAGTAGGAATTGGGGCTCTGCACCAAACACACCTTCCATTTCCTCTTTTCTAGGAAGGGATGAAGGAGATCCTTGTGAGAGGCATGTTCTCATGTGGAGCTTGTCATTGCCACACCCACATAGTAGTTTTGAAGTTGAGTTTTAGAATCAAACCTTTGTAACCCCTATAGGATTAGTGGGAGCTCTGGTGGCATAGTGCCTAAGGCTCTTGACTGCTAACCAGAAGGTTGGTGGTTCATATCCACCAGCCACTCCTTGGAAGGAAGATTGGGCAATCTACTTCTATAGAGATACCACCTCGGAAACCCAAGGAGGGATTGGTGTGAGTCAGAGATGACCATACAGCACACAACAACAACAACAACATAGCATAAGATTAAGAACCGATGGTATTGAAGGAAGAAGTAAGTCTAAACTGCACTAAAGGAATTGGCAAAAAACAAGGCCCCAGGAATTGATGGAATACCCACTGAAATGTTTCAACAAACAGATGGAGAACTGGAGGTACTCACTTATTTATGCCGAGAAATTTGGAAGATAGCTACCTGGCCAACCAACTGGAAGAGTTCCATATTTGTGCCCATGCCAAAGAAAAGTGATCTAGTAAAATGTAGAAATTATCGAATAGTATCAGTATTACACACAAGTAAAATTTTGCTGAAGATAATTCAAAAATGGTTGTAATAGTATATTGATAGAGAACTTCCAGAAAATTAAACCAGATTCAGAAGAGGGTATAGAATAAGAGATATCATTGCTGATGCCAGATGAATGTTGGCTGAAAGCAAAGAATACCAGAAAGATGTTTATCTGTGTTTTATTGACTATGCAAAGGCATTTGACTGTGTGGATCATAACAAATTATGAATAACGTGGCAAGGAATGGAAATTCCAGAACAGTTAATTGTTCTCACAAGGAACTTGCACATAGACCAAGAGAATAGAAAAAGGGGGTAGTGAATGATTAAAAATCTGGAAGATTGGGCAATCTACTTCCATAGTGAAACCCAAAGAGGAATTGCTATGAGTTGGCTCCAATTTGATGGCAGTGAGTTTTGGTGTGTCAGGGTTGTATCTTTTCACTATACTTATTCAATCTGTAAGCTGAGCAAGTAACAAAGAATTACATGGAATCAGGATTGGAGGAAGACTCATTAAAAGCAGTGATGTGCAGATGACACAACCTTGCTTACTGAAAGTGAGTTGACTTTAAGCACTTACTAATGAAAATCAAAGATTATAGCCTTCAGTGTGGATTACACCTCAACATAAAACAAAAGTCCTTACAGCTGGACCAATAATCATCATCATGATAAGTGGAGAAAATATTGAAATTCTCAGGGATTTCATTTTACTTGGCCACAATCAATGCCCATGGAAGCAGCAGTCAAGAAATCAAATGATGTATTGCACTGGGCAAATCTGATGCACAAGACCTCTTTAAAGTGTTAAAGAGCGAAGATATCACTCTGAAGACTATGGTGCACCTGTCCTAAGCCATGGTATTTTCAGTAGCCTTACATGCATGTGAAAGCTGGACAATGATTAAGGAAGACCACAGAAGAATTGATGCATTTGAATTGTGGTGTTAGTGAAGAATACTGAAAATACCCTGGACTGCCAGAAGAATGAACAAATATGTCTTGGAAGAAGTACATCTGGAATGCACCTTAGAAGCCAGAGGTGCACTTTGTCTCACCTACTTTGGTCATATTGTTAGAAGGGACTATTCTCTGGAGAAGGATATCATGCTTAGTAAAATAAAGGCTCAGCAAAAAGGTCAACAAGATGGATTGACACAGTGGCTGTGACTGTGGGCTCAAGCGTAGCAATTATTTTGGGTATGGTGCAGGACCAGGCAGTGTTTCATTCTGTTGTGTATAGAGTTGCTATAAGTCAGAACTGACGCAGCGGCACCTGACAACAACAACAGCAGTCCTTGGCATTCTTGGCTTATAGCTGGATCACTATAATCTCTGCCTCCATTGTCACATGACATTCTTTCCTATATGTTTGTATCCAAATTTCCCTCTTCATATAAGGATTAGTCATTGGATTAGGGCCTATGGTGAAATGAATTGCTTTTATATGGCCTTTCTAGCCATGGTCTTCTAATTTTCATTAATTGACTGATTGGAGCTATGTAAATAAAGTATGTGAACACTTACAAGGAATTGATTAATTCATGGTCTTGCTGGAGGAGGGGTAGAACATGCCTTGAAATTTATGAGAAGCTTGCTATATAACTAGCTTCCCTGACAGATTGTTTTAGAGAAAGACACGGAGGAGAGAGAGAGAAGGAATGGCAATGCTGAAGTCAGTGACAGATAGTGGCAGCAGTAAGAGAGATAGCTGTGTGAGATGGTAAGAACCAGGAGACTGATGCTAGATGGCTATGGTAGAGCTTACTGACCAATGGAGCGAAGGGCTGTTCCACTTGCTCAAGTAGAGTCCAGTTGCAGCAGCCAAGAAGAAGCTGTTTTGATTGAAGAAATATATCCTGAGTTGTTTCTGTTACTTCCAGGTTGATCCTTATCCTGAATTGTAACCTGTTACTTCCCTAATAAACCCCATAATCATAAGTACCCACTGCCTTTGAGTGGATTCCGACTCATTGCAGTTGTAAATCTTTATGAAAGGAGGTTGCCTCATCTTCTTCCTGTGGAGAAGCTGGTGGGTTTGAACCACCTACCTTTTGGTTAGCAGGCCAATGCCTTAACCACAGTGCCACCAGGTCTCCTTATAATTCTAAGTATGGTTCATGAATTCTGTAAGACATTGCAGCAAATTACCAGACCCAAAAATGGGCAGGAAGAGAAGAGAGGAGGCAGAGTTGGTGTTAGAGATGAGTGGTACAGAAGTTTGGAAAAGTTGGACATTTGGTACATCTTTAACCTCTGCCTCATAGAAACCAGTTTTGTGCTGATTCTTATCAAAGAAATTATTCATTTAGGGCCCATCCTTATGCAGCATGACCTCAACTTAACTTGGTTACATGCAAAGCCTTTTTCCAAAAAAGATCACATTTCCAAGTACCAAGGGTTATAACTTCAACATAACTTCTTTTTTTTATTGTGATTTGAGTGAAGATTTACAGAGCAAATTCACTTTCCATACTGCAGTTCACATATACTTTGTCTCATGCCATTGACCACAGTTTACCACAATGCAACAGCTCCCCTCCCACTTCCTCTCCATAGTTACCTCTTCCCAGTGTCCATCACTCCATACACTCCTGCCCCCTGTGCATAAGCTGTCTCCCTGTGCATAAGCAGCCTTTCTTTCTCCCATGATTGTTCTCTCCA
>NW_006921740.1:5700287-5730444 GCF_000298275.1 Orycteropus afer afer
ATTTTCCTTGAGGAACTGTATAGTTCTAGGTTTCACATTTAAGTCTTTGGTCCATCTGGAGTTCGTTTTTGTGTATGGTGTGAGGTACAGATCTTGTTTCATTTTTCTGCAAATGGATCTCCAGTTTTGCCACACCAGAACTTCAACATAACTTTTTTTGAAACACAGTTCAACCTTCAACAGATGGTGTCTCTTACGAAGGGATAGTTAGGCTGGGACCTGAATATTTAGTAGGGTTAATGACTCAAATAGGGATGAGATGAAAGCATTCCAGGTATTGGAAACAATTGTGTTTAGTAGACATTTGTTGATTTTTTTGGCTATCCTGCATCTATTCCTCTTCCTCCTGCTAAGAGCTCCCCAATTTCCTTTTGAGGAATTATTTTATCCTTATGGTTTAAAGCTTTAATAGGACTTTTATTCAAGGCATCCTGACCAAGGTATAGGTTTGTAACCCAAGCCAGCCAGGGCTATTGAATTGACCTCTAGGACTTTTGGTTTTAAGCAGAGTGATGAAGGGGTGGGAGAGTGTTGCAAATGACATTTCCTATCATAGGCACCCTGACGAGTCTTTGTTCCTATTACCTGTGTCTCTGGAGCTGCACTGGCCCCTACTCTGGTCCTTCCACTATTCCTTTGATTCTGAAGCTGCCCATAGCTTTCTAATAAATCCACTTTGGCAGGTAGGAGGTTGAGTCGGGAACTGAAGGAAGGCCAATTTCACTCAAGAAGAAAGAAAGAAGGGGTTGCATGATGCAAGAGGAGGCTGAGGATGGGAGCCAGATAATGCAGGGAATTGGTGACCATGTTAAAGATTTAATCTATCCTGTGGGAAGCCATTGAAGTACTTTAACCATAGAGATTTTTTTTTTTTTTTTTAATTACTCTTCCAAGAGATTGGGGATGAGGCAATGGAAGTAGGTAGACTAAATTGGGAGGCTATTTGTAGATCAGATGCAAGAAGAAAATAGTTTGGTGGTATGGTGGTGGAGATGCAAAGAAGTGGCAGCCTTGAGAGGTATTTTGAGATGGGTGGACTTACAGGACTTGGTGTGGTAGTTACTTGGTGTCAACTTGGCTGGGCCTGGTTGAGTGGCTGGGCAGCTGGTAGTTATGCCCCATGATGAGACTGGCAAGGAACTCCATGGTGGGATCTATCACAAGCAGCTGACTAGTTGCTTTAGGGATGTGGTCTGCTTCCTATATATAAGAAGCAGCTTTGGGAATGGTCTCTAGCTTATGGTGCACTTGAACGCTGCATGTAGCCGAGTCATTGTTCAGCAGCCTGCTTTGCTCTGCTGATCTTGGGACTTTTAATGAACTTGAATTAATGGCCTGTGTGTGGTTTGGTAACATTGGGACTATGCCTTTTTGCTTGTCAGCCTTGGGTTTGTCAGCCTCAGCAGGCAGCAGCTGAGTGAAGAAAAGCCTCTAGCTTCAGTGGGCTGGGAGCAGGAGGCAGAGCTGAAGCTCAAGGTTAAGAGGCTTTCACCAGCCCCTAGAGCCTGGCTGAACTTAGACTTAAAGCCTCCAAACTGTAAGAGAATAAACTCCTGTTTGTTCAAGCATCCCATTGGTGGTATTTTCTGTTAGAGCAGCATAGAGGTAACCAAAACACTTGATGATAGATTGGATATGGGGAAGTGGAGAGGGAAGTATTAAAGATGATTCCTAGGTTTTTGGCCTATGCAGCAGGATAATGAGAGAGTGAATATGCAAATGGACATCAGCCAGGAAATATCTAAAAATAGAACTCTGACCCGTAACTTCTGCAGCATGCAGCCCAGAAGCCAAACCCACAACCTCTGAACGTTCTGGACTTGGTCAAAGACTACCGGCTTCCCTACTTTTTACCCTTGCCTCCAACTCAAAACCAACCAGAGAAAGTCATATATATTACTTCACTTCTAGTTGCTGTGCCACTAGCTTCCCTATGCCAACTACCTCCAATCTGAAACCTTCCCTTCTTGTCACTATAAAGCTTTCGCTCTTCCATAACTGCCTTTGACTCTGCCAAATTCAAGTGATGGTAGCTGACGCCCTTGCTATAACAAGTTCTAAATAAATAACCTGTTGTCATGTGGGTGGTCTTCATTTATTTATTTGTGGAATGAGAGATATCATTGCTGATGTCAGATGGATCTTAGCTGAAAGCAAAGAGTACCAGAAAGATGTTTACTTATGTTTTATTGACTATGCAAAAGCATTCGATTGTGTGGATTGTGTTATCCAAATTATGGATAACATTGATGTGTTAGACAGGGTTCTCTAGAGAAAAAAAAACCAGCAAAGCTTATGTATATACATAGAGAGAGAGAGGATAGAGAGAGAGAGAGAGACAGAGAAATTTATCTTAGGAAAATGGCTCACACACGTATAGAAGCCGGCAAGCCCAAAGTCCTGTATCAAATGTCAAGCTGGAGGCTTTTCCTGGCTCCCGCAGCTGCAGGGGCTGAGGAGCTCAAGGCTGGCAGGCAGTACACCGGCTGTTGACTCCAATGAACGACGAATCCAAGATCTCCAGGCCAAATGGTGGACTGCTCACTCATAACAGTTGTTGGCAGCACAACAGAATCCTGATCCACAGAAGAATGTCTGTCTTCCCAGGATGTCCCTGGATATACTGGAAGCAGGCCACACCCCTGGGGAAACTCCCCTTCAACAGATTGGCCACTCAGAACACAGTCATCCGATCCCATCATGGGAACAACCACACAGAACTGGGGTCCAGCCAAGTTGACACACAGCTCCAACTATCACAATTGAGAAGAATGGAAATTCCAGAACACATAATTGTCCTCATGGGGAACCTGTGCATAGACCAGGAGGCTGTTGTTTGAACAGAACAAGGGGATGCTGTAGGTTTAAAATCAGGAAGGGAGTGCATCAGGGTTGTACACTTTCACCATACTTATTCAATCTGTATGCTGAGCAGATAATCCAAGAAGAATGTGACAACAGGATTGAAGGAAGCCTCATTAACAACCTGCAACATGCAGATGACACAACTTTGCTTGCAGAAAGTGAGAATGACTTGAAACATTTACTGATGAAGATTAAAGACTATGGTCTGCAGTATGGATTATATGTCAACATAAAACAAAAATCCTTACAACTGGGCCAATAAGCAACATCACGATAAATGGAGAAAAGATTGAAGTTGTCAAAGATTTCATATTACTTGGTTCCACATCAACACCAATGGAAGCAGCAATCAGATGCTGTATAGCACTGCAAAAGCCCAGATGATGTATGGGCTGCAAAAGACCTCTTTAAAGTGCTGCAGAGCAAAGATGTCTTTTTGAAAGCTAAGGTGTGCCTAATCCAAGCCATGGGATTTTCAGTCGCCTCATATGCATGTGAGAGCTGGACAATGAACAAGGAAAACTGATGAAGAGTTGATGCTTTTGAGATGTGGTGTTGGTGAAGAATACTTAAAATGCCATGGACTGCCAAAAGAATGAACAAATCTGTCCTGGAAGAAGTTCAGCCAGAATGCTCCTTGGAAGCAAGAATGGCCAGACTTCATTTCACCTGCTTTGGTCATGTTGTCAGAAGGGACCATTCCCTGGAGAAGGATCTCATGCTTGGTAAGGTGGAGGGTCAGTGAAGAAGGGGAAGGCCCTCAACAAGATGGATTGACACAGTGGCTGCAACCATGGGATCAGGTATAGCAAGGATTGTGAGCATGGCACATGGCTGGGCAGTGTTTTGTTCTGTTGTACATAGGAGTAAGAGTTGTACATATGAGTAAATATGTTGTATTTACTTATATGTTGTACATATGAGTAAGAGCTGACTGGATGGCAACCAACAACAACATTTATTCCACAATAGTGAGCCCTTCACTGATGGAAGGAATGCAGGGGAAGGACCAGAAGAGGATGATGGGGAAGCTTGTGTTCAGTTTTGGACCTTTAGATTAGGGGATGCTTTTGAGACATATAAAAGGAGATGTCAGGTACACATTATGTACACTTTACACATCATGACTTTCATGGGTCCTAGGTAGTTTTACCTTTCTGGGTCCTTTCCTCCATAACAATTAAAAAACTATACAGGCTTACCTTGTTTTGTTGTGCTTCACAGATTTTGTGGTGTTTTTGTTATTGGAAAAGATGGGAATTATGCTTATATTTAATTATTCTACTGTGGTAACATTAAGCTTTAAAAACTAATCCTCACTCAAGAGATGAATACAAGAACAAAAGTTTTTGTGGAACTTGTCACACTGAAGCTAACATTTATCTGAAAATAGTAAAGGTTCAGGAATAGTCAAGACAATTTTGTGCAAGAGGACAAAGAGATGGGGACTTGCTCTTCAGAATATCTAGAATCAAAACAGATAGTAATAAGAGTAAGAAATGCCCTTCCTGCCCCAATGGGCTAAAGATTTTGAACTGGTTCTGATTAGTCAATTAACATATGAAAAAGGGCTCAACTGAATCAGTATTCAGAGACATTAAACAATGTGGAACTTTGCTTTTTATTCCAAGCACTTTCTAGTATTCTGTTATTTTTAATTTATCTCAGGCTGACATTTAAAGCATACAAGAAAATGATGATTTTTAAATACCTCTAGTTATAGGAGGGCTATCGAATAAATCATTAACAAAAGTGGTAATATTTCCATGACACATGGAAAGGCTGAATTCTTCATTATCCAAACAAACAAACAGGTGAAAATCCATGGCTGCTGAGTCAATTCTGACACATAAGGATTCTTAATGACCCTTTTCAGGACAGAGTAGAACTGCCCTGTTTTTGTTTTTGTATTTTTAATAAAAACAAATTGAAGGTTTATGGCAACCCTGCATTGAGCAAGTCTATTGGAATGAGTTTCCCAATAGCATGTACTCACTTCGTGTCTCTGTGTCACATTTTGGTAATTTACATAAAATCTCAAACTTTTCCATAACACTATTGCACACTTAATAGAGTAAAAATAACTTTTATGTACACTGGGAAACCAAAAAATTCATGTGACGGATACCACTGTCAACCACTTGGAGGGGGATCTGTGTAGGGGATCCTAGATAGAGGGAGAACAATGTGGAACAAAACTCAAAATCATTTGGAGGAAAAAAAAGGGGGGGACCAGGTTCACTGGTCCAATACAGCCTGGTGGAACCGCTGAGACTATGGCCCCTACCTGCCCTGCAGGTCTGGAATTGAACCCACACCTGTGGCTGCCAGCCAAACAAAAGACAGGTATATGAGTTGAACATTTATCTGAGGTAGATACACTGCTTGGAGAGAACAATCATGGGAGAAAGAAGGGCTGTTTATGCACAGGGAGACAGCTCAGGGGACAGGAGTACATGGAGGGATGGACACAGGGAACAGGTAATTACCAGGAGGAAGTGGGAGGGGAGCTGTTGCATTGTGGTAAATTGTAGTCAATGTCATGAGACAAAGTGTATGTGAACTGCTGTTTGGAAAGGGAATTTGCTCTGTAAACTTTCACCCAAATCACAATTAAAAAAAAAAAAAATTCATGTGGCTTGATTTATTACAGAGGTCTGGAAGCAAACCCACAAAATCTCCAAGGTATGCTTATATATATATTAGTATGTTGTTGTTAGGTGTTGTCAAGTTGATGTTGACTCATAGTGACCTTATGTGACACAGAGTAGAACTGCTCGAAATACTTTTCTAGGCTGTAATCTTTATGGAAGTACATTGCTGGTCTTTTTCCAATGGAGCCACTAGGTGAGTTTGAACCACCAACTTTTGGGTTAACAGCCAACTGCTTAACTGTTGTGCCCCTGGGGGTCCTTATAATATGTATAAATAACATAGATTAAGATTGTGTTTTATAATTGTACTAGTATAAAAATGAACATACCAATATTATGTAATTAAACCTTTTCTTTTATGTAAAAGTCTATTTTAAAAGAAAAAAAAATTTGGGAGGAGCCCTTGAAAGTACTGTGTACCCTAGGCACTGTGGAGAAGTCAGTCCCTAGTTAGGTAGGCAGTTATGTGATTCTGTAATCACAGGGGGCCCTTGAGTGTTGCAAATGGTTAACATGAGTGGCTGCTAAACAGAAGGTTGTAGGTTTGAGTCTACCCAGAGGTGCCTTGTAAGAAAGGCCTGGTGATCTGCTTTTGGTAAATCAGCCATTGGAATCCCTATCGAGCAAGTTGTATTCTGACACCTGTTGGGTTGCCACAAGTTGGAATGAACTCAGTAACAGCTCTGGTAGTGTAGTGCCTAAGGCACTTGGCTGCTAATCAGAAGGCTAGCGGTTCAAACCCACCAGCCACTCCTCGAAAAGAGGGTTGGGCAACCTACTTCCGTAGTGATACCACTTTGAAAACCCAAGGAGGGGTCGCTATGAGTCGTGTCTGACTCAACAGCATATAACAACAACAGCACCTCAGGAACAAGAGCTGAGATCTATTGGAGGGATAAATGTGTGGTTAAAGACCATGGGCAAGAGAGGAATTGCTACTCATTATATTTAGGTGTGGTATTGGTATTCTGGCTATGTTTTTAAAAACAATTTTTTTGATATGCCTAAGGATACATTTATGGATAACATGGTATCTGGAGTTTGCTTTACAATAACCTGGACAGAGGAGTGGATGAGGGTGTAGGTGAAATAAGATTGGCTGCGAGTTGGTGATTGTTGAAAATAAACAATGGGAACATAAATCCACTGCCCTTGAGTCTATTCTGCCTCATAGTGACCCTATAGGACAGAGTAGAATTGCCCCATAGAGTTTCCAAGGCTATTTTGTAAATCTTTACAAAAGCAAACTGACTCATCTCTCTCCTGCAGAGTGCATTGTGCATTTGAACTGCCAAGCTTTTGGTTAGCAGCTGAGTGCTTTAACCACTAAGCCACCAGAGGTCCTTGATGGGAACATAAGGACTCACTATATTTTCTCTTCTAATATGTATGTTTGAAATTTTACATAATTAAGTATAAAAATATGGAAGGAGAGAAATAGGGCAAGTGAGGATGGACAATTACAGCTATGAGTAGAGATTTAAGGGGCCTGAGCAGTGCAGAACCCTACCACTGTTCATCTTCACTCTAGTCTGCTTCACTTCCTAATGTTTGCTGTAAAAGCTGTTTAAGGGGAAAACTGAGGAAGAGAGTCTCCATTCCATGTCAGGTCATGGTGTGGAAGAGAAACAACATATACAGGATAGTGAGATACTTTATAATTTGATGGAATAGGATCTTGGAGTCACAAGCCACTAGGAATAAAGTCAAATAAGGGAAATTGGTGCCCCCCGCCCCAAATCCAGAGAGATAGAAGGTCTCAAGACTTTCCCCACACTTATTTGGAGTGAGTGTCAAATCAATTTTAATTGAACCTTCAAAGGTCACTGTGCCTGTTGCCTCTGAGTGGCAAGGGCTTAATACACAATAAGCCCCCAATTAATGGTAGTGATATGAAAAATAAAGAGTCCTGAGGTGGTGCCGATAAAGGTTGGAGGTTCAAGGTAAGAGGTTCAGATTTACCCAGAGATGCCTCAGAAGAAAGGCTTGGTGCTCTACTTCCAAAAATTCAACCATTAAAATCACTGGAGCTCAGTTCTGCTCTGACACACGTGGGGTCATCTTGACTCAGTGACAGCTGTTCACTTTTGTTTTTTTAAGATGAAGAATAGCTGGGAACAAAGAAGATCTTAAAGAATTGTCTGCTAACTGGATTTGGTTGAAAGAAGGAGAATGGTGACATAAATATGGCTTCCTACAGTCAGAGAGGAGTGAAGACAGTCCTGGCTTCCGATAAGGAAGGCTGGTTCTGGAACAAGGCTTCACTAAGGCTTAGCCATGCAACCTTGTGCAAGTGACTTAACTTTTCAACAGAAAGACTAATAATTGTATTTACTGGTGAGGTTTGAAAGATTTTAATACATTACACTGCTCTTTCCTCAAAGCCACCAGCTGCTCCACAGGAGGAAGATGAGGCAATCTGCTTCTGTGAAGATTTATAGCCTTGGAAACTTAATGGGGATTGCTATGAGTTGGAATCAAGTTGATGGCAATGGGTTGGTTGGTTGATCTTTCCTCTCTGAATTCAGAAACAATTGAGAGGTCCAGAAATTAGGCAGATGGACTTCAAAATAACTCCTTTACAACTGAGGAAACTGTTCAGAGAATGTGACTTTGGTGGGACCAAATGGCATTGCTCTCCTGAATTGACTTGAGTTCCGATGGCTGCCTTAGAGCAGACTAGAATGCATTCTACCTATAGGCTCTCATGTCTCAAGAAGGCAGAAACACAGTCTTCCTGCCAGATTCACCAGTAGATGAATCACTCTTCCTCCC
Source organism: Orycteropus afer afer (assembly GCF_000298275.1). NCBI lineage: Eukaryota > Metazoa > Chordata > Mammalia > Tubulidentata > Orycteropodidae > Orycteropus > Orycteropus afer. The sequence goes on from NW_006921740.1 coordinate 5,708,582, forward strand.
TTCAAGAGGATAGGAAGGAGAAAATGGAGGCTGGAGAGGGCAAGAGGCCAAATGTTTTTCTCTAGAACACTGCCTCTTCGCATGGAAGCACGAATAATGGGAAACAGAGGTTCATCTCTAATACTTATGTCAATGAGTTTTTGACAGATAATTGTTGTGAAGTTTTTACCACAGTATTTGGAACAGTATTTTTTGTTTGTTTTAATTCATTATTAGTGGTATTAAGAAGCTTCCATATGATTTCTAGGTAACAGAGTTTATGTTCTTTGGTGATACCAGCTATGATTCCAATAAAAATATGATCCCGCATCAACAGATGGAGTCTATTTCCCCACCCCTTGAATCTGGGTTGGCATGTGACTTGTTATAGAGAGGATGGAGGAAGTGATATTGTGTGACTTCCAAGTCCAGGTCTTTAGAAGCCTCATAGTTTCTGCCCTTACCATTTTGGAATGCTACTCTGAAGTGCTCTGAAGAAACCTAAACTCTAAACATAAGTTTATATTACTGAGCTCTACATGTGAAGATTGTTGAGGTGACAGATGTTTTGTTACATTTATATTTACTCCAAACCAAACCAAACTCATTGCCATTGAGTCGAGTCTGACTCCAGCGACCCCCATTAGGCTTCCAAGGCTGTTTATGTTTATGGAAGCAGACTGCCTCATCTTTCTTCCATGGAGAAGCTGGGGGGTTCAAACTACTTGGTTAGCAGCCAAATGCCTTAACCACTACACCACCAGATCTCCTTATATAGTTACTATTTACAGACACACACACACACACACACACACACAAAGAAGAAGAAGAAGAAGAAACTCTGACTCCTTAAGGATGAAAGCCATATGGAAAGAGGGCCAGCTCTCCCAGACCTCCCTCCTGGGCCCAGCCCCTAGCTAACCCTTTCCTGAATGCATCGCATGAGAGGCAAAGCAAGATCCATAGCAGTACTGCCCAGCTAACCCACAGAATTGTTTTAGGTTGGTTTGTTTTTCAGCACTAGTAGGGAGAAAAGCCTTGGACTAGTTGGGCAAGGGGAGTGGTTCTGATTACAGCTGCTGATTTTCATGGGCTTTTGCGCATGTCCTTGGCTTTGGTTTGCTAAATGAGCAAGTAAACACTTCTTCAATTAGGTATTTTAACCCCCATAATAACTTATGCCAGCCAACTCAAGACAGATTGGAACCTAAGGGACCCATGGGGGCCTTAGATGAACTGAGGCAGGGGAGTGTATTGGTCACCAACAAGGCCAAGTCTCCTATCTTATTTAATTCTTCCCTCCTCCTTCAAGAGGACTGCCTAAGTACTTGTCTGAGGTCATGGTCCATGGCTACCCTTAGTAGCAGAGACATACCAGAGGCAGTAGGGAGGGGGACCCTGAAGACATTTGTTCTTTTATCATTTGTGTCTGTTTTTCTTTCCTATCTAGGAGATGCCCCACCTAACACTAGCATGCATTGGCCTGCCTGCCTGTGTTGTTGAGGTGTGGTCGGCTAGAACTTCCAGCATGTTGGGCATCCTGGGACGGATTGCAAGACAGAAGGTGTAAGGCTGAGGAGGGTGAAATGTGGCTGGGAGAAGTGGGGAGCAGAAAGAAGTCAGTAGACTTCAGTGTGGAATTGGCTGGGCTGGGGAGGATCACCCCACGATACCAGGGCCAGAGACATAATGACTGGTGGGTGGGCAGCTGCTCTCTGAAAAAAGGTGGGTGACTGTGGCTCAAGCAAGTGATCATCAAAGGAAAGCAATAACAATTACCAGGACACATCTCTTTTTGTTTAATGACTTAGGCAGGCAGGAGTGCCCTGGGCCTTAGATAATTTGAAAGCACCACTGTCAGTAAACTTGAAGCATGGTTCAAGCCAAAGGGCCATTTAAAGTTCCAGCTTCTCTGGGTTTAACACATGGTGAGCTCTGGTAGCATAGTGCCTAAGGCACTTGACTACTAACCAGAAGGCTGGTGGTTCAAACCCACCAGCCACTGCTCGGAAGGAAGGTTGGGAAATCTACTTCCGTAGTGATACCGCCTTGGAAACCCATGGAGGGGTTGCTATGAGTCGGGTCCGACTTGACAGCACACAACAACAACAAGTTTAAGGTGGGTCCTCAAGGTAATGTCTGCTTTTTAACACTTTCAAGAAAGCTTTTTTGCAGATTAAGGAGCCCTGGTGGCATTGTGGTTAAAGTATATGTCTGTTAAACAAAATGTCATCAATTCAAATCCACCAGCCACTCCACAGGAGAAAGATGTGGCAGTCTACTTCTGTAAAGATTTATAGCCTTGGAAACCCTACAGGGCAGTTCTACTATGTCCTATAGGGTTGCTGTGAGTTGGAGTCTACTGGACTGCAGTGGGTTCGATTTCTTTGTTTTTTTCAGTAGGCTTGGGACTTGATTAGGATTGGGCAAGTGATGGATAGACACAGCAAAGCAAGGTGTACCTTGTTGAGACTAGTGGAGTCCTTTCAGGACAATAACAGGAACAGTTATTTGTAACTTAATGCTTGTGTGCAAGTTTCCTGAAGTCATACAACTGAAGGCAATTGAATAGAAAATGTAATGGAGACAGGGAGCTGTGTGGGTGTGGATGGTTTAGGTTCAAGTTCTCCAGCATTCTTGTGAAGATAAATGAGATAATGGATGAAATGCTCTAAAGACAAGCAGGTACATGGTAAATATAGTAAATACTCAGTAATTGTTACTATCACTCTTACTTTCCTGCCCAACCCATCTCCTGTGAAGTTGCTAATGCATAAAAATTCTATTTCCAGGATTGTTTTCCTATAAAACCTAAAGCTTTATCCGGGAGCTCTGGTGGCATAGTGCCTAAGGCACTTGACTGCTAACCAGAAGGCTGGTGGTTCAAACCCACCAGCCGCTCCATGGAAAGAAGGTTGGTCAATCTACTTCTGTAGTGATACTGCCTCCGAAATCCAAGGAGGGGTCGCTATGAGTCGGATCTGACTCGACAGCAGTGAGTTTGGTTTGGTTTTTGGTAAGGCTTTATCCAGAGGAAACTTGATGGTGCAATGGTTAAGCACTTGATTGCTAATTGAAAAGTTCATGGTTCGAACCCACCAGCAGCTCCTCAGGAGAACAAGACATAGTGATCTGCTTCCATATACATTTCAGCTTAGGAAACTCTACGAGGAGGTTAGTTCTGTCATCAAAGGTCACTATTAGTTGGAATTGACTCCACGACACACAACAACAACAACAAAAAATGCTTTATCCCTTTCTAAAATGCCAACAGGTAGGAAAGGTAACTTGTTAAACCTTACCAGGCACCTTCCTCCTCGGAAGGAAGATGGGGCAATCTACTTCCGAAGTGACACTGCCTCGGAAACCCAAGAAGGGATCGCTATGAGTTGGGTTCAACTCGATGGCAGTGAGTTTAGTTTTTTTAAGGAGTTTATAAAATCTTTTCCAGAGAGCAAGATTTGACACTGAAAAAAAGGGAAAAATGCTTATAGGAATTTTGGATGCCTGTCAGAGCAAGAGGCTAAATAGAGGACACAGGGTTTGAGGAGCCAGGCAGCTTAGAATACAGGCTTTATTAACCCCTTATGAGGAGTCCCTGGCTGGTACAAATGGTTAAACACTTGACTACTACCAGAAGGTTCGAACCCACCCGGAGGAACCTTGGGAGACAGTTTGGTGATTCCAAAAGGTCACAGCTTTGAAAACCCTACGGAGCAGGTCTACTCTGTGTACCGTGTAGTCACCATAGGTTGGAATTAACTTGGCAATAAGCAACAACCTCTTAGGAGAAATGGTACCATATATCCTGAAGCTATTATGGAGAGGTCATGTACATACCCAATTCCATGCAAGACAGAAGACATCCCTGTGAGGTTCAGAACTCCTGAATTGCCCTTTTTCAATCTAGTGAGTCAGGCAGTTCCAATATATGAAGATGCCCTTACCTCACCATTTGTACCTGTCCAGTCATAGAGGGAAGCAGGGGTTTGGATACAGAGGAAGGAATACTTTATTATCTCCAGAGAGGAATTTCAGTTTGTTCTTGAAATCTCACACTCCAAAGAAGCTCCTTAAGCAAAGGAGCTAGGAAATGGCCTCAGTTTACCCCAAAATACCTGTAATTGGTCACCTTTCTGCAAGTTTATACATCACACCAGCAAGCTCTAGATCTCAACCCTGTCTGCATTGTAGAATGAACAGAAGAGCTTTAAAAACACGTAAGCCAGGTCCAACCATGCAAACCTCCCCGCACCACCCCTCCGCCCCATGCCGGCAGCCTCCAACCAACTGAGTAAGAGTCCCTTTTTAAAAGTTCCCTCAGTTGATTCCAATTTGCAACAGAAAACCACTGTTCTAGATCAATGCTGGTCAAATTTCAACTACATAAGTATCACTGAGAAGACTGGTTTTAAAACACGAATTCAGGGTCTCACGCCCAGAGATTGTATTTCAGGACATGGGGTTGCCATGAGTCAGAGGACACAAGGCAATTGGCAAAGATATGGGTGGGGCTTGAGAATGAGCTGGGAGATCCGCTGGTGGTGTAAAACGTTGACATGCTCAGTTGTTCACTGGCTGTTCCAGTTGGTTTATTGCTGAAAAATCAGCCATTGAAAACCCTGTGGATCATGGCAGATGGATCCCCAACTGATGATGGGGATGGTGCATGACCAGGAGGCTTTTTGTTCCATTGTGCCTGGAGCTGCATGGATGAGAGGTTTACTCCACAGCAGCTAACAACACGTTTACTGAAACTGGCTGTTTCCAAGGCTATCAGGCCTTCCTTCTGCAGTCACGTTTTCAATCTTGCATGGAAAATGGTAGACCAGAGACATGTTGTTGTGAGCTGCTGTGAGTCTTTCTTCTATGGAGCAGCTAGTGGGTTTGAACTGCAGACCTTTTGGTTAGCAGCCCAATGCCTTAACAACAGTGCCACCAGAGCTCTTGTTTGTGCCACCCAGGGACTCCTGAATTTAAAGTAGAATGATATAAAAATATTAACAAAGTGTTATTGTATAAGGAAGGGACTTTTAAGCAATTTGTCTATTGATGCCTAGCACCTGGTAAGGCCTTTTTAACTGGAAAATTATAATTCTCATCATTCTCAGTGTCAGGAGAACTGTGGTTACTTGAAGACATCTGAAATTCTGGGAATGTATTTTATGTTTATTACATTGTTATGCTAACATTTACTATTGCTATAAAAGATTACAAGATCGGGCAATCTACTTCTGTAGAGATCCCGCCTCGGAAACCCAAGGAAGAGTTGCTATGAGTTGAAGTCGACTTGACGGTAGTGAGGTTTTTTTTTAATATAATAATTATAAAGACAAGTAAACCAAAAAAAGCCATACCTATTGCTGTCCCCACCACTCATCTGCCTGTTTGGCTTGCGTGTTGCTGTGAGGCTGGAGGCTATGTCACTGGTGTTTCAAATACCAGCAGGGTCCACATGGTGGACAGGTTTCAGCAGAACTTCCAGACTAAGACAGACTTGGAAGAAGGAAGAGGCCGTCTGCTTGTCAAAGAATTGGCCAGTGAAAACCTTATGCCTAGCAGTGAAACACTGTCTGATATGTTACTGGAAAACTTTATGAAGATCCCTGAAACATTGTCTGATAAGGATTGTAGGGCTGGTATAGGACTGGGCATTGTTTTGTTCTGTTGTACGTAGGGTCACTATGAGTCAGAGCAAACTCGACGGCACCTTACAACAACAACAACAACACTTGCTGTCCAGTAGATTTCACCTTATAGAAAACTTACAGGATAAAGTAGAATTGCCTCATAGGGTTTCCAAGGCTGTATTCTTTACAGAAAGGAGCCTAGTGACACAGTGGTTAAGTGCTTGACTGCTACTGAAAGGTCTGTGATTTGAAACCACCAGCTGCTCCACAGGAGAAATACGTGACAGTCTTCTTCGGAAAAAATTATAGCCTTGGAAACCCTATGGGGTTAATTCTACTCTGACCTATAGGGTCATTATGAGTTAGAATTGACTTGATGGCAAAAACAGGTTAATCTCAACAGAAGCAAACTGGCACATCATTCTCCCTGGAACAGTTCATGAGTTCGAACCAGGGCTTAGAATTGGTTCACACCAGTTCAGTCATGACCAACACAGCAAAATTGGAACAGATCCAAATTTGTAAAATATGGGTGTACTGGAATGGTAACGAGAATGGGAAAAATTACGAGTCAAAGCCCTGGAATGGGAGACTCAGAAGGAGCCTGCAACTGGATTATAGCCAGGACTGTGGAGAGTGACCCACGTTCAAAGTGGCATGATCAGCTGCCCTCTTTGGGCTGTTTCTGGCTCTGCCCATGAAGAGATTTGGTTGCTATGCAATGGGCGCACTGCCTTTGTTTTCTAAGAGGGAGATTAAATTTCTAGCAGGGTGTTGATCTGTAATTCTTCCATTCCAGTCATTGTTCAGGTACAACCACATTGTACAAATTTGAATCCATTCTGGTTTTGCTTAGTGGGCCATGATTGAACTGCGAAGGACCTGTTTGAAACCCTAGTTCAAACCACGACCTTTCAGTTAGCAGTCAAGCACTTGACCACTGTGCCACCAGGGCTCCTTCATAAGGGCAAATACAAATGGAAAATAAGAAGTTTTAATTCTCCCTTGTTGACAGTAAGGAGCTCTGGTGGCATAGTGGATAGGACATTTAGCTGCTAACCAGAAGGTCAGTGGTTCAAACCTACCAGCTGCTCTGAGGGAGGAAGATGAGGCAGTCTATTTCCATAAAGATTTATAGTCTTGGAAACCCAATGGGGGTAGCTATAAGTTGAAATTCACTTGATGGCAGTGGGTAAGTTGAAAATAAGAGACTTCCTTCCTTGATCTTTCAGAATTCACTTTAGATAACCTGTAATTTTCTCTGTCTCTTGGAAAAGAATGTAAACCAAATGTTTCCTCAAGGATTTGGGAAACATCTCTTTTGAAATGTAATCCTCAAGGAAGATTACACCTCTAACCCCCAGTTTCCTGAGGGCATAACTTCAGGTAGCCTATGGTAAAGGTATTAGAAAATTAGCATTTTTATCTTGAAAGCATGAATGGAATGGGTTGTATTCACCTAGCTATAAAGGACCAGCTTCTTTTCTGTTTTTGCAATCTCTTTAAGAGATTGCTTGACAAAACATACTACACAAAACATTGTTTCATTTCCTACTTTGGCAGTAGCGAGTAGCCTAGCAACTGGGATCTTAAAAGCTTACAAGCTGCCATTTAGATGGAACAATGGGTCTCTCCTCATCCAGAGCAAAGAATGAAGAAAACCAAAAATTCGTGGATACAATCAGTCCTAGTGACTGGTACACCATCCGATCTGCAGCCTATACAACTATGAGACCAGAAGAACTAGATGGTGTCTGGCTACCAATATCAACCACTTGGAAAGGGATCTATGTAGGAGATCCTGGATAGAGAGGGAGAACAATGTAGAATAAAACTCAAAATCATTTGGAGAGAAAAGAAAAAAGGGAGGCGGACCAGGTTTGCTGGTCCGATAGAGCCTGGTGGAACCACTGACACTATGGCCCCTAGCTGCCCTTCAGGTCTGGAATTGAACCCACACCTGTGGCTTCCAGCCAGACAAAAGACAGGCATATGAGCTGAACATTTACCTGAGGTAGATACACTCCTTGGAGAGAACAATCATGGAGAGAACTTTGGGAGAGAACAGGGAGACAGCTCAGGGGGCAGGAGGGCATGAAGGGATGGACTTAGGGAAGAGGTAATTATCAGGAGGAAGTGGGAGGGGAGCTGTTGCATTGTGGTAAATTGTAGTCAATGTCATGAGACAAAGTGTATGTGAACTGCTGTATGGACAGTGAATTTGCTCTGTAAATTTTCACCCAAATCACAATTAAAAAAAAAAAAAGAGAGATTGCCTGAGATGCATCACATTCTGGTTTAATTCTTACCTTTCTCTTCTATTTCAGTGGAGTTTTTCTGAGTTGGGAGATTTTGTTTTTAGTAACATTCTCCCTAACACAGTATCACTCATATGATGTTTCTAAAAGTAGGGCTGACAAAAATGTAATTGTAAGTAAAAAAAAAAATCCAGAATAAAACTTTTTAGGTATGATACAATTATATAAATAAGGCCAACAAACCAAATTAATTCTGTGCTACTACAAATTTAGGAGACAGTCCTATGAGAGAAATGAAAAACAATTTAAAAAAATTAAAAGCAAAAATATGTTCCAAATGGTTACAGATTTATGTACTCCTGGAATGCATCCCTCATATTTTTATTTTTTCCTATGGGAAAATGTGTCTTGAATTATGGGAGAACTTTAAGGACTTGTTCCTTAGGTAAAATCTGACTGTGGAAAAGAATGTAAATGGACAAAAGATGGACATCATTTAGTTCACAACTAAAAAATCAAATTGCAATGCATTATCAGTTGTTTATGTAGAAGAGGTAGACTTGAACAAACATTTCAATTGATTTCTTTAGAGCAATTCATCCTACAAAATCATGGCAACTAAAAATGTTATGGTTTGAATTGTGCCCTCCCCCCATGTGTGTTGTGAATCCTAATCCCTGTATCTGTGGTTTTAATCCCTTTTGTGAATAGGTTGTCTTTGTTATGTGGATGAGATGGGATTAGTGTAGGGTGTGTCTTGAGTCAATCTCTCTTGAGATACTGTTGTTGTTGTTGTGTTTGCCATTGAGCTGGATTTGAGATGTAGAAGAGATTAAACCGGCATATGAGAAACAGATGGGGGAAGAGAGACACCAAGCCAGGTGAAGATCACCCAGGAGCAGAAGCTCAAAACAGACAAGGACTTTCCTCCAGAGCCTTCAGAGAGAGAAAACCCTCCCCTAGATCCGCCACCCTGAATTCAGACTTCTAGACTCCCCAGCTATGAGAAAATAAATTTCTGTCTGTTAAGGCCACCCACTTGTGGTACTTCTCTAATAGCAGCACTAGATAACTAACACAATAAGGTGAGTCATCCTTAAAAAGTATGGTGAGATTAGAGATGATAAGTATGTGGTCTCTGCTTGTACATGAAAATGATCTATGAAGTAATGTTGATTGGAACCAATTACAATTCACAATACTGTGCACAGTTATTGCACCTTGGAAAATGTAGGCTTGAATACTGATAAAAATGGGGACTTAAATTGATGTAAATGGTCCTTATGTTCACTGGGGTCTTATTTTCTCCAAAGTTGTTTGTGTGGATGATCAAAGTTAATTGGTGGAAGAGGAGAGAGACTGCTACATAACACATTCTTGGGGAAATCATGGCTCATCCAGTCCAAATCAGGCTAAAACATGCTTTCAGTTCTCTAAATAAAAAGGTGTGTTGTTTATTTTACAAGATGAGAGCAATAAAATGCTTTGCACCTATTGCCAAAATAAACTTTCCTGTTTTGTTGAATATCATGTGCATTAAATCAACTCATTTAGAGGAATAAATTCTTTCTTTTATAGGAAAAGTTCCAAATCTTCAGTTCATTTATTAAGTAAACACTGTATCTTAGCAATTCTCATCATATAAACAAACATATATAAAGGTTTTTAACAAAGTGCTTTATTGTGTGTATCTTGTCCATCAGCAATAACATCCTTCGTCAGAGCATACAACTTTTGCTCAGGTAGAGAACTAAGTTTTAGCCCCTTCCATGAGATGAAAGGATCCAATCCATAATTCAAATAAGCTCTACACAATCAGACCCCAGTCTCCTCCAGCCTTGAGGCCACAGACACACTCCTCCCAAATGCCACTCGCCACCTTCTCCGCTTTAAATCATGGACATAAACTCAGATCCGTGAAATACATGACTTTTTTTTCTCTGTAACAGCTTGCTTTCTGACTGTGAGGCTTATTTCACTGAGCAGGTGGAAAAGTTAACCTCACACCTGTCTGGGTTCCAGGATCCTCAAAAGTGGCAAGATGTTGAGTGATGGGGTGGGGAGGTGGGGAAGAGTCTCAGGGCCTTGGTCTACACAGTTGCTGCTGAGACATGTTACTCCTGTCCACGTGTTCTCTTCAGGTCTTCCAGCTCTCTGCTGCTTTTCTGCCAGTCACTGGGACGAACCTGCCAAAGATACTATCTGCCCAGACACAGCCATTTTCTCTCTGGGGTTTTTTTTCTTCCTAGTGACAGTATTGTGAAGCTGGGCACAGATTCTTTCTGCTCCTAGAACCCATGACCTCTCATTTCTGTCTCTTTACTCCCACTTATGGAAAACCCTTTCAAGTCTGAGGATGACACAGATTCTCTTTCTTTAATCTCCTACACAATGCCCCACCCCTAGGATTCCCTAAGGGCTTAAAGTTTTGGAACTGGATCAAAACAACTTGCAAACTCTACCAGCCTTTTTCCTTGCTACATCCTTCCCCTGAGGGAGTGAGCTCAGAGCCTGCTGGGATGGGACAAAGGGGAAGGAGCTCTCCAGAGAGAAAAGGAAAGAAGTACATACAGTGTTTCAAAATACTATTTGGCCATATTTTTTATTCACATGTAAAGTCTTATCCCCTTAATACAATAAAACCTGTGAAAGCTGGAATCTTTGTAAGGCTGATGCCTGTAGAGAAGGCAAACAAATATTTTCCATTCAGAAGTGATAAAACCAAATAACCAAACTCACTGCCATGGAGTCAATCCCCACTCATAGTGACCCCCTTTGGATTTCCGAGGCGGTAAATCTTTACAGAAGTAGATTGCTGATAGAAAAGTAGTAAGACCACCCTGTCAAAGGTGGAAAACTTGTGAGACCTGGAAAAACAAAAGCAGTTCCAACGAGTTCCGGCTCTCACAGTTTTACTATATACTTTAAGCAACCAGATGGCAGGGTGTTTCTTGACATCCTCCACTGTACCTGTGGGAGCTCTGGTGGCATAGTGCCTAATAAGGCATTTGACTGCTAAGCAGAAGGCTGGCGGTTCAAACCCACCAGCCATTCCTTGGAAGGAAGGTTGGGCAATCCACTTCTGTAGAGATAACTGCCTTGGAAACCCAAGGAGGGGTCTCTATGAGTCAAATCGACTTGATGGCAGTGAGTTATTATACCTGTGGTGTGGGAAGCAGTGTCCCTTGACAGTCTCTGGTTGTTCTCCTTAAGCCTTGGCCAGCCTTCAGAATAGTTATGGAGCCACCCTGTGGGTCATGATGGCCACATTCTTGCTGCTAAATCATAAGAATCCCTTTCTAGTCATCGCCAACTATTATATTTTTGGTCATCTTTAGGAACATTGGCCACCTCTGAATACAGTTCACCAGAGTGGATGGGATTTTAAAAGTGTATTTCATCAAATGGAAAGATTTCAGTCCAAATTGTTAGAGAATGATGACTATAAATAGCCATATTATTGTGTGCATATGTGTGTGTTTGTTGGGATGGGTTAGAAACCTTGATCCTTTATGTCTTGTCCAAAATGTTTATCCCAAATCCTCACATCAGATACTCCTTTGTGCTGAAGAAGTGAGGGAGGAAAAAAAAAAAAAAAAAAAAAAACCAATTGCTGTATGAGAGTTTACATTCTAAAGCACTTGGGGTTGTAGAAGGCTGTGGTCTACAGTGGGAGCCCTAACTCCATGTTGAGGCTTGACATAAGTTTCAGATGCCATTTGGGTTCTTTTCTGACCATAGACCAGCATTGTGGCTGTGCACAGAGAAGTTCCAGGACAAACCTAGGGCAGGGCAGTTTGCCTTCAAGAAGAGTGTGGTTGAAAGTAGATTATACTCTCACAAAGAACTAAAAAACTAGGGAACTTGCCTGAGAGTGTCCTTTTCTAATCTCAATTAAGGTTGGGGTCTTGGTATTGTTCGGTAGCCATCTTGTGGCTAAGACTCATGCTGCGTGGTCTTGAGTCACGCCTATCCTGACCACCACCTAGCCAGGTAGTCAAGGCCCAGAACTGATTCTATAACCCTATCTTCAAATCACCCGCAACAGTGACTATTCTGTCTACCACTAAATCTTCCAAACGTGCAGATCACAGTAAAAAGTTTAACATGATAATAAAGTTACCTACCTATCCTAATTGGCCTACTATGGTGTTTAGTGCTTCTGCTCTACCTCCTAGTTCATTGCATATTACTTGTAGTCTTAAAAATTTTCAAACGGCCATCCAAGGTACAATAGTTGGTCTATTCAACTTTTCTATCTTCAGAAGAATTGATGCATTTGACTTGTAATCCTAACTTTCCCTCCTCTTAGGTTTAAACTGCACATGGACATGTTTACAGCACATACAAATACATATGTAGGAATATCGTCTGCCAAATCTATGTATGGTTGTGAGTGTATTCCCATTTGCTATCCATTCTAGGACAGGTAACTTTAGATGGAAGAAGGTGAGGATGGAGAAAGGGAAAGGCCATGGTCTCCCATGAGAGACTAGAATGAGGAATGAACACGAAACAATCTCAGAAACCAGGCTAAAAGTTTGTAATTTTGTTTAGGATAAGCCCTGCTTCTATGGAAAGGAAATGTGTCAGTCTGTCAACTTTCTTTTGTGTGGGTTGTTGGATGACTGCCTTATTCATTCTCCACTCAACCAAGCTGGGAGCCCACAGCTGTGGTATTGATTTAGCTCTTTGGGATTTTGCTGCATGGGCTAGAGTCCCAGAGCCCGTCAGTGGCTCTCCAGAGGGAGGCATCAGAGGATGGAGAAGGGCGGAGACTAAGTTCTTCAGGTCGCCTTTATTTCCGTCTTTGCCCCAGCTGTCCAGTCCCCTAGCATCCCTCTCCTGCTTCGACTCCCCAGGGCTGAAGTTCTCCACAGCATGCATTGCTTTAGACCTTGTCAAGGCTATTAACACTTGCTTTAAATCTCTCTAGTCCTCTAGCAGGTCCCTGGTGCAAACAATTTATACTTGAACCCTGGTGGTGCAGTGGTTAAGCTGCTAACTGAAAGGTTGGTGGTTCAAATCCATAGGGGAAAGATGTGGCAGTCTGCTTCTGTAAAGATTTATGGCCTTGGAAACCCTATGGGGCAGTTCTTCTCTGTCCTACAGAGTGATCATGAGTTGGAATCGGCTTGATGGCAGTTGGTCTGGTTTCAGTTTTATACTAACCAAAGGCTGGTGGTTCGAACCCAGCAAGCAGGGACATGGAAGAAAGGCCTGGTGATCTGTTTTCATAAAGATTACAACCAATAAAACCCTATAGAGCACATCTGTTCTGTAGCACGTGGGGTCACCATGACCCAGAATCAACTCATTGGCAATGAGTTTGATTTTGGGTTTATTCTTCTAGCAGAGTCCCTGGTTGGTGCAAATGGTTAATATGCTTGGTTGCTAACCAAAAGTTTGGAGGTTTGAGTCCATCAGAGGTGCCTTGGGAGGAAGATCTAGCAATCTACTTCCAAACCATCAGCTGTTGAAAACTCGATGCATGAGTACAGTTCTGTTATGACACACATGGGGTCACCATGAGTCAGAGTCAACGTGATGGGAACTAGTTTATTCCTTCTTATCTAAGGGGGGGGGGGATATGTCATCTTAACCTCACAGCATCTTACCCTCACAGCTGGGTCAAGGCAAGCTGTTTGGATGCCCAGCCTTCTGTTGCCTGCTGGAAATGCAACACAAGGCAATTGGAGCGATCACCTTCCTCCCCACCTCCTGCTTAAGTGGCTCTGGGGTGTGCCCTGATCTCTCAGGAACATGAAAACCAGCTAACGAGGGACATCTCATCACATCACAAGGTGAGCTCCTACAGGTCTGATTCTTCACCTTTCAGCAACAAAAGGCAGAGTCTCTTATTCATACCTCAGCTGAGCTTCTGCTTGATCCTTAACCTGAGTTCAATTCTGCAAATGAATGCAGACTTGGAGAGTAATTGTTCTGTATAAAGTGGGAGTACATGACCCTTGGGAGCTCGGCTTAAATGCCAAGGTTGGATGCTGAGCTGACAACTAGTGAGAGCAGGGATAAGGCCTCACTCATCACTGCACCCCACCCAGTCCTGTGGCTGCTACTCACATGCACTCAGTCAGGGATCACTGTGCTGAAATGTGGCTACATTCAGTCCACATTTGAGGGATTCTGGTCTACCTTACCCAACATTTTAATATCCCTAAACAAGTCTCAGGAGACCCTGGGTGGTAGTTAAGTGTTCCAGTACTAACCAAAAAGTTGATAGTTCAAACTCACCCAGAGGTGCCTTGGAAGAAAGTCCTGGTGATCTATTGAAAGGTCACACAGCCTTGAAAACCTTATGGAGTAGTTCTACTCTGCACACATGGGGTCACCAAGATTCAGAACCGGCTTAAGAGCAACTAGGTTTTTTTTTTTTTTTTTTTAAGTGTAAAGAAGTCTCAGACTCTAAAAAAAGTAAACTAGTTTTATTTTTAATTGATTCTTTGTATTTTTCTTTTGCTATTGCACCCCTTCTTCCTCCCCATCTCCTGTCGCCAGCATTAAGGAGTGCATAGTGAATGGAGAACAGAGTGAAGCCAAAGGTCCCGTGTTACTGTCAGCCAGACACTCATGTGCTTTTATGGAATAAGCACTTTGTACCAGTACTGGACAACACAGTGAATTCCTTATGAGAGAAGATGAAAGGAATGACAGACAGTGTTGGCCAGAGCAGGAATACCGAAGGTTCTGGCTGCTCTTGGGGTAGCTGCTCAGTTCCTTGGAGCAAAAACAACCCTCTGGCTGGCATATGTTTTAGACCTGACCTTGCTGTGGCTTTTCCCCCAAGACAGTGTAAGGCAAGTTCCCTGGTTATTATCCTTATTTAGACTCAGCTCTGGTGGTGTAATGGCATTTGACTGCTAACCAGAAGGCTGGCAGTTCAAACCCACGAGCCACTCCTCAGAAAGACAATCTACTTCTGTAGAGATACTGCCTCAGAAACCCAAGGAGGGGTTGCTATAAGTTGGAATCGAGGGCAGTGAGTTTGGTTTTTGTTTTGAGTAACTCCATCGAGGAGGGCAATGTGGTTCAGGGGTAGAATCTTCCCCTTCCATTGTGGAGATGTGGATTCGAGTCCTGGCCAATGCACTTCCTGCACAGCTCCCACCAGTCTGTTGGTGGGGGCTTGTGTGCTGCTATGATGCTGAACAGGTTCCAGTTGAGCTCCCAGACTAAGATGAAGTGAGAAGAAAGGCTTGGAGATCTGCTTCCCCAACTTACTTACATCATGCTGGGCCTAAGGGGTAGGACCTAGAGCAGTGTTTCAACCTTGACTGCACAGCAGAGTTACGTGGGAGATGTTAAAGACCCTGATGCCCAGACCACACCCCAGAACAATTAAATCAGAATCTCTGGGATGGGATCCAGGACTTAGGGTTTTTTTTTTGTAAATGCATTTTATTGAAATATAATTTATGTATAGTGAAATACACAAAACTAAAGTGACATGGGTCAATGCATTTTTTTTTTTTTTTGCAGTGTTCCCTCTCCTACCCTCCCACCCCTGGCAACCAACAAAGAAAGTTTCCCTCCATATATAAACCTTTCCTTGATCCTCCACAACAACGAACTAATACTATATTTGTCCTTCTGTAACTGACTTATGTCACTCAGCATAATGTCCTCCAAGTTCATCTATATTATGCGGTGTTTGGCAGACTGTACATTACTCTTTATTGCTGCATAGCATTCCATTATGTGTATGTACCATAATTTGGTCATCCACTCTTTCACTATAAATCTTAGAGATAAGCCCCTTGCCAGATATGTAATTATCAGCAAATATGAATTTGTTGCTGTCATTTTTGTTATGTGCTTTTTCATGGTGTCAATTTCTTTGTTCCATATAATTTTATACGCTGAGCTCCCTACCATCTAGAAGTTCTGTAACTGTCAACACAGTTTTTCCCTATTTTTGGTTTGTTGTTGTCCTCATTTGTCGGTTGGTGTCTCTGGTTCCCTGTTTACAATCTCGTAGGCTTATTTACTTTGGGTACTACTGTAGCTGGGTTGGTTTCTGGGTTATATCATCATGTGTGTTAATGGTCAGTTGTTGTTGGCTGTTGTTGCTTCTCTGTCCACAGGGCTCCCTTTAGCATCTCTTGTAAGGTTGGTCTGGTTTTAACAAATTCCCTTAATTTCTGCTTATCTGGAAATGTCCTAATTTCACCATCATATTTGAGGGACACTTTTGCTGGGTACATAATTCTTGGTTGGAAATTTTTCTCTTTCAGTGTTTTATATATACCAACCCATTGTCTGCTCACCTGCATGGTTTCTGTTGAGAAATCCAAGCTTAGTCTTATTGGTTGCCCCTTGTAGGCAAATTTTTGTTTTTCCCGTGCTGCTTTCAGGATTCTTTCTTTGTCTTTGGTTTTGGTAAGTTTGATGATGATATGTCTGGGTCATTTTCTTTTGGGATCTATCCTGTTTGGGGTTCGTTGGACTTCTGGAATGAATATATTCTCATCTTTCATCATGCCAGGAGCATTCTCTTCCAACAAATCTTCGACAATATTCTCTGTGGTTTGATTTGTCTCTTCTTGTCCTGGAATTCCAATTACACGTAGGTTATTCTTTTGATGGTATCCCACATGAACCTTAGGCTTTCTTCATTTTGTTTTGATCTTTTTTCTGATTGATCCCTTTCCAAAGAAGTGTTCAGGTATTTGCCTTCAGTCTCCCTAATTCTGTCTTCCATTGATTCAGTTCTGCTCCTTTGCCCATTCAATATCTTATCTATATTTCTGAAAATTTAATATTAATCTTCTGGATTTCTGTGTGTAAATTTTGTATCATTTCTAATTGTTCATTTATTTTGTCATTTTGTTCTTGTATTGTCTTTGGAAATTGTTCTAGGGTTTTCTCTGTGTTTTCCTTGATCTGTCTCTCAATTTGTTGAAGATACCTAAATATACTTCTTTTGAATTCCTTATCAGGGAGTTTCAATGCTGCATTTTCCTCAAGGATGTGTTTTGGGTCTGTATCCTGGTTCCTTGTTTCTTCTGCTTTATCTTGCTTCTTTGTATGGACTGTGATGCTCTTTTGTCTCTGAGGCATTGTGACATTTTTGTGTTTATATTGGTGACTGTATGTTGGAATGACTTGCCCACAATTTTCATTTTCTTTGTTTTGTTTTTATGTTATCTATGCAAGCTTGGTACTGTGCTGTGCTCCTCTATTCACTAGTTGACAGAACTTATACACTCACCACCTGTCTTCTTTCCTGTTGTCATCCTCTCATACGTCCCTGTTGACTTTGGCAAACAGAACCTATTCTTAGGTTCCTGGAATCCGAATGAGAATGTTATCACTTTAAAATTCAAAATGGTTGCCACTTGTAAACATTCAAATGGCTGTGCCCTTGGTTACTTTAAATATCCCAAATAGCTGCTGCTTATAAACATTCAAAATAGCTGCACCCTCGGTCACTTTAAATATCCAAAATGGCTGCTGTGTGTAAACAATCAAAATGGCTGTGCCCTCCGGACAGTGAAAAATCAACAGCTCAGGTCGTCTTCCTCCTTGTTGTTTCCCTTCCTAGTCATAGGCCACCTGCGTAGTCATCCTTGCAGCCCTTGGTGACCAGGGCTGATCTTTAGGTCAATTCTCAGGTCCCAACACCACTTGAAAATATTCAGGCCATTGGTCCCGTCAGAGTAGCTGACAGTCTGCAGCTCCAACCATGTCTGTACTCATTGGTTTTGTTCAGATTTTTCCACTAGTTGGTGCCTAATCCACTTCCATATAGTTCCTTGCAAAGCTCAGGGCTCCAGGATTATCTTGTGTATCTCTATCAATTGTTTTTTCTTTTCTTTATTGAACAGGATCTGTGTTGTTTGTCTCCCTATTCCTCCATCTTACCGGAAGTCCAGGACTCAGTGTTTTCTAAAGCTCTTCAAGTTATTCCAATGTGCAGATTGAGAACCACTGATTTAGAGGACTAGGATTCCTTCACAGACTGAAGAGTCAAGAAGTGGTCACTCTCTAGTAACAGTAATTGACAGAAAGAGTTGCATATCTTCAACAACAGACCCTTCTTCCATATTGATGTTATATTAGGTGCTGTCGAGTCAACTGCAACTCATAGTGACCCTATGTACAACAGAACAAAACACTGCCTGGTCCTGTGCCAGCCTCACAATCCTTTGCTACACCTGAGCCCATCATTACAGCCACCACTGTGTCAATCCATCTCATTGAGGGTCTTCCCCTTTTTTGCTGACCCTCTGCTTTATTAAGCCTTTCAACAACAAAAAGCAGAGTCTCTTCTTCATACCTCAGCTGAGTTTCTGCTTGATCCTTAACCAGAGTTCAATTCTGATTGATATCATTCTTCAGGGAATGGTCCCGTCTGACAACATGACCAAAGTAGGTGAGATGAAGTCTGGCCATTCTCGCCTCCAAGAAGCATATCCAAGTTGACATGGCTCCTTAATCCCACCAAACTCACCTACCTTTCCTTTTTGTGTGTGACGCAAAATGTCCTTTAGGTGGCACAGATGGTTTGCACTCAACTGTGACTCGATGGCAGTGAGTTTAGTTTGGTTTTTGGTTGCTAACCTAAAGGTTGGTGGTTAGAACCCACCCAGCAGTAGAAAGAAAAGGCCTGGTGATCTGCTTCTCTTAAGATTACAGCCACAGAAATCCTATGGAGCAGTTCTAGTCTGTAACACACGGGGACGCCATGGCAACTGACAAAACAACTACAACAGAATGTTCAGCAGTTTAAAGGGGCTCATTTTATGTTAAAGTTTATTCTCATCTTGGATTTGCTGTGTTTAAACTCAGGGCACTGAATCATTTCTTCCATTTTGAACAAAAATCAAATTCTGTCCAAATTTATTGGCAGTTCTGCTCTGAATAACATGGATTTGATAATTTGTGAGGTTTGAAGGGAAAAAAGTAAGGTACAAAGAGGACTTGTACACTGGGACTTTTACACTATCTCTTTTGTATTTATCACCTAGCTGTAATACTCTAGTTTATTAACTGTCTTGAATCTTGGCTTCCTAGATTCTTAGCCTCCTGTGTTCTAAACTCTCCCTTGCTAGTAGCTTACCAAGTTACTTTGGCTGACACATTCACAATCCCTATCTGGAATTGTGTCCAAAACCACAGTGGCCCTAATTAAATCCACCAAGCAAATTTTCAACACTTTTTTTTGTCATTCCTCCCCAGGAGCTGGAGCCAGTTTGTGAAAAGTGTGGAAATGAGTGAAGGAAAAGAACTTAGAAGGTTTTGAAAGAGTCATAAAGAACACATGGGGTCACCAAACAAAAAAAAAAAAAAAAAAACCACTTCACTGCCATTGAGTCATTTCCAACTCATAGTGATCCCTCCTTGGGTTTCTGAGGTGGTATCTCTATGGAAGTAGATTGCCCAGTCTTCCTTCCAAGGAGTTTGAACTGTGGGTTTGAACTTCCAGCCTTCTGATAAGCAGTCAAATAAATGCCTGCCTTAGGGGAGTGTGATAGTTAAGGTTGTATGTAAGCTTGGCTGGGGCTGCTTGAGTGTCTGGGCAGCTGGATGTAGTTACTCCTCCATGGCGAGATTGGTAATTAATTCCATGGTAGAATCTATTGGACCAGCTGAGTAGCTACTTTAGGGATGTGGTCTGCTTCCTGTATATAAGAAGCAGCTTTGGGGATGGTCTCTGGCTAACGGCACACTTGAACCCTGCATGTAGCTGAGTCGTTGTTCAGCAACCAGCCATGCTCTGCTGATTGGGGCTTTTAATGGACTTGAATTAATGCCTAAGGCACTTGACCGCTAACCAGAAGGTTGGCATTTCAAACCCACCAGCCATTCCTCAGAAGGAAGGCTGGGCAATCTATTTCCATAGTGATACCACCTCAGAAACCCAAGGAGAGGTTGTTATGAGTCGGAGATGACTCGATGGCACATAACAACAATAACATATGGTTTGGTAATATCGGGACTGTGCCTTGTCAACCTTGAGCTTGTTAACCTCAGCATCCAGCAGCTGTCTGAGTGAAGGAAACCTCCACTTTCAGTGGGCTGGGAGCAGGAGGCAGAGCTGAAGCCCAAGGTTGAGGGGCTTTCACTCAGCCCCTAGAACCTGGCACTTTGAACTTGGACTTAAAGCCTTCACATTGTAAGAATAAACTCCTGTTTGTTAAAGCCATCCTATTTGTGGTATATTCCTGTCACAGGTGGCAGTAGGTAACCAGAACAGGGTGGAAAAAAGAGTCATAAAGAAAGGCACAGCAACAGCTACTTTAGGCTAAAAGGTGCTGCCTATACAGCTCTAAAGGAGCTCTGGTGGTGCAGTGGTTAAGGCAGTTGGCTGCTAACCAAAAGGTTAGTAGTTCAAGCCCACCAGGTGTTCTGTGGGAGAAAGATAAGACAGTCTGCTGCCATAAAGATTTACAGCCTTGGAAACCCTATGGGACTCACTGTAAGTCAGAATAGACTCAATGACAGTGGATTTGCACAGTTCTACAGAGTGACAGAAAACAGCCCAGGGGGACTGGGACAGAGTAAGGAGGCAGCCACAGGGATCCAGGTGAGGGGCGGGAGCCCAGGCCACACTCCACAAGCGGCAAGGCAAGAAAGCGGGAGAAAGCAGAGTAAAAGGCCAAGGTTGACAAGGCACGGTCCTGATATTACCAAACACATGTTGTTGTTGTTGATGTTGTTATGTGCTGTCGAGTCATCTCTGAGTCATAGGGGGACCAGCACAGTGTGAGGAGTCAGCCACAGGGATCCAGGTGAGGAGAGGGAACCTAGGCCATGCCCCACAAACAGCAAAGTGGGAAAGTGGGGGAAAAGGACAGAAAAAGGCCAGGGGGACTGGGACAGAGGGAGGAGGCAGCATGAGGGATCCAGGTTAAGGGAGGTTGGAGAGGTTTTGAACAGCTAAGGGAGACAAATTGTCTGTTGGTTTGTCCTACTGTGGTGATGTGTTGCTGTGAGTCTTGAGGCTGTGCCACTGGTGTTTCAAACCCAGAGGGGTGCACATGGTGCACAGGTATTAGCACAGCTTGCAAACTGAGACAGACTAGGAAGAAGGAAGAGGCCATCCACTTCTCAAAGAATTGGCTAGGGAAAACCTTATGAATAGCAGAGAAACACTGTCTGCTACATTACCGTGCAATTTTATGAATAGTCCAGAAACATTGTCCAATACAAAGGAGGAGGATGAGTCACTTAAGTTAGAAGGCTCTCAAAACAGGACTGGGAAAGAGCTGCATCATCAGAGTAAAACCAGCCTTACTCATATGAATAAGGTAAAGCTTTCGAGACCTCCATTTGCTGACGTGGCACCACTCAAATTGAGGAGAAACAGCTGCAAACATCCATTAATAATCAGAACATAGAATGTATGAAGTATGAACCTAGGAAAATTGGAAGTTGTCAAAAAGGAAATGGAAAGCATCAAGATTGATATCCTAGGCATTACTGAGCTGAAATGGACTGTTTTTGGCCATTTTGAATCAGACAAACATATGATCTACTCTGCCAGGAATGACAATTTGAAGAGGAATGGTTGGCATTCATCATCACAAAGGATGTTTCAAGATCTGTCCTGAAATACAATGCTGTCAGTGATAGGATCATATCCATATGCCTACCAGGAAGACCTGTTAATACGACTATTATTCAAATTTATGCACCAACCACCAAAGCCAAAGAAGAGGAAAGTGAAGATTTCTATCAACTTCTGCAGTCTGAAATTGACTGAACATGCAATCAGGATGTGTTACTTATCACTGGTGACTGGAATGCAAAAGTTGGAAGCAAAGAATAATCACCGGTAATTGGAAAATTTGGCCTTGGTGACAGAAATAATGCTGGAAATTGCATGGTAGAATTTTGCAAGACCAACGACTTGTTCATTGCAAACACGTTTTTTCAACAACACAAACGGAGGCTGTACATGTGGACTTCACCAGATGGAACACACAGGAATCAGATTGACTACATCTGTGGCAAGAGGCGGTGGAAAAGCTCA
>NW_006921740.1:5733273-5748238 GCF_000298275.1 Orycteropus afer afer
AGAATGGCCAGACTCCATCTCACCTACATTGGTCATGTTGTGAGAAGGGACCATTCCCTGGAGAAGGATGTCATGCTTGGTAAGGTGGAGGGTCAATGAAAGAGGGGAAGGCCTTCAACGAGATAGATTGACATGGTGGTTGTGATGATGGGCTCAAGTATAGCAGGGATCGTGGTGCTGGCACAGGATCGGGTGGTGTTTCGTTCTGCTGTGCACAGGGTCGCTATGAGTCAGAAATGACTCAATGGCACCTAACAACAACAACACAGTGGCTCATCCTTTGCTCCCTTGGTGGAAGGCTGTGGGGTTGGTATATGGGATCAACTTTGGTGCGGCTCAGAGCATTAGCAATGAGAGAAAATTCTAGAAGGGAGGCTGAGCTGGCAGACTGGGAACTGCAGGAAACATCTGGCAAGTAATAACACAAAAACACTGCAGAAGCCTGTGGAGTGGAGGAAACCCAGACAAAAAAAAAATGTAGGCAGATAACAAGCATGGGCGTGCTGATCTGCCTCCTGAGTGCAGTGGGAAGCAGCCATGTGTCTAGAATTAAAGAAGGTAAAATGCACAGACTTAAGTGTGTAGCTCAATGAATTTATATATACATGCACCTATGAAAACACTAGCCAAATCAAAACTTAGGACATTTCCAGTTTCCCAGAAAATTTTCTCATAGTCATTCTAAGTAAAAAGCTATCTCCCAATATCCAGCAGTCACCCCTGTTCTATTTGTATAACCACAGATTAGCTTTGCCTGTTTTTTTAAAAAAATATTTATTGTGATTTTGGTGAAAGTTTACAGAGCAAGTTCACTTTTCATACAGCAGCTCACATATACTTTGTCTCTTGACATTGACTACAGTTTCCCACAATGCAACAGCTCCCCTTCTACTTCCTCCCCATACTTACTTCTTCCCTGTGTCCTTCCCTCCATGCACTCCTTCTCCCTGGACTGTCTCCCTATGCATACACAGCTCTTCTATTCTCCCATGATTGGTCTTTCCAAGGAGTGTATCTACCTAAAGTAAATGTTCAGCTCATATGCCTATCTTTTGTTTGACTGGAAGCCATAGGAGTGGGTTCAATTCCAGACCTGAAGGGCATCTAGGGGCCATAGTCTCAGTGGTTCCATAAAGCTCTATCAAACCAGGAAACCTGGTACCCCTGCCCCTCACTTTTTTTTTTTAATGATTTTGAGTTTGTTCCACACTGTTCTCCCATTCTATCCAGGATCTCCTACATAGATCCTCCTCTGAGTGGTTGACAGTGGTAGCCAGGCACCATCTAGTTCTTCTGGTCTCATAGTCATATAGGCTGGGGATCACATGGTGTACCAGTTGCTTGGACTAATTGTTTCCATGTGTCTGGTTTTCTTTGTTCTTCTTTGCTCTGGATGAGGAGAAACCCATCACTGCATCTAGATGGCCGCTTGCAGGCTTTTAAGATCCCAGTTGCTACTAGCCAAAGTAGTATATGGAACAATCTTTTTGTGTAGTATGTCATGACAATTGAGCTTGACGTCCCCTGTGACTATGGTCCCGAGCCCACAGGTCCAACTACTTGCTCCCTCTGGGTAGCTGACTGTGGCCCAGAAGTGATACAACCTTGTCCCTTGTCAGCTCTACTATATGCCTGGGAATTCTTACAGAACATACTAATACACTTGTAGAAATAATGTCTGCCATTCCTATGCATGGTCTTGGGCACACTTCCCCCTGCATAGACATACCTAATAGTTCAGCCTGTCTGCCCATCTATCCATCTGTATATCAATGTTTGCCTTTACCAACAGTGCAGTACCTCTTGGTTGTCTTTACCTTCCAAGTACCTGTCTACGTCTCCCTCTTCCTTGATGCCACTGTGTGGATCACTCACATTTGGTACATTGCCCTTCTCTTCACCCAATTCAATACTTATCTCTACCTATCTAACAGTGTTCCCTCCCCTCCCCTCCCACCCCTGGTAACAAACAAAGAAAATTTCCTCCGTATATAAATCTTTCCCTGACTTTTTACAATAAAGGACTAATACAATATTTGTCCTTCTTTGATTGACTTATTTCACTCAGCATAATGTCCTCCAAGTTTATCCACGTTATGTGGTGTTTTGCAGATCCTACATTATTCTTTAGGGTTGCCCAGTATTCCATTATGTATATGCACCATAGTTTGGTTATCCATTCTTCTGTTGATGGGCACCTAGTTCTTTCCATCTTTTTGCTATTGTAAATAGCATGCAATGAACATGAGTGTGCATATATCTGTTCTTGTCCTGGCTCTCACTTCTTTAGGATATATACCTAGTAATGGAATGGTTGGGTCAAATGGTAATTCTAATTCCAGATTTTTAGGGAATCATCATACTGCTTTCCACAGTGATTGTATAATTTGACAGTCCCACCTGCAGTGTACGAGAGTCCCAATCTCTCCACATCCTCTCCAGCATTTGTTATTTTCTGTCTTATTAAACTTTGCCATTACTGCTGGGAGCTTTGACTGTTCTTGTCGTTCAACTGAATGAAATCATACAGCATAAATTGATTTGTATATGGCTTCTTTTGCTCAACACTATATTTTTGAGGTTCATCCATGTTGTTACATATATTTAACAGTTTGTCCTTTTACTATTGCTGTACATATAATTATTTCATTATTTGGATTATTTATCTATTGTCCTGTTAATGGGCATTTGGGTTCTTTTCAGTTTTTTGCTATTATGAATAAAGCTGCTATGAATATTGTTGTATACTCATTTTTATTGGTTATATTCCTGAGCTCTGGTGGCACAGTGCCTAAGGCATTTGACTGGTAATGAGAAATCTGGTGGTTCAAACCCACCAACCACTCCTCGGAAGGAAGACTGGGCAATCTACTTCCTTAGAGATACCACCTTGGAAGACCAGGGAGGGGTTGCTATGAGTTGGAACCAACTTGACGACAGTGAGTTTGGTTTTTTTGGTTTATACCTAGGAATAGAATTGCTTTGTCATAGGGTAGGTGTATGTTTAACTTCAGTGGACATGGTCAAACACTTTTCCAAAATGCTCATATCAATTAATACTTTCACCAACAATGAGAATTCCACTAGACAGTTTTGGGATGAAAACAGCAGCTACCTTAACCTTGGCCAAGGTCCTGGCAGCATGACATATGCAAAGGCCTGTAAGATATGGAACCAGCAATGTTTTGTAGCTAAGGGATCCAAGGAAAATAAGAACAGAGGCCAGAGTGGACACTTGTGACTATCCTATCTCCCCATTTCTAGTCCCAGCAGGAAATAAGTTCGGAAGCATATTTTTGGTAGTATCCTAGCATGGACATTAGAAAGTTAATAGGAAAAAGAGATTCAGTAGAATGGGAGATGCTAAAATTGTTTTTTCAATAACTTACTGAATAACCATGTTATGGATTGAATTGTGTCCCCCTCAAATGTGTTGGAATCCTAACCACTATACAGGCATATCTCAGAGATATCGAGGGTTCGGTTCCAGACCATTGCAATAAAGTGAGTATTGCAATAAAGCAAACCACACACATTTTTTTTGGTTTCCCAGTGCATATAAAAGTTATGTTTACACTATATTGAAATCTGTTAGGTGTGCAATGTTGTTGTTGTTATGTGCCGTCAAGTCGGACCCGACTCATAGCGACCCCTCCTTGGGTTTCTGAGGTGATATCACTTCGTAAGTAGATTGCCGAACCTTCCTTCCGAGAAGTGGCTGATGGGTTTGAACTGCCAGCCTTCTGGTTAGCAGTCAAGTGCCTTAGGCACTACGCTACCAGAGCTCTTAGGTGTGCAATAGTATTGTGAAAAGGTTTGAAATATAGTGAAAATTACCCAAAATGTGACACAGAGATAGGAAGTGAGCACATGCTGTTGGAAAAATGATGCTGATAGCAGAGTTGCCACAAACCTTCAATCTGTGAAAAATGCAGTATGTGCAAAGTGCAGGAAGATGAGGTATGCCTGTACTTGTGAATTTAATCCCAGCCAGGAAGAGGGTTTTCTTTGTTGTGTTAACAAGGCCGTATCAGTGTAAGGTGTGTCATAAATTCAGAGGTGGATTACCCAATAAGCAAGGTAAGCACGAGCTTACTTCTGCTTATTTACTAATCTGTAGTAAGACTTTCACCACATCAAAGATGTGGTTAAAAGTGTGAAACTGTTCACTAGAGATTAGTGAGTAAGCACAAGTAAACCCGTGCTTACTGTGCTTACTGGGTACTCTGTCCCTGTCAGGGATTATAAATTTGAAAGAGGCTTTCATTCTGTAGGAAGGTACTATGGGGTTGGGAGAAAGACAGATGCCAGCCATCCTAGAAGTAGAATCTTTGATGTGGTTTAAAAACAAAAAAAAAATTTTACATTGTTCACTACAGATTAGTAAGTAAGCACAAGTAAACCCATGCTTACCTTGCTTATTGGGTAATCTGACACTGCCTAAATCTAATCACTTCTGAGTTAGAGAAGATTAGACAGAAAAGTAAGCATAAATGGAGAAAGAGAGATGTCATGCAAAGAGAGGAACAGAAGCTGAAAAAGACAAGAATCTTCTCCCAGAGCCTATGCCCTCAATTCAGACTTCTAGCCCCTGAACTGTGAGAAAATAAATTTCTGTTGTTTAAAGCCACCACCGTGGTGTGTCTGTTATAGCAGCACTAGGAAACTAAGACAAACCATAATACAAACAAAGTAGGGAGGGTAAGTAGCAGAGTACTTTGCTGAGCATCAGAATGCCTGCTGTTGGGAGGTGCCATCGAGTCAGCTCTGACTTACAGCGACAGTATGTCGTGGGTTGTTTTTTTTTTTAACGTACAACAAGGAGCTCTGGTGGCATAGTGCCTAAGGCATTTGACTGCTAACCAGAAGTTTGATGGTTCAAACTCACCAGCCACTCCGCAGGAGGAAGACTGGGCGATCTACTTCCGTAGTGATACTGCCTCAGAAACCCAAGGAGGGGTTGCTATGAGTTGGGTCTGACTCAACAGCACATAACAACAACAACATAAGAATGTCCATATATACTATAGAACTAACAAGGGGCAAAGGTATGATAACTTCTTAGCCACAGCCAACCATCCTGAGGGAGCAAGTAGTTGGACCTGTGGGCTTGAGACCATGGTTGGAGGGGATATCAAGCTCAATAGGCATAACATATTACACAAAACATTGTTTTACATAATGCTTTAGTGAGTAGCCACTGGGGTCTTAAAAAGCTTGCAAGCAGCCATCTAAATGCAACAATGGGTCTCTCCTCATCCAGAGCAAAGAAGAATGAAGAAAACCAAAGACACGTGGAAACAATTAGTCCAAGGGACTGGTAGACCATGAGCACCTCAGCCTATATGACCTCATGAGACCAAGAGAACTAGATGGCACCCAGCTAGCACTGTCAACCACTTGGAAAGGTATCAGTGCAGGAGAGCCTGGATAGAGTAAGAGAGCAATGTGCAACACAACTCAAAATCATGAAAAAGACCACATTTCCTGGTCTGATGGAGCCTGGTGAGAACCCTGAGACTACGGCCCCTAGTTACCCTTCAGGTCTGGAAATGAACTTACTCCCATGGCTTCCAGCCAAATAATAGACAGGCATGTAGGGTGAACATTACACTAGGTAGATACACTCCTTAGAATGATAAATCATGGGAGAGCAGAGGGCAATATTTGCACAGGGAGATAGCTCAGGGGGCAGGAATGCATAGGGAAGAAGGACACAGGGAAGAAGTAACTACAAGGAGGAAGTGGGAAGAGAACTGTTACATTGTAAGGAAATGCAGTCAATGTCATGAAGCAAAATGTATATGAACTGCTGTATGGAAAATGAATTTGCTGTGTAAACACGTAAATCACAATAAAAAAAAAAAAAGACAACCTGAGGGGATATTTTTAGTTTAAAGTTTAAAGATTATCTCAAGGCAATAATTTCAGGAGTTCATTCAGCCCATTGGGCTCTAGAAAGTCTGGATGTAAAATTCTGTTTTATATTTTTCTCCTTTTGATCATGATTCTTCTATAAAAATCTTTGATCAAAATGTTCATTAGTGATAGTTGGGAATCATCCAGTTTTTCTTGTATCACGGCAAAGGAGTCAGTTGTTCTTGGAGGCAATTAACCACATATTCTATTCCTACTCGTATTCCTGACTTTCCTTTTTCCACTGTTGCTCCAGGTGAGTGGAGAGCAATCTGTTGTACCTTGGATGGCCATTTGCAAGATTCTGAGACCCCAGGCACTATGCAAGGAACTGAGGTGGAACATAAGTTCTGAAGGTGTTATCAGGCTGATTAACTGGGATTCCGTGCAGTTTGCAGAGTTTTGGGAAATAGATCACCAGGCCTTTCTTCTGAGACTTCTGTGTGGAATGAACCTCCAACCTTTTGCTTAGTAGCCAAGTGTGTTAACTATTCGAAGATTACCAATGCAGCATTATGAAGTTAAGTTTATTTTTTCAGGTAGTAGTACTTGATATGTATTGAAAAATTGCATTTATTTTATTCAATAAAAATGTATTAAGTACCTAGTATGTACCAGGCACTGTGCTAGGTGAGGAATAGCACAGTAAACAAGAAAGAGGGGATTTCTACCTTTAAGGAGTTTTCATTACAAAGGGAGACTATATTAGTCAAGATGGGCTAACTGCTGTAACAGAAACACATCAAACACCCAATTCTCAGTGACTTAGCACAATAAAAATGGAATTCCTCACTCATTTCATCTCAGTCCAATTCAGGGTGATGGGAGGACAGGGATTTTGCTCCATGTAGTCATTCACAGTCCCAGGCTCCTTCCACATTCTTCTATGTCCACAGAGCCCTCTCCTTTCAGCCAGCAGATTGGGAAAGAGAGAGCTAGAGGATTGCATGGGTAGTTTTTAAGGACAAGCCTGGAAGTGGCATACATCCCTTTACCCACATCCCATTGACCAGACTCAGTCACATGGACACACCTAATTGCAAAGCAGCCTGGGAAATGTAACTGGGTGCACAGAAGAAAAAGGAAACAAGGCTTGATGAACGCAGAATAACTTCCACTTCAGTAGTGAAGGAATAATGGGAAAGTATAATCTAGTGTGGTAAGTACCATAATATGGGGAAATAAAGAGTGGTTGGTAATATATAGGAAAGACATCTAATGCAGAGGGCTTGGGCAAGAAGAATTTAATGAAGGGATTGATGTTTAAGCTGGGGTAGAAGAAAAAGTTCATTTCTTTTTAGAATATGGTAACTTGTCTACTAATGAGATACCTTGTGCAGGAACAATTTGTTTAAATCCAATTTATTTTTAAAGTAACTGCTATGGATTGCATTGTGTCCCCCCAAACATATGTTGGAGTCCTGACCCTCACACCTGTGGATGTAAACCTATTTGGAAATAGGGCTTTCATTGTTATGTTAACATAGGATGTGCCTTAAACCTAATTTCTGAGTCATAACGAACAACAGAGATTCAGAGATAAGAAGTACAAATGGGGAAAGATAGATGCCAAGTGAAGATCACCAAGGAACCAAGGAAGGCCAGGGCTACAGAAGCTGAGACGAGGATCTTCCTCCAGAGTCTAGAGAAAGAGAGAGAGAGAGAGAGACAGACAGCAACAGAGAGAGAGAGAGAGAGCATTCCCCTATAGCCCATGCCCTGAATTTGGATTTCTAGCCTCTTGAATTTCGAGAAAATAACTGTTTGTTATTTAAAGCCATCCTATTGTGGTATTTGTGTCAGAGCTGCATTAGGATCAAAGTAACCATTAGAAAGCTATAAACCCCTTTCCTGGGCCACTTTCATTCCCTGCTTTAAGAAAAAAGCATAACATGGCAGACACTAGTGGCTGACTGCCCCGTAGCCATTCCTCCCTTCTTCCTTGATATACCAATTTTCTTCAGGCCTTGCAGTGCAATGAATTACTTCATATGACCATTCTAGCCATAGCCCTCCATTTTGCAATGTATTGTGAATCCTAGCCTCTATACTTAAGGTTATGGTCCCATTTTGGGGTGAGTTGTCTGTTGTGTTAATGAGGCAAGATTAGGGTGGGATGTATCTTGAGTCACTGCCTTACTAGAGGGTATGACTTGAGTCACTACACTTAGTTCCTTGAGGGTATATATATGAATGCTCTGGAAAAGTTCACTCTCTTGCTCTGAATCCTGCGTCTGGTTTGTTATCATCTCACCCCTAGTTCTGGGAACTTGAGACAGCAGCCAGTGGTCTGACCTGCCAATTTGGGTCCATCAGCCCCTGCAGCTGCGTGAGTGAGTGGGATCCTCCAGATGGACACCTGACCCATGGATTTGGGACTTGCCAGCCTCAACTGTGTGAGTCATTTCCTTGGCAGTTTGTGAGTCCTCTGAGATGCTGAGTGAAATACAGAACCTTAAAATGAGAGGGAGAGTATGAGGGGAGGAGGAGGAGTTGATGCTAGAGAAGATGGAGTGGTACAGCAATTTGGAAAAGTTGGACATTTGGGACATCTTTAATCTCTGCTTCATAGGGACCAGCCTTGTGCTGATCCTTCTAAAAGAAATTATTTGAGCAGTACTCGAGCAGCAATATGTACCCAAACAAACCAACCAACAAACAAAAACTCACTGCTGTCAAGTCTACTCACAGCGACCCCTCCTTGGGTTTCCAAGGCGGTATCTCTATGGAAGTAGATTGCCTAATCTTCCTTCCTAGCAATAAGTACAAGTGCCTCCAATTCCCTGCTTTAGGAAATGGGTTGTAATTGTCTAAGTCAACCATGATAATCCATTTGATTGAATAAATATTCAATAAGTTCCAATTATGTATCAGTCAGTTCTAAGTGCCAACTATCTTTGCTAATCATAGGTGTGGGGTGGGCACGTGGCCAAGCTCTGGCCATGTGAGTGGCTTTTCCTCCCTGGTAAAATAAGAATAGGAAAGGCCTAAAGAGAAAGTCTGGGGTTTTCCTTTCTGCATCTGGATGGTTTTCATGTAAAATGTTGACTTAGTTATCTAGTGCTGCTATAAAAAAGGATACCACAAGTGGGTGGTTTTGAAGAACAGAAATGAATCTTCTCACATTTCAGATGGCTTGGAGTCTGATTGCAGGCACGGACTCTAGGAGAAGGTCCTCCTCTTTTTCTTGCAGCCTCTAGTAGCTGCCTGCAATCCTTGGCCTTCCAGGAGCTATAGATTCACCTGTCTCTGTCATCTGTTTTCCCCTGTGTGTGTCTCTGTGTCTATTCTATTTTTATAAGTCACCACTCAGAAAGAAGTAGGTTTAGGACCCACCTACTCTGCTATAACCTTATTAAAATAACAAAAGAATATCACTATTTCCAAACAAAAAACAAACTCACTGCTGTTGAGTCAGACCTGACTCATAGCGACCTGTCCTTGGGTTTCTGAGGCGGTATCACTGTGGAAGTAGATTGTCCAACCTTCATCCAAAGAGGGGCTGGTGGGTTTGAACTGGCAGCCCTCTGGTTAGCAGTCAAATGCCTTAGGCACTATACCACCAGAGCACACTATTTACACGTACAGGGGTTAGGACTTTAATGTGTATTTTTGGAGGACACATTGCTTGGACCTAGAGCAGTCCTCTTGAGATGAATAACAGAAAAAGAAGAGAATCCAGAAACCACAACCCAGAGCGCTGGCCCAGTTAAGCTGTTGAATTAAGCAAACCTGGAACCATTTGCCTTTATTGTATGAATAATAAAGAAACCAACAAGCCACTCTCATATGGATATTCAGTCACTTGGAGCCAAAAGCATCCTAACAAATATGCATGATTTTGTTGGTATTGTTTGTTTTGGCTTAGAGTGGGTAAATATTTTAATAAGTGATGAAGAAACTAACATTTTAAATTTTCTTCCCATCTCTACTGTTTGAACATAAAGGAGCAGTACTTGACAGCAATATGTATTTCAATTCCAGGCTTCTTTGTGGGGAAAAATCATGTTCCATGAGCTTATTGGCTACAGTTTTGGCAGCTGCGGGTCTGCCTTTGGGGGCTGGCATGTTTAGAAGCAAAGCCACAGTCTATATACTGGGAAATATTATTTTTCCCTAAGTCCTCTAATCTTTGTCTCTTGGGAAGAACTCTCAAATGACAGTTCCCCCCCTCCCCTTAATGTAGAAGAGGCAACTCTTCATTTAAAGACTCATCATTCTGTTTTTCTTTCTGCTTGGGAGGCGGGTTTTTTCCTTCCTTTCCTCCTTTCTTTTGCCATGGAATGAATTAGTCTGTGAACTGTATTCTTTGTGGCCTTTGAGATTTTTGGAGATGTTCAAACATAAACTTGGCAAAATCCATGTTGTCATTCAGAGCTTCCTGGCTGAATTCAGTGAAACTCTAGCTAAACAGTTAAACCGGTAAACCAGAGATATTTAAAATGAATAATGAAGATATTTGAGAATAAGCTTTAATTTTGGTGTTAGTAGGTCAAATAGCCTTTTATTACAATTATTTTGCCTAGAGTCACAAATATTCCAGATGCCATTTGGCTCCTCCTAGTCTCAGTGATGCCAATATAAGGGGCCTATATATATTTTAGTTAGGTTTTTTTTTTTTTTTTTTTTTTAATCTTTCCCATAAGGAACTCTGGTGGATAGTGCCTAACCAGTTCAAACCCACCAGCCACTTTATGGAAGGAAGACTGGGCAATCTACTTCTGTAAATATTTACCGCCTTGGAAATCCAAAGGGGGGTCACTATGAGTGGGAATCAATTTGATGGCAGCAGTGAGTTTATGTGGTGGTTAAGTTTGTGTGTCAACTTGGCTGGGCCTGGTTGAGTGGCTGGGCAGCTGGATGCAGTATTCCCCATGATGAGACTGGTCATCAACTCCATGGTGGAATCTACTGTGAACAGCTGAGTAGCTGCCTTTGAGTATGTAGCCTGCTTCCTGTATATAAGAAACAGCTTTGGGAATGGTCTCTAGCTTATGGCACGCTTGAACCCTGCATGTAGCTGTGTTGTGGTTCAGCAGCCTGCCGTGCTCTGCAGACCTTGGGACTTCCAATGGACTTAAATTAATGGCCTGCGGTGTAGTTTGGTAATATCGGAACTCTGCCTTTTTACTCATCAACCTTGGATTTGTCAGTCTCAGCAGCCAGCAGCTGATAGAAGAAAAGCCTCTAACTCCAGTGGGCTGGGAGCAGGAGACAGAGCTGAACCCCAAGGTTGAGGGGCTTTCACCCAGCCCCTAGAGCCTGGCACTTTGAACTTGGACTTAAACTCTCCAAATTGTAAGAATAAACTCCTGTTTGTTCAAGCCATCCCATTTGTGGTATATATTCTTGTCAGAGCAGCATTGGGTAACCAGAACAGTTTTTTTTGTTTGTTTGTTTTTTTGTTATCTTTCTCACGTATTGTGAGATTTGGGTGCTAATCCATGTTTGGTCCAATTAATTATAGTATTGATCTACAGATCTTCCTTCTGGAACTTGCATGTCTGCCTACTTCTTATAGCACTGATTGTTTTGACTAATATCTATAATTTGAAGGAGAAGTGTATTGGCCAGAAAAAAAAAAAAAAAACCTCACTGCTGTCGAGTCAGATCTGACTCATAGTGACCCCTCCTTGGTTTTCTGAGGCAGTATCACTATGGAAGCGTATTGCCAAGCTTTCCTTCAGAGCAGTAACTGGTGGGTTTGAACCGCCAGCCTTCTGTTTAGCAGTCAAATGCCTTAGGCACTATGCCACCAGAGCTCCCGTATCGGCAAGAGTAAAAAAAAATAAAATAAAATAAACCAAACTCCCTGCCATCGAGTCTATTCTGACTCATAGCGATCTCCTTTAGGTTCCTGAAGTGGTAGATCTTTATGGAAGTAGATTGCACAGTCTTTCTTCCAAGGAGTGGTTGGTGGGTTTGAACTGCCAACTTTCTGGTTAGCAGTCAAATGCCTGACAGAGGTAATTAAAGAGCATTTAATGAAGGGAGTCTACAAAGGTGTACCCAAAAAAAAAAAAAAAACCAAGAAAATCCAAACTCACTGCCATCCAGTTGATTCTGATTCATAGTGAGGCAGTAAACCTTTACAGAAATAGATTGCCCCAAAGAGGCTGTTAGTTTGAACCAGCAGCCTTCTGGTTAGCTGTCAAATGCCTTAAGCACTACACCACCAGATCTCCTTCTACAAAGATGTGGGGAATATTAGAGGACCAACACAGGATAGTGAAGCACTGGGGCTAACAACAGTTACCACTCCCAGGCTTAGAATGAGTCAGTGGGAGGGAGAGACTACTAGGGGCTGGAAAGACCTGTAGCCGAGGAGAAGGTTTTCTAACAGAAAGTACAGTCTTCGGTAAAAGAAGATAGCCACTGTCAAAGTGCAATTCTAGACAGACACAGAAAAAAATACTCTGACATTTTTCTCCCCTTATCCTGTGATCTAGCACTTCTCACTGGCTAAACTCAACTAGAAGTCCAAAGGCAAGGAGCCTGGTTGATGTGGTGTAAATATCACCCTCCCTGGCTAGAGTTGGGTAGGAAAGGATAGAGAGCGAATAAAGACTATCCATTTGTATGCTTTCCTTATTCCTGGTCAATGATTTTATTTTATTTATTTACTTTATAATTTTTATTGTGATTTTGGGTGAGAAAATTTACAGAGCAAATTGGTTTTCCATTCAACAACTCATACACATTTTGTTTTGTGACATTAACTGCAATCCCCACAATGTAACAGTACTCTTCCCATTTCCTTCCTGTGTTTACTGTTTCCATTTGTCCTTCTTTTGTATTCCTTCCTGCCTTCTGACTTTTGTCCTTGGGGAAATGCTGCCCTTTCAGCTCTTATGGTTGATTGTTATAAGCAGTGCTTACTTCCCTGGTGGTATTGTTGACCTTATAGATCTGTCTATTGTTTGGCTGAAAGTTGAGCCCTGAGGGTGAGTTCAGCTTCAGGTTTGAAGGGTGTACAAGGGCCATTGTCTCAGGGGTTCCACCAGTCTCCACCAGACCAGTAAGCCTGTTCTTTGTTGTTGTTTTTAGTTTTGTTCCACATTTTTCTCCTATTCTATCCAAGACCCCCTGTTGTGGATCCTTTTCAGAGTATGGTAGTGGAAGCTGGGCACCATCTAGTTCTTGGTCTCAGGGTCATGGAGGCTGAGGTTTGCATGGCCTATTAGTTCTTTGGGCTAATTGTTTCCATGCATCTTTGATTTTCTTCATTCTTCTTTGCTCTGGAAGGGGAAAAACCAATAGTTGCACCTCAGATGTCCAATCACAAGCTTTTAGAACTCACCAAACTAGGATGTAGAACATGTCTTCTGGACTATGTTGTGCCATTTGACTTGGATGTATGTCCCCTGAGACAATGATCCTGAGCCCCAGGCTCAGTGACTCCTTCCCTCAAAGTATATGATTATGGCTAAGAAATTTTCACAACTTTGCCCTCTGTATGCACTACTATATTCATGGACATATTTACAGCACATATAAATACATAAGTAAAAATATCCACTGTCAAAAGTATTCGTGAGTGTAGTCTCATTTGCTGTCCCACACCTGTTCAGCTTGAGTGTCTCTCTATGTATCCACTTACATTGTTGTTCTTGTTATTAGGTGCTGTTGAGTCAGCTCCAACCCACAGGGACCCTATACACAACAGAAGGAAGCACTGCCTAATTGTGCACCATCCTCACAATCCTTGCTATACTCGAGTCCATGATTGCAGCCACTGTGTCAATCCATCTCATTGAGGGTCTTCACCTTTTTTGATAACCCTCCACTTTACCAAGCATGATATCCTTCTCCAGGGAATGGTCCCTTCTGACAACATGACCAAAGTAAGTGAGAAAATGCTGCCCATTCTCACTTCTAAGGAGCATTCTGGCTGCATGCTTCCAGAACAGATTTGTTCATTCTTCTGGCAGTCCATGGTATTTTTAGTATTCTTCACCAACAACACAACTCAAAAGCATCAACTCCTCTTCAGTCTTCTTATTCATTGTGCAGCTTTCACAGGCATATTAGGTGATTGTAAATGCCATAGCTTGGGTTAGGTGCATCTTAGTCTTCAAAGCGACATCTTTGCTTAACACTTTAAAGAGGTCTTTTTCAGGAGATGTGCCCAGTGCAATATGACATCTGATTTCTTTCTTTATCTTTTTTTTTTTTTTTTTAATTGTGATTTAGGTGAAAGTTTACAGAGCAAATTCATTTTCCATACAGCAGTTCACATACACTTTGCCTCATGACATTGACTGCCATTTCCCACAGTGCAACACCTCTCTTCCCACTTCCTCCCCATAGTTACCTCTTCCCTGTGTCCTTCTCTCCCATGCACTCCTGTCCCCCCAAGCTGTCTCCCTGTGCATATACAACCCTTCTATTCTCCCATGATTGGATATCTGATTTCTTTACTGCTGCTTTCATTGGTGTTGATTGTGGATCCAAGTAATATGAAATCTTTGACAACTTCAGTCTTTTCTCCATTTATTGTCATGCTGCTTATTGGTCCAGTTGTGAGGATTTTTTTTTTTTAAACTTTTATTGTGGTGAAAACATACACAACAAGACATTTGCCAACATAACAACTTCTATATTTACAGCTCATGGACATAGATGATATTTTTCATGTTGTGCCACCATTATAGCTATCTTTTTCTAAAATATTCCACCACCATTAGCATAAACTCAATGCTCCATAAACAAAAACTTCCCCTTTCCCCCTCCCTCCTACTCCTGGTAACCACTAATGACCTTTGGGATGGATATACATATATATGCATGCTCTGATAGCAGAGTGTCTAAGGCACTTGATTGATAACCAGATGGCTGGCAGTTCAAACCCACCAGCCACTCCTAGGAAGGATGGTTGGGCAATCTACTTCCATAGTGATACTGCCTCGGAAACCCAAGGAGTGGTTGCTATGAGTCAGGTCTGAGTAGATGGCACATAACAACAACAACAACAACATTATATATGTATGTATGTATGTATGTGTATGTGTGTGTGTGTGTATATATATATATACATATATATATATAT
>NW_006921740.1:5748428-5751729 GCF_000298275.1 Orycteropus afer afer
CTACATTATTCTTTAGTGTTGCATAGTATTCCATTGTGTGTATGTACTACAGTTTGGTTATACATTCCTCCATTGATGGGCACTTAGGTTGTTTCCATCTCTTTGCTATTGTGAATAGTGCTTCAGTATTTTATGGGTGTGCATATATCTGTTCATGTCCTGGCTCTCATTTCTTTCGGATGTACACCTAGTAATGGGATTAGTGGAGCAAATGGTATTTCTAATTCCAACTTTTTAAGGAATTGCCATACCAATTTTCACAGTGATTGTATCATTTTACAGTCCCACCAGCAGGGTATGAGAGAGTTGCAATCTCTCTACACCCTTGCCAGCATTTGTTGTTTTCTGTCTTGTTGAACTTTGCTATTGACGCTGGAGTAAGATGGTATCTCATTGTTGTTTTGATTTGCATCTCTCTAATGGCTAATGATTGTGAACATTTCTTCATGTATTTGTTGGCTGCCTGAGTATCTTTTTTGGTGAAGTATCTGTTCATGTCCTCTGCCCATTTTTTAAATTGGATTGTCTTTTTAATGTTGAAGTGGTGGAGTTTTCTATAAATTTTAGCTTAGTTTTATCGGTTGGCCTTTCTAGGTAACTTTTCATTTTTCCCATGCTGCTTTCAGAATTCTTTTTCTGTCTTTCGTTTTGGTAAGTTTGATGATGATATGTCTAGGTGATTTTCTTTTGGGATCTATCCTGTTTGGCATTTGTTTAACTTCTTGAATGAATATACTCTTATCTTTCATCATATTAGGGAAATTCTCTTCCAAAAAATCTTTGACAATTTTCTTTGTGGTTTTATGTGTCCCTTCCTGTTCTGGAATTCCAATTACATGTAGGCTATTGCTCTTGATGGTATCCAATATGAAACTTAGTTTTCTTCATTTTATTTTTATTTTTTTATTGATCCCTTAACAAAGTAGTTTTGAACTATTTGTCTTCAATCTCATTAATTCTGTCTTCCGTTGATTTGACTCTACTCCTTTGCCCATTCAATGTGTTATCTATTTCTGAAATCTTAGTATTAATCATCTGGATTTCTATTTGTTGTTTTTGTATTACTTCTGATTTTTTTGTTTGCTTTGTCAATTTGGTCTTGTATTGTTTTCCTAAATTGTTCTAGAGTTTTGACTGTGTTTTCCTTAATTTTGTCAGTGTTTTTCTTGGTCTATCTCTCAGGCATTGAAGATTTCCAAATATTATTCTTTTGAATTCCTTATCAGGGAGTTCCATTGCTTCTTCCTCAGAGATGTTTTCTGGATTTGTGTCCTGGTCCTTTGTCTCTACTATATCTTGCTTCTTTGTGTGGACTGTGAAGCTCTGCTGTCTCTAAGACATTGTGGTGTTATATTTGTTTAATTTATGGTTGCATGTTGGTGTGATTTTCCCAAGATTTTTTTCCCTCTTTATTTTGTGTTGATATATCTGTGTGATCAGGGTATTATGCTCCTCTATAATAGTGCTAGTTGTTAGCATTTAGGCACTTACCACCTGTCTCCTGTGGGTATGATAGAGAATGAGAGTGTATGCACAGATCTCTGCTAGCTGTTTGTAAAGAGCAGCAGAGGGTGAGTTAACCTGGTAGCACCACCATCTATCATTGGTCAGTTGGTGCAAAAGCAAGTGGTGGCCCTCACTCAGTGGTAAGGCTGCAGGAGGTGAGGATATGTTTGGGTTGTGTGGCAATGTTTGCTGTCTCCCACTCAGTCAGACAAATAAATAAATAAATAAATAAAACAATAAAACAAGAGAACAAAAAACTCAGATTGCACGAACAAGCAGGAACAATTGCAAAAAAAAAAAAAAAAGAAAGGCAATAAATGAGAAGAAAAAAGTTTTTAGTATATTTTTTAAAAACACAAAAGAAAGATAACGAAGAAAAGAAAAAAAAACCACACGATCTGGGGAGAGGGTAATGAGAGAAAAGAACAAAGAATAGTAAAAGAAAAGAATAAAATAATAGTAAAAAAAAAGAGAAAAATTGGAAAACTGCAAAAGGAAAAACAAAGAATGGGAAGAACTGAAAGAAGGAAAAATTAAGGGAACCAGGAAATGGGAAGAGAAAGAAAGAGAAAAAATAAGAACCAGGGAAGGGAAAGAGAAAAAAAGAAATAATAAGAAAGAAGAAAGGAGGAAGGTAAAAAAGAGAATAATTTAAAAACAAAGAGAAAACTGTGAGGGGTGGTGCATAGCACTCAAACTCTATCAGGGCACAGACCAGGATGGAATTTCTGCTGGTCAAGAAAGTGGGGTGGAGGCAGGGATCTGTTCACCAGCAGGGTGAACTATAAGAGTAACAAGGGGAATATTCACTATTATAGTCTTCAGCTTCTAGTGTGGTGGCCCTTGCTGTCCTCAGCAAGGAGAGCCTGTTCTTAGGTCACTGTTCAGTTCAGAACCCCACTTGGATATATTCAAAATGGCAGTACCTCTTGCAAATATTCAAAATGGCTGTACCCTCAGAACAGCTAACAGTCCCCAGCTCTGTTTGTTTCTTTCTTTGCTGTTTTTGTTTCTGGTTGTCAGGCACCAGTGCAATCCTTGTCTGTGTAGTCCTTGGTGAACAGAACCAATTCTGAGGTTGCTACCAGGGACATACTTAAATATTCAAAATGGCTGTGCCCTCAGGACAGTGACAGTCTGCAGCTCCATTTGTCTTCTTACTCACTGTTTTCATTCAGGTTCTTTATTTCACTCAGCATAGTGTCCTCTAAGTTCTTGACTTTAATTTTCTTTATGTTGAGATGTAATCCATACTGCAGACTGAAGTCTTTAATCTTCATCAGTAAGTGTTTCAAGTCATCTTCATTTTCAGCAAGCAGGGCTGTGCCATGTTCTTCATATAGTCCAACTTCTCAGATTATTTGTTCAGCATACAGATTGAATAAGTGTGGTGAAAGGATACAACTCTTATGCACTCCCTTCCTGATTATAAACCATGCAGTGTCCCCTTGTATAGTTCAAATGACAGCCTCCTGGTCTATGTACAGGTTCCTCAGGAGTACAATAAAATGTTCTTGAATCCCCACTCTTCTCAATGTTATCCATAATTTGTTATGATCCACACAATTGAATACTGCATGGTTCAAAATCAAGAAGGGTGTGCGTCAAGGTTGAATCCTTTCACCATACTTATTCAACTTCTGTGCTGAGCAAATAATCTGAGAAGGTGGATTATATGAAGAAGAATGTGGGAGACTTCTGGTAAGATAGAGGAATAGGCAGAGAAGCAACACAGACCCTCTTCAATTAAGAAAAGAAAAATCAATTGACAGAGATACAGAAAATAATCCTGGAG
>NW_006921740.1:5763093-5774139 GCF_000298275.1 Orycteropus afer afer
AATTCTTAGGTCCTACCACCACTCAGGAATCTCCAAGCCATGTCGTCTGTGCTGTCAGGGTCGCTCAGTCCGCTGCCAGACCGCAGCTCCGTGTGTCTCCTTTTTTGGTATTTTCACACAAATTCTTCTGCTAGTTGGGGTTTAGTCCACTTTTGTATCCTTCCCTTCAAGGCTCAGGAGTCCGAGATTATATTCTGTGTCTGTGTTAATTGGTTTCCCTTTTCTTTGTTGAAGAGCGTCTGTGCAGTCCTTTTGCCTAGTCTGCCATCTTGCCCAACAACAACATTCTTGAGCTGCTCTTTGAAATCTTTTGTTCAGCTCTTTTATTTTGTCATTTCTTCCATTTGCTTTAGCTACTCTCTGTTCAAGAAAAAGTTTCAGAGTCTCATATGATGTCCATTTTGATCTTTTCCTTCTTTCCTGTCTTTTACATGACCTTTTGCTTTCTTCATGGATGATGTTCTTGATGTCATTCCACAGTTCCTCTAGTTTTTGGTCATTGATGTTCAGTGCATCAAATCTATTCTTTAGATGGTCTCTAACACCAGGGAGGATATAATCAAGGTCATATTTTGGCTCTCATGGACTTTTTTTAATTGTCTTCAGCATCAACTTGAACATGCATATGAGCAACTGATGGTTTGTCCCATAGTCAGCTTCTGGCCTTGTTTTGGCTGAAAATATTGAGCTTTTCCATTGCCTCTTTCCACAGATGCAGTTGATCTGATTTCTGTGTACTCCATCTGGCAAAGTCCATGTGTATAGCTGTCATTTGTGTTGTTGAAAAAAGGTATTTGCAATGAATAAGTTATTGGTCTTATGAAATTCT
Source organism: Orycteropus afer afer (assembly GCF_000298275.1). Lineage (NCBI taxonomy): Eukaryota > Metazoa > Chordata > Mammalia > Tubulidentata > Orycteropodidae > Orycteropus > Orycteropus afer. The sequence continues at coordinate 5,763,923 of NW_006921740.1, forward strand.
ATCATGCGATCTCCAGCATTATTTCTATCACCAAGGCCTTATTTTCCAGCTACTGGTGATTCTTCTTTGTTTCCAACTTTTTCATTCCAGTCACCAGTGGTAATCAGCACATCTTGATTGCAGGTTTGGTCAATTTCAGACTGCAGAAGTTGGTAAAAATCTTCAACTTCCTCATCTTTGGCTTTGGTGGTTGGTGTGTAAATTTGAATAATGGTAGTATCAACTGGTCTTCTTTGTGGGCGTATGAATATTATCCTATCACTGACTTCATTGTACTTTAGGATAGATCTTGAAACATTCTTTGTGATGGTGAATGCCACACCATTCCTCTTCAATTTGTCATTCCTGGCATAGTGGCTCATATGGTTGTCAGATTCAAAATGGCCAAAACCAATCCATTTCAGCTCAGTAATGCCTAGGATATCAATCTTTATGCATTCCATTTCATTTTTGACAACTTCCAATTTTCCTGGATTCATACTTCATACATTCCATGTTCCAAGTATTAACTGATGTTTGCAGCTACTTCTTCCTATTTTGAGTCGTGCCCCATCAGCAAATGGAGGTTGCGAAAAGTTTACTCCATCCACATCATTAAGGTCAGCTCTACTTTGAGGGGGCAGCTCTTCCCCAGTTGTATTTTGAGTGCCTTCCAACCTGAGGGGCTTATCTTTGGCACTATATCAAACAGTGTTTCAGAGCTATTCATCAGGTTTTCCAGTAATATATCAGACCATGTTTCAATGACTATTCATAGGGTTTTCACTGGCCAGTTCTTGAAAAGTGGACGGCCCCTTCCTTCTTCCAAGTCTGTCTTAGTCTGGAAGCTCTGCTGAAACCTGTCCACCATGGGTGACTCTGCTGGTATTTGAAATACCAGTGCCATAGCCCCCAGCCTCAGAGCATCATACAAACCACCACAGTACAACAAACTGATAGATGAGTGGTGGATCAGCAATTGAAGATTTCAATATTGCAACTTGAGACTTGAATTTTTTCTTCAGTACTTTCAGCATGAGAAATACTAAGCGTCTTCTTCCCTTTTGGTTTTCTAACTCCAGGTCCTTGTGCATTGCATTATAATAATTGACTCTGTCTTCTCAAGCTGACCTTTGAAATCTGTTCAGCTCTTTTATCTTATCATTCTTCCATTTCCTTTGGCTACTCTCCATTCAAGACCAAGTTTCAGAGTCTTTTCTGACATCCATCTTGGTCTTTTCTTCCTTTCCTGTCTTTTTAATAACCTTTTGCTATCTACTCATAGATTATTGTTATTACTGTTATTGCAGGAATGTATATGTAATAGTATTTACCTTTGTTGCCTTTAACTCTTGTGCCTTGCCTTGTCAAGAACTTTGGAACCAATTAATAGGTAGGCAAGTCCTAGCTCCATTCTTTAATAGAATGTATGCCTGCCTTTTGCTTACGATAGGCCAGGCTCTACAATAGTAAATCCCTAAACCATCAGTAATCGTGATAGCAGCTTATTTCTCTATCAGGTAAATTCTTGGATAGTGTCCAGGGTTGATGTGATAACTTGGTGATTTTGAGTACTTTGGTATATATTAGTTTTGCTAAAAAAAAATCTTTCTGATGTTCCTTCCTTTGGAAATAAGGAAGGACTGTATTTTTCTGCCCCTTTGATGTTAGGTTTCTTCATGTAACTTGTTTTGGCCAATGAAATGTGAGTGAATGTGACATGTGTCACTGAAATATTTAGTTGCCCAATGCAGGGCTCTCTTCTCCTCCCACTGAGATTTCTGGAAGCTCTGTTGATATAGATGTGTACACTGGACCATTCTATGAAGGACAGGCATCCTGAAAAATTGCCTAGGGCTGCAGCCGTTTCATGGGAGTGAGAAATAAACCATTGCTCTTAAGCCACTAAAATTGGAGGTTGGTTGTTAATGCAGCTAAACCTCGTATTTCCAGACTAATACAGACTCAGGCTCTTTCTGTGTTTTTTGCCCTCTAAACCCTAAAGTGTTGCTGCCATCCAAATGATCTGTTGTTATTGTTAGGTGCCATTAAGTTGGTTCTGACTCATAGCAACCCGTGTACAACAGAATGAAACACTACCCATTCCTGTGCCATCCTCTCAGTCCTTGCTATTCTTGAGACCATTGTTATAGCCACTGTGTCGAGCCATCTCTTTGAGGGTCTTCCCCTTTTCTCTGACCCTTCACTTTACCAAGCATGATATTTTCCAGGGATTTGTCCCTTCTGACAACATGACCGAAGTAGGTGAGATGAAGTCTGGCTATTCTTGCTTCTAAGGAATTCTGGCTGCACTTCTTCCAAGATAGATTTGATCTAAGGGGATCAAATGATCACCAAATGATCTAAAATGACTCATTCCCATGGTTGCATTCTAGCTCATGGGAAGTGGGAAGGAGACAGGAATTCTTATTCTTATTCCTTTTAGAAAATAACCCAGAAGTAGCACATATCACTTCTTATATTCCACTGGCCAGAACTTATGTGACCACTTTAAATGTTTTGGTTCTCTATTACTGCATAAAAAATTACTCTCAAAGCTTAGAAATCTAAAAAATAAGTAAATAAGTACAATACATAAATATTTACAATGTCACACCGGTTCCAGAGCAGCTTAGCTGGGTGTTTCTGGCTTAGAGGATGTCATTATCTGAAAACTAGACAGAGGTTGGAGGATGCATTTCCAAACTCACTCACATGGTTGTTGGCAGAGCTCACTTCCTTGACACTTGGAACTCTCCATAAGACTGCTTAACATGGCAGCTGCTTCCCCGAGAGCAAGTGATCCCAGCAAAAGAGAGGGAGAGAGAAGAGGAGAGGATGAGAGAGAGAGAAAGAGAGAGCACCCAATCAAGATGGAAGCTGCAATACCTTTTAGAACTGAAGGTCAGAAGTGACACATCATCATTTCTGCTGTATTTTATTGGTCACACTGACCAACCCTGGTACAATGTGGGAGGGTACTACAAAAAGGTGTGAATACTAGGTGCCAGGGATCATAGGAGGCATCTTGGAGGCTGGCTAATAAATCTAGCTACAAGAAAGGTGAGAAATTTTTGTCTTTATGTGAGCAGCCATTTAGCCAGTTAAAACTTGGGGAATTTCATTATTTAGAGAATGAAAGGCAGAATGGCTAAAGAGACACTCAAAATTCTCTGCCTCAGTCTCTTGTGGTCACATAAATACCCCTAGGAAAATTCCTTCCTATACATGAACACACGTCTCTGCTTCTGGATTACAGTTCCTATGACCCAGAAGATTCTTATCCTTGGGGGTCACTATTCCCAGAAACTTGCCTTCTTCACTCCCACACAATGCCAAATTTCCATAGAAGAGACTTATTTAAAAAGGAGTTGAGAAGAGGGACTTTTAGGTTTCCATTTGGAAGAAGGAGAAAGAAAATCCTTCTGCATTACTAATCTGGACCTCAAAGGATGATTCACATGAACTATGAGTCATTTTGTCATTGCCTTAAAGTAGTTGGATGGGTTACATAAGTTGTGATTCAATTTCAATGTTTCTTATGGCTTTCTGAGTTTAGGTAGTTAACTCATAAAAATTCACATTGAAATTCATGTTTAGAGGAACACATTCCTAGTGCAGCACTAAAATATTTGTAATAGAACAACTGGGATGGTGAAGGTGAAGGGTGAGGGTCTCTAGGAATCTTTTTTTCTACATTCTTATAATTGTTTATATAAAATACAATATCACAGCATCAAGCTCTGTAAAAACAAAACATCTTATTCTCCTGCCTTGCCAACATAAGCAGTGCCAGATCCTTGCTGACTTGTGTCCCGTCCATCATGGGAAAAGAATGTGAAGCTTCAAATTATTTGTATTATCACCATTATTATTGCTAGCCCCTTGGCACTGATTTTGGGCAGGGATACATTTGAAATAGTTGGCATGAGATTTCTTAAAGACCTTGTAGTGGAATATGTGGAACAAGGTTTATACATGGAGAGGGCAAGGGTTTGGAAAGAATAGAAAATGTCCTCAAGAAGGTGACAAAATCGTATCTACCACACATTTACATTTAATTAAAACAAACAAACATGTAACCCTGAAGTCCATAAATCATTTAGTAGTCAGTGGTCATCTTTCCTTTTAATATGCAAAAATATTTTTCCAATATTTCTCCATTGACTGAAAAAAGTCTGGTATGTACCTAATATTTCCAGTGTCTGTTGGACTGTGTACTCCTGGTTACTTCCTGCTCTGAATTCCTGCTTCCCCTGAATTCTTAATCACCCTGGTGGCTGACTTTTCTCTTGGCAGGCACTCTTCCTTTCTTCACCCTGACATTGTTGTTGTTGTTGTTGTTATGTGCCGTCGAGTCGGCCCCGACTCATAGCGACCCCTCCTTGGGTTTCCGAGGCAGTATCACTAGGGAAGTAGGATTGCCCAACCTTCCTTCCGAGGAGTGGCCGGTGGGTTTGAACCTCCAGCCTTCTGGTTAGCAGTCAAGTGCTTTAGCCACTATGCTACCAGAGCTCCTCACCCTGACATTAGTCAGGGCTCTTTTGTTGCAAATGACAGATACACACCAAGAAAGGAATTCACTAGTTCACAGAACCTGGTGGCATAGTGGTTAAAGCATTTGGCTGCTAACCAAAAGGTTGGCATTTTGAACTCATCTGCTGCTCTATGGGAGAAAGATGAGGAAGTCTGCTTCCATAAAGATTTACAGCCTTGGAAATACTATGGGGCAGTTCTACTCTGTCCTTTATATAGGGTCACTATGAGTCAGAATCAACTCCATGGCAGTGGGCTTTGGTTGGGAAGGCTTAAAGGAATGTAGGAATCAGGTTCTCAGAATATGGAACCAGGATTCAGGGCTCTGAAAACTCTTATGTCTAATTCCCATCTCTGCCTGGCTTAATTCTCTCATTACAGGGGTCTGGGTAGATGGCTGCCTGTAACCCTAGGCCTCTATCATCACAACTTCATGTAAGAGGATGATAGAGAACTGCCGTTCCATGTACAATTGGGAAAATTCTTGCAAAGTATCCAGTTTAAGTCAAGAACCCATACATTAGTTCAGTTCCTGTGAGCTAAGGGATATGGTACTGTAATTGGCTAGTCTAGGCCATGTATCTAACTTAGGTTGCTACAGTTAGCTACCACTGAGTCAGTCCCTGCCTCATGGAACCCCATACATAACAGAATGAAATGCTACCCGGTCCTGCACCATCCCCAGGATTAGTTGTGGATCAGACTGTTGTGACCTGTAGGGTTTTCATTAGCTGATTTTTGGAAGTAAGTCTTTCTTCCTAGTCCGTCTTAGTTTGGAAGCGCCACTGAAACCTGTTTAGTTTCATAGCAGCAATAAACCCCCACTGATGGAAGGTGTTCACTAAACATGAGGTGCATTGGCTGAGAACCTGAGTCTCCCACATGGAAGATGAAAATTCTCCCATTGAGCCACTATTGAGGTGAAGAATATGAAGCACCATGATTAACGTTCTCCAGGACCTCATGAAGTGGGAGGAATTCCTCAAATGTAAAAGATGCTGTTACCAGAAGAGGGACAGACGCAAGCACTTCTGCAGTCCACTGCCTCCTACAAGCATGGCTTAAGCAGCTCCTTCTCCATTCCCTAAAGGACCCCTAGTGCAAGGCCATGTTAAGTAATGAGCTTTCTCGAAGGCTGGAGGGTAACAAAGGGAAATTATAGCATAGCAACAGCAGCCCAGCATTGTAGAAATAGTAATTCAAAATAGACTATTTGACAAATGGTAGGCCAGAATAGTGAGTTTAGTAAGAAGTTATTTCTGGATGATGGAATCATGGGAGGTTTTTATGAGTTTTGTTGGTTTTATTGTGGTTTGTGTATACATTAACAAATGGAACTAATTCAAGGCAAGAAAAGAGGAAAGGACAGAGACTGTTGTATCCACACCTTTTATCAAGAATGGCAAAAACCTTCCCAGAAGTTTCCCCTGCCCTACCTAGCCTTCAACAAGTCTCATTGGCCAGACTATGTCACATGACCACCGTCTCTTCAAGGGCATATGGAAAAGGGAGTATTCCAGCCTGTATAGCTACTATAGGGAAAGGCAGCAACAGAGCAGGTCATTGGAGATGATAATCCGTCCAGTCAACCAACAGTATGCAACAGCAGACATAGTACCCAAGGTGAAGGGGGAGGGGGCTGTTGTGCAGTTTTCCTCAGTATAGGATAGGTATTATTGCTTTGGTGTATGACCCTGGACATCCAAACAGGACTCCTTATAATAAAATTTAGAGCTCTGGATCTTCATTAAGATTTAACTAAATCACCAAAGAACTCTGCCCTGTCCTCTTCAGTGCTTTGTAGCAATAGTAATTATTGTTTCTATTTACAAAATGCTTGCTTTTAGTAAGGAGCTCTGGTGGTATAGAGGTTAAGTTATGTTTGTGTGTCAACTTGGTTGGGCCTGGTTGAGTGACTGGGCAGCTGGTGGTAGTTATTCCCCATGATGAGACTGGCAATCAACTCCATGGTAGGATCTCCCACAAGCAGCTGAGTGGCTGCCTTTGGGATATGGTCTGCTTCCTGTATATAAGGAGAAGGCTTGGGAATGGTCTCTAGCTTATGGCATGCTTGGACCCTACATGTAGCCGTGTCATTGCTCAGCAACCTGCTATGCTCTGCCGACCTTAGGACTTACAATGAACTTAACAGCCTGCCATGTGGTTTGGTAACATTGGGACTGTGCCTTTTTACTTGTCAACCTTGGGACTTCTCAGCCTCAGCAGCCAGCAGCTGTCTGAGTAAAGAAATGCCTCTAGCTCCAGTGGGCCAGGAGCAGGAGGCAGAGCTGGACCCCAAGGTTGAGGGGCTTTCACCCAGCCCCTAGAGCCTGGCACTTTGAACTTGGACTTAAAGCCTCCAAATTGTAAGAATAAACTCCTGTTTGTTAAGGCCATCCCATTTGTGGTATATTCTCATCAGAGCAGCACTAGGTAACCAGAACAGCTGCTAACCAGAATCAGCAGTTCAAATCCACCAGCCTCTCCTCAGGAGGAAGATGAGTCAATCTACTTCTATGAAGATTTACAGCCTTGAAAACCCAATGGGAGTCGCTACGAGTCAGAATCAACTGGATGGCAGTGGGTTTGGTTTTTGGTTTTCCTTTTAGTATTGTTATCCTTGTTTCATAACGGGGTGGGGGGAAGCAAACTCAAGATTAATATTGGTAACAAATTCACCTTTGAAAGGACATTGAGTTCTCCTTCCCTCCAAGCACATGCCATTCAAGGACTCTAGACTCATGGGCACAGATAAGCACAAGAAGTCATCCTTCTACCATAAATTGTGCTTCTGGCCCAAGCCGAAGGCATGCTCTGCCTAGCTGGTTAACTTTTCTGGTCCTGGGTTGCTCTTGGGTCGTATCTCTGGAAGAGGTGGTGTGCTGGACTCTGACCTGAGTCTTAGACATGGCTTAGCATCTCTCTCACTGCCTGATGTTATGGATTGGATTGTGTCCCCTCAAAATATGTGTTGAAGTTCTAACCTCTAAACCTATAATCCAATTTGGGAATAAGGTTTTCTTGTTATGTTAATGAGACTGTCAGTGTAGAGTGTGTTCTAAACCAAATCACTTCTGTATCGTAAAAAGAGCAGATTAGACAGAAACAGGCACAGATGGGGAGAAGACAGATGCCATGTGCAGATGCCAGTGAATCAAGGAAACACCAGGGCTCCAGAAGCTGAGACCAGGACCCCTAACTGACAGGGAGAGAGCCTTCTCCTATAGCTGGTGTATTGATTGAATTTGGACTTCTAGCTTCCTGAACTGTGAGACAGTAAATTTCTCTTCTTTAAAGCTATCTGCTTGTGCTATTTCTGTTACACCCAACCCAACCCAACCCATGGCCATCGAGTGGCTTCTGACTCATAGCGACCCAATATGACAGAGTAGAACTGTTCTATATGGTTTCCAAAGCTGTAAATCTTTGAAGAAGCAGACTGTCACGTATTTCTCCTGTGAAATGCTGGTGAGTTTGATCCACTGACCTTTTGGTTAGCAGCTGAATGCATTACCACTATGCAACCAGAGCTCTTGTGTTATGCCAACACTGAGAATCTAAGACCCTGGCATAAGAAAATCACTGTACTCCCCTCCCTCTGTGTCTGCTTTGTCCACAGTCATATTAGTAGCAGCAATTGCTTCTCCCCACTAGTATCTATCAAAGGACTTTGAATGGTTAAAAAAGAAAAAGCTCTCTGTAGGCCAGCTATTTATTATGTGTTCATATTCCTTGTCCCATATCCACTCTTCTTTTTTTCCAGAAAGTGCAGGGAAGTATGCCAAATATGAGTTTGTTCAGACCCTGGCTCTCTGTGTATTTGTTGACAGAAGAAATATGTTAAGGTAGAGGAAGAGGAAGCTTGCCAAGGATGTTTAATGGGATCATATAAACATTTGTATTTAGAATAGTTGTTGATGTTTCTTATTTTAGGCAACTCAATGGCAGTGAGTTTGGTTTTTTGGTTACTTTAAATAACTGGAAAGACAGTACCCACATGGTATAAGTATGATTTCAAAAGCCAATACCAAGTCATTCTAGGTTGAGTCGGCACACACTGCTGGTGGCCATTGCAATATCCATCATCTTCCTTCCTAATAGAACCCTAATGATGTTCAAGTCACCTTCCCAGACTTCCTTGCAGCCCAGGATGAACATGTGACCCACTTCTGGCCAATGAGATGCAGGTAGATATGGCAAGGTAGGGGCTTCCAGGAAACCTTTTAAAAGAGTACAGTGTTAGCTGGCATTTACCTTTTGTTCTTCCTCCTTTTTGTGCTTGGAATGCAGACTCAATGCCAGCACACCCACTTTGTGTCCATGAGCACAAGAGTCACAAATTAAGGACAGCAAGCAAGAAAGAATGACCCTAAACCTTTGACAGGGTTCCCTGGGTAGTGCAAATGATTAACGTGCTTGGCTGCTAACCGAAAGGTTGGAGGTTCAAGTCCACCCAGAGGCACTCTGGAAGAAAGGCCTGGCAATCTACATCCAAAAAATCAGCCATTGCGGGGAAAACTCTTGACAGCCCTGAACTTAAAAAACAAAAACAAAAACAAAAACAAAAACCAAACCACTGCCATCAAGTCAATTTCAACTGATAGTGAATTATAGGACAGAGTAGAACAGCCCCTTAGGGTTTCCAAGGCTGTAATCTTCAGAAGCAGACTGCCACACCTTTTTTCTGTGGAGCAGCTGGTGGGTTCACACTGCCGACCTTGTGGTTAGCATTCACGCACTTAAACACTGTGCCGCCAGGGCTCCTTTTAGCCCGAGACTACTACTTTCTAAAGTCTTATGTAAAAACAATCAATTGGTAAATCAAACACTAAAACCTGTTTAGTCAGGCCACTCTAATCAGGTTTCTGTTCCATGTGGTGAAACACGAATTGACTGCAGAGTCCTTCAGAACCATGCCTTTCAAACTTTGATATGCATACAGATCCCTTATGACTTGTTAAGAATGCAGATTGTGATCTGATAGGTCTGGGATGGTGCCTGAGATTCTACATTTTTAACAAGCTCACAGCTAATGGTGATGATGCCGGTCCTTGGATCATGCTCTGAATAGCAGGGATTTGGAAAAATGACAGCTCTTTCAGTTTGTTTCCATGTAGGAACTATCCTTTGATATGCTTATTATTCTGTTAAAAATCTGTAAATTGGGGATGGTTGCATAATGTGATGAAAGTAATTAATGTCACTGAATTGTGCATGTAAAAATGTTGAAATCACAAATTTTTGGTTACTGCTTTTATATATATGTATATATATATATATATATTTGTTGTTGTTAGGTGCTGTCGAGTCAGTTCCAACTCAGAGTGACTGTATGTACAACAGAATGAAACTCTGCCTGCTTCTGTGCCCTTATCTCAAAGGTTGCTTTTTGAACCCATTGTTGAAGCTGCTGTATCAATCTGTCTCATTGAGGGTCTTCTTCTTTTTCTCTGACCCTCTACATTACAAGCATGATGCCCTTCTCCAGGGAGAAGTATGTCCAAAGTAGTATGTAAGACAAAGTCTCACCATCATCACTTCTAAGGCTGTGCATCTTCTAAGACGGATTTTTTTGTTTTCTGGTTGTTGTTGTTGTTGTTATGTGCTGTCAAGTCGGACCCAACTCATAGTGACCCCTCCTTGGGTTTCTGAGGCAGTATCACTACGGAAGTAGATTGCCCCATCTTCCTTCCAAGGAGTGG
>NW_006921740.1:5774239-5778834 GCF_000298275.1 Orycteropus afer afer
AGCCTTGTGGTTAGCAGTCAAGTGCCTTAGGCACTACACTACCAGAGCTCTGGTAGTCCATGGTATATTCAATATTCTTCACACACACACACACACACACACACACACACTCAATAAAAAAAATCTGCAGAAAACTCCATATATTTTCAACAAAAAGTTAAGGTTTTATTAAGGATATCATTTCAGAGACAAAAAGAAGTTCATTTTATTTAGCAAAATAAATTTAACAAATGCATTTAAATAAAGTAAATTCAAGACTTTTTGTGATTTTTTGTTGTTGTTGTTGTTGTTGTTAGTAATTTGCTTTTCTGCCAGTTGTGTCTTCTAGCCTAACTAGGTTCTTTCCAAGTGAAAGCAGCTATAATCCAAGAAATTGCTCTATGGAGTTCAAATGACTCAAATGCTCTTCTGTATACTCACTCAATCATCAGTGTATTTAAATGAAACATAAGGAAAACAATGTAGGGAAGTAGATTCAGAAGAAAATGTTTCTTCCTCTCAGACATGTTATCTTTTCGACATCTTGCTTGCTTGAAGTGGATGGGACGGTAAAATGCTACTGGCTGGTGATGGTCAAAAGCAAACTTCAGTGGCTTTCATACCATCTGTCATCATGGCCCCAAAGGAACTGTAAGCCACACCACTTTCCCAGTCAGGCCATTGCTTTACACAGAAGTTGCACATGGCTTCCTAACATTATTTTCTTTCCCATTTACGTACATTAAAAAACACAACACTGTGTTAAATAGCAGGACAGCTAACAATGGAACATACTATACTACACTGAAAAACCAAAACTGTTTGGTTAAGCTGAGGAGAGAAACAGCAGATGGTCTTCATGGAGGGAAGCTGCCAATGCTTGTCATCTAGATTAGTCTGTGACGGATCTGCACTCTGAAGGCAGGCCTTCTGATCGCCGCCATTGGGCCAGGCGTTGTTTGAACCATTTCTGGAGGAGGGAAATGTTCAAAATTATCTGTCTTGCACTGAAAAACTATCCCTTTCCAAATAGTAGCCTATGTGGCCCAAATGAGAAAGAGGGGAGGTAAAAGATGTGTCCATGGGGATGATGACTTACTTTTCCTACCTCAGGACCTTGGTACATGCTGTTTCCTTTGCCTAGAAAGTTCTATCTTTATTTTTAATCCAATAATCTCCCTTTCATCCTTAGGTCTCAGCTTAAATAGAAATTTTCTCAATTACATTTTCCCAGAACACACTATCTAAAGAAGTGTGTTCCCCACTACCTCCTTAGTCTCTACTTTAGTGTTTTGTTATCTTCACAGAATATTCAGTATTTGTAGTTACTTTATTAACTTGTCTATTCCCTTGTTTTTAGTCTATATTCCCTTCTAGAATGTAAGATCTGTGTGAGCAAAGACCATGTTCATCTTATTATGATTTTAGCAACGGTTTAATAACTAGAGATTCATCAATATTTGTTGAATTAATAGGATAAACTGAAGCAGTTCCTTGATGCCCCAGATAGATCTCTATGGCCACTATATCTCATTGGTGTGTGCTGATCTCACCAAGGGCTCATCAGAAGCACTAAGTGTTTGCTGAATAAAACAAAATGTTAACTGAGCACTGGACAATCTCAGAGGACTCCTTTTTGGGGATACATGGAGTGGCCAGCCCAGTCTCTCCCGTTCCAGGGCTATTGAGCAGGGGCAGAAGATTGAGTGGGTCTACCAAGTTCACTTAGAATCTTAAATTTTCACATTTCACAAAAGTGACCATGTATTTAGGGAGGGTCCCAGATGGGGAGCTTCTGACATGGTGTGATGTGAGGGCTAAAATATTTTTATGTTGTAAGGCAATGTGGTATATTCTTGATAAGTCAGTGGCTGCTATTACTATGCTATTAAGGGAATGGGGACTCCCTAAAGTGGGGGTAAGGAGACCTATGCTAAGGAAGAGGGCTGGGGTCTGGACTAGGTTGATTAAGGGGGAACTGAGACTTTCAAAAAGGAGCTCTGGTAGCACAGTGCCTAAGGCATCTGCCTGCTAACCAGAAGGTTGGTGGTTCAAACCCACCAGCCACTCCATGGAAGGAAGACTGGGCAATCTACTTCCGTAAAGATTTACTGCCGCGGAAACCCAATGGGGATCACTATGAGTTGGAATCAACTTGATAGCAGTGGGCTTGGCTTGGCTTGGGACTTTCAACAAACAGCTTTGAAGAGGGACTGGAGAGGAAGCAGAAGCAGCAAGCACTGAAGTCCAATGGAGGGACTGGGTTAGAAAGTTCGATAGGTAGTTGCAACCCCCAAGCTCCACTCTCCTGTGCTTCTCAGCCTTTCAAACATCATGGCGTACATAGAGAATGATGTTTGCATGTCACACTGCTGAAAACCAGCAAGCTGCTGGGGTAGGTGACCACTGGGGCTCTGTAGCCCAGGTCCTGAAAATAGGAAGGTCTACTTTAACCAATAAAGAGATAAGCTGACAGGGTCTTATTGTCCCTTCCAAGTTTTCTAAAATTCACCTATTCTAGGGACAAGGACATGAAGGGGAAGAAAGGAAGCAAAAACCTCACAGCTGCGAGAGGCCAGAGCTGGAATGTGCTAACAAAGGCAGTTTGGTGAGAGATGCCTAGAGGGCTCCTGACTTAGCACAGACCAATGTCTGCTGTGAATCATTGGGTGGTGAAATGGTTAAGGCATTCAGCTGCTAACTGAAAGGTTACAGGTTCAAGTCCACCAGAGGTGTCTCAAATTTACTTCCAAAAAATCAGCCATTGAAAATCATATGGAGTAGAGGTCTACTCTGACACAGCTGAAGTTGCCAGGAGTCAGAACCGACCTGATGGTAACTATTAATGATACCTAAGGTGTCAGTTTTAACCTAAAGACAAATGGGGTAGGCTCTAGGGCCATACTGGAAAAATCCCATCTCTTCAAGGATACAGAGAGCTAAAGGGAAGTACAGTCACAAGTCCAAGGTCAGAAGAAGTGTAAGAACCACAGAGAGAGAAGTGCCTCTAAGGATAGGCTTACAGAGATAGAAGGGGAGTGAGAATTCACAGGATTATTTAGGGCTTTGCACCAGAGCTGAGCCAGCTGATAGCATGGGACCATGTCTACAACTCTCACCTAAGTATGAAACAGAGCTTACACATTGGAATTACTTATAGAGTTGTCAAGATCAGTTGTCCTATTCACCTTTTTACTATGGGATGGCAGCAAAGAAAAGTGATACAAAGCAAGTGGTAACAGTTTTCTATAAGGCAGCCTACTTTTCGGGGGTTGCTCTCTGGGTGCCGTATTTTGTTCTTCCTGGAGTCCCTACGTGGCATAAATGATTAAGCACTTGACTACAATTAAAAGGTTGGGGGTTCAAAACCACCCAGAGGGGCTTCAAAGACCTGGTGATCTGCTTCTGAAAGGTCACAACCATGAAAGTCCTATGGAGCACAGCTCCCCTGACACATGGAGTTAAGATTGAGTCAATGGCAACGAGTTTTTTTTTTTTTTTTTTTTGAGTCGGGGGAGGAAGGGATCACTAACCTTCAGAAAAAGAAAGAGCCTGTGTAACTTTGGTGTCTAACCAAATTCTGCTGCCTGAGGTGGCACATTTTCTTCTGGTATTCAAGTGTGTGTTTAGTTAACTTTAAATGCCAGTATGAGAGGAGCTTAGCTCCAGTTTCATTTATGCGGCAGTTCTTTGGGGGTTTCAAGGCTGCAAGGTCTGATTAAATGGGAGTTCCAGTTACTAGAGCTGAATAAATGGCAGAGTTTTAAAGGGACTAATTAAAAGCTGGAAGAGGAAAACCTCATTTTCTATCAGGATTCATTGAAGACAAAATGGTTGAGTGGGCCTTATTCAGAAAAGCCTCCCACATCTATACACTACATCATGGAGCAGAATATTAATGTACAATTATTGAAAATGGACCGTATTTGTGAATTTGTGACTTAGCATCCAGCTGGTTCAAAATCAATCCCTAGCATTGGAGGATGGGAGGAGGTTCAAGAAAAGCTCAACTATTTTCTGAAGATTGAAAAAGAATAATTTAGTAAATGAATTTCTGTTCAACAAAAACAAATAATTATCTCTCTTGCTTTTGTTTCTTTCCCTGTCTAGAGCTGAAATGTATCATGTCTCACAAACATCAGTACTAATTTTCCACCTGGCTTTATCCTTCTCTTCTTTGTTTCAGTCATCCCTAGGGAAAGGCATTCATCCTTTGCTTGTTTATAAATGAATGCCCTCATTACCCTTACCCACTGATGGAGATTTATTTACTCAGAGTGAACAGATGATAATTAGACACTGTGATGGGGAAGGGTTGGGGCAAAATAACATTGTCCCTGTCCTTTTCTCTAGTAGCTATTATGGACTGAACTGTGCCTGCCCCCCCCATCCAAATATGTGTGTGTGTGTGTGTGTGTGTGTGTGTGTTGTTGTAAACCCTAACCCCTATATCTGTGGTTATGATCCCATTTGGTAATAGGTTTTCTTTGTTATGTAAATGAGGATTAGTGTAGCATGTGTCTTAATCTCTTTTGAGATATAAAGGAGAGAAGCAGAGATGAGGGAAGCCAAGCCACATGAAGATCACCCAGGAGCAGAAGCTCAAAGTGACAAGG
>NW_006921740.1:5779019-5782127 GCF_000298275.1 Orycteropus afer afer
AACCGCCAGCCTTCTGGTTAGCTGTCAAGTGCCTTAGCCACTATGCTACAAATTAGGACTTAGAGACTCTTAAACTGTGAGTTAAAGCCACCCACTTGTGGTATTTCTGTTCCAGTGGCACTAGATAACTAAGACACTAACATTTCATCCTTTTCAGAGGGAGACCTTTAGAGGTCTACGCTACTCATAAAACACATCCAAATAACTAAAACCTCTGGGCTCTGGGAATAGGCCCAGGACATCAAGAGCAGATAAAAATACTGGAAACCTCTCTAAGAACCAAAATACTGGAAACCTCTCTAAGAACCAATGCCAACTACACTGGTCTTGAATTAGTGATAAAACAATATGCCAGATCATCCCAGCCTCCCAGGGGGTTGATGAAAGAGCCTTTCCCAGAGCCTTCTGACAGTGCCTTCAAAATAATAAAAGACACAAAGTCTGGGATTCTGCAAAGTTCACTTAATTTAAATGTAGGAGATGGGTGAGATAACTGCCTTGAGAAAAATCCATTCTAGGCTCCCAGCAAATGCAGCTTAGAAAGTTATTTCAATGAGAGCACCCTCCCCCTTGCTCCAGGAAGCAGAGAATTATGTCCTATAGTAGAGCAGTTATGAAGAGGCCAGCATAGAGCCCTCGTCCAAGAATGCTTCATCTTCTTGTTTCCTCTTGACTCTGCCCAAGTATCAGCAGTGGGAATCAGCTCTAGTTTACCACCTCGTGAGAGTATCTCATGCTTATATTTCTTCTATTAAAGTATTGTTTGTTCTAGGAAAATACTTTTCTCGAGGTGGTTGGTATTGGGGTGGGGAAAGGAATCAGGCAACTGAGATAAATATTATTTTGGCTTTGGTGACCCTTGTTTGTGGAAAGGAGCAACACTAACTAATAAAGAATAAAAACAGGTGTGGTGCTGATACCAGACACTGTTTATATGTAGGCTCAGCAAATCATGGCCTCCAAAGAGTTATTTAAATGGACCCTATTTAGTCTTGCTAGGAGTCTCTGAGTGGTGCTTGGGTGGTAACCAAAAGGTTGGTGGTTCTGATCTACCCAGAAATGTCTTGGAAGAAAGTCCTCATGACCTGCTTCTGAAATGTCACAATCAATGAAAATCCTATGGTGTGCAGTTCTACTCTGACACACGTGGGGTTGCCATGGCTTACTCTTCTAAATGCAGCAGGGGATTTTAAATGATAAAACTAAATTTGGGGTCCGGGTTCACCATTTGTTCAATTGAGTATGGCCCACCCATTGGCCATCGAGTCAGTTCTGATTCATAGTGATCCCCATTGCTCCATGGCAGCTTTTCTTTCTTTTTTCTTTTTTCAAATAAGGCCTACTATAAATAAAGCCAGGAGCTCTGGTGGCACAGTGCCTAAGGCATTTGACTGCTAACCAGAGGGCTGGCAGTTCAAACCCACTAACCACTCCTTAGAAGGAAGATTGGGCAACCTACTTCCATAGTGATACTGCCTCAGAAACCCAAGGAGGGGTCTCTATGAGTTGATCCAACTCATGGCAGTGAGTTTGGCTTTTTTTTTTGGTTTGCTATAAATAGAAATAATTTTATTAATGCCTGAAACTTCATTGTTGGGCTTTATCTCCTGAAGACATTTTTGTTTTGTTTTGTTTTTTTGTAAGAGATTTTTTTTTTTAAAAATGCAAATGTTCTTTGAGAAGATTAAAGAAGAAATCATTCTCACCCACCAGTGCACATGGGTGTAGAAGGGATGGGAAGTTGGGAGATGACACCCAACCTAGCACAGGCTGACCAACAGAGGCAGCTTAGGAAGCCTCTTTCCCTGAAATTACTAAATGTTGCCTCTTCTTAGTTCTGGAGTCTCAGATGCTTCCCTGAAGCATCTCTTGACAGAACAGAGAGGTAAGCAGAGCTGTGCAATCAAAGGAAGAAGAAAGGTGATATTACTCTGGGCATTGGCCCCAGGGACAGGAAGAGGAAGCCAAGGGACCCACACTCTGAGGCTGACTCACCTCATGCTGGAATGGGCTAGACCACTTGCTGGTACTATGCCCACAATAAACTCACAGACTTGTTTTTAAAAGATAAATTACTGTCTCTAATATCACTCTTCTAAATGCAGCAGGGGATTTTAAATGATAAAAGTTCATTTTGGGTCCAGGTTCACCAATTGTTCATTTGAGCATGGCCCACCCATTGCCATCAAGTCAATTCTGACTCATAATGACCCCCATTGGGTTTCCAAGGCTGTAAATCTTTATGGAAGAAGGTTGCCTCATCTTCCTCCCATGGTTCAGCTGGTGGATTTGAACAGCTGAACTTCATGGGTTAGCAGCTAAACACCTTACCCACAACCCCACCAGAGCTCCTGTTGAGCACAGCAGAAGAGGGGAAATAGAAACGGTTGCCTGGCTGAGGCAGGTGAGGCTGCTGTGCAGAGGTCTGAATTGGCTGACCCTAAGCACAGAAATAAGTGGGTACCCTTCATTTTTTCATTCTTTCTGCACTGTAAAGGCAAATAAAGTGAAACAAAACAAAACAAAACAAAAAACACCCAGTTGCTGTTGAATTGATTCTGACTCACAGCAACCACAGGTGTGCAGAGCAGAACTATCCCATGGTGTGTGACCTTTCGGAAGAACCATCACATGGGGTGTGACCTTTCAGAAACAGGTTGCCAGGACTTTCTTCTGAGAAGCCTCTAGGTGCATTCAAACTACCAACCTTTCGTTTAGTAGTCAAGTATGTGATTGTGCCACCTAGGGACTTCTGTAAGGGCAAATAAATTGAAAATAAGGAAGAGATCCCTACCTCACACCCTTTTCTTTCAGTGCAGGCATACCTCATTTTATTGTGCTTCACTTACTGTGCTTTGCAGATACTGTGTTTTTATAAATTGAAGGGTGGAGGCAACCCTGCATCAAGCAAGTCGTATCGATGCCATTTTCCAACAGCATGTGCTCACTTTGTGTCTCTGTCATATTTTGGTAATTCTCATATTTCAAACTTTTTCATAATGCTATTCCACACTTAATAGACTCCAAACCAAAAACCAAACTCACTGCCGTGGAGTCAGATCCAACTCATAGTGACCCCTTCTTGGGTTTCTGAGGTGGTATCACTAT
>NW_006921740.1:5782627-5795335 GCF_000298275.1 Orycteropus afer afer
TTAATACTTAAAACCCCTGTTGGGTTTCCAAGGCAGTAAATCTTTATGGAGGACTGCCACATTTTTCTCCCATGGAGGAGCTGGTGGGTTTGAAGCACCAACCTTCTGGTTATCAGTCAAATGCCTTAGACACTAGTACCACAGAGATCCTTGGTTTCATACTTATTCAGTAATAAAACTTTTCTTTCTCTTCTCTTTTTGTGGAAGTGTTATGGGTTGGGTTTAGATTTTGTTTTCAGTTCTATTTCTTCAACACCCCTAACTAGATTCCATTTCCATTCTTGAATATCAGGTGAACCTCAAGCAAAGTTAGAAAATAGCCCAGTGGACTAGTTAGTACTCAGTGTGTAGATGTTTCCAGGGAGAGCTATAACATAAATGAAGTCTCAGCCTTTCCCTCTCACCTCTGCCCAGTTGTTTCATTCTCCCTCTTTAGAGATAGCAGAGCATAGTGGTTAAGAGCCTGGCTTCTGGAGTCAAGACTATCCATTGCCAAGGAGGGGAGCCTGATGTAGAGTGGCCCTATAGGACATAGTAGAAACTTCCCCATAAATTTTCCAAGGTTGTACATCTTTACAGAAGCAGACTGCCATATCTGGGGACTTTTCAGTCAGCAGCCCAGCACTTAACCATTGCACCACCAGCTCTCCTTGGAGTCAGGCTAAACAAAAAACCCACAACCATCAAGTCAATTCAGACTCATGCAACACTATAGGTGGGCAGGTTAGAACTGCCCCCTAGGGTTTCCAAGGCTGCAACCTTTACAGAAGCAGCTGCCCTATCTTTCTTCCACAGAGCAGCTGGTAGGTTAGCCATCAACTTTTAAATTAGCTGCTGAGCACTTAACCAGGGCTCAGCAGTCTGTCTGCCTAGAGTGAAATCCCAGCTCTGCTACTTCCTAGGTGTGTGGTCTTGGGCAAGATCAAGTTATTGAAACTTTGTGTGTCTCAGTTCCCTTGTCTGTTGTTAGCTGCCGTGGAGTCAGCATCCAGACTCATGGTGACCCCATGCACAAAGGAATGAAATGCTGCCTGATCCTGTACTATCGTTCCCCATGATTGGCTGTGGCGTGAACTATTTGATCCACAGGGCTTTCACTGGCTGATTTTCAGAAGTAGGTCGCCAGGCCTTTCTTCCTATCTGCCTTACCACTGCAACCTGTTTGGCAACACGTGTCTGTGCAGGAGTTGCACTGGCCAGGAATCAAACTGGGTTTTCAACATGGAAGAAGAGAATTCTATCACTGAAAAATCTGCCCTTATCTGTCCAAATGGGCTAACAGTACCTGGGCTTGTTGTGCCTGGAACAGAGCCTTGGCAATTATTACTCCTTAGAATGGTCAACATAATTATTCTACTTTATAGGTATGGGAGGATCAGAGGTTGCGAAGGGGCTAGACCACTTTTTTTCCACTCTGTCTGCAATAAACCCACAGCTTTGTTTTTTAAAAGATAAGTATCTGTGATCACTTCTCTTTTCTGAATACAGCGTGGGATTTTTAAATGATAAAACTTGAGCAGGCTGCCTTCTTAGGGAGTTCAAGGAAACATGAGCTGTTAGACTAGAGTTACAGTAAATCACCTTCCATTAAGTTCTGGTTCTGGTTAGCCAGGCAACTGTTCCATTAGTTCAAAACAGATATGTTTGTCTTTCTGTTTGACCTTTGAATAAGAGGATTAGCTATGGACAAGTTCTCCAAAGTGTGTCTGCTTTAATTAGTAAAAATCACTTTGGACTTGGCATTGGGGGTGTTGGTTCTAGGGCCACTGTTGCTGTTGTTAGGTGCTGTCCAGTCCATTCTGACTCAGTGACCACATGTGACAAAGTAGAGCTGCCCCATAAGGTTTTCTAGCCTGTAATCTTAATGCGAGCAGATCTGTCAGGTCTTTCCTTGCAGAGCTGCTGGGTGAGTTCCAACTGCCAGCCCACTTTTCTGTTAGAAGAGCCACCAACCTTTTGGTTAGCAGCTGTTGCATCACCAGGGCTCCTTCTAGGTCCACTAGAGCATCTGTTACCACACACTTTTAACCTCTACTGAGCATGGTTCAAAGGCTTTCTGGTGGTGCAGTGGCTAAAGCATTCTGCTGCCAACCAAAAGCTTGGCAGTTCAAATCTACCAGCCACTCTGTGGGAGAAAGATAAGGCAGTCTACTTCCATGAAGATTTACAGCCTTGGAAACCCTATGGGGCTGTTCTACTCTGTCCTATAGGGTCACTGTAAGTCAGAATCGACTTGATGGCAGTGAGTTTGGTTTTTTGGTGCATAGTTCATGGCGAGGCGAAGACAAGGTGTTTGGTACTCCGGTCTATAAAACAGGAAGAAAAACAATGTCTCTGCTTTAAAGTTGAGACTAGAGGTGCAAAGTGTTTTGGGTTCCCACTGAAAAGATGCTAGATCAGCTCCACATAGTATTACCATGTATAATTAACTGTGTTTCCATGACCAAAGGGAAAAATAGAAGTCAGAGTATAGAAAGGGTTAAAAAAAAATCAGTCAAGAAGTCAACCCTGCACCTGGAGAGTGAGGCGTTCTGCATTCTCTACCCTAAGCAATTTTCAGGATAACACAGGAGCTATTAAAAATAGCTAAATAAACCGTAGCACTTAAGGGGATATCTGTTCCAAACCAACTGTGATATCAGCTGTGTACATATTTAGAAAATTCCAGAAAAAGACTCCAAACCTTAGTGCTGGGGAATCTTAAAAAATCGGAACCAAATCTCCCTGGCTACGTGCAATCGTAGCTCTGTGGCGGAGAGGAAGCTGCAGCGCGATGTGGTGGAAATATCAAGTATGGGGTTGGGACTGGAGACCCAGGCTGCTTGCTGCGAAGGACTCAGGCCGCCCTGCCTACTCACTTCCTCCCTCTGTCCCCTGTGGGCCTCAGAAAGACTGATCTTAGAGATGATCTCTCTAAGACCTCTTCCAGCTCTACTAATCCTGCCGAGAATAGATGGAGGGCGCTGGGCGCTGAGAGCGCAAACCGAACCTCTCCGGAATGTTTCACTCACAGCCCCGAATAGCTCACTGAACCAGGGAATGCGAGACAGGAGCGGCCGGAGACGCTGCTCCCAGCCAGAGGGAGGAGAGAGCGCTCGTCGCTGGCTGGAAGGCAAGAGTGGCAAGCAAGGTGAAAGAAGGGCGCACGTGAGGTTTCTAAGCAGCTCCCGGGAGAACCACCACGGGCTGGGGATCGGATCAGGGAAGCTGGAATGCGGCGGTGGGAGGGATGCAGGATCTGGGCTCCCGGCAAGGGAAGAGGACCGAGTGTGCAGAAGCGATGCAAAAGGTGGAGAACCAGGGGGCGAGGGCGAGCTGGACCCCTGAGCAGCAGGACCCTGGAGGCGAGAAGTGGGCGCGGCCGCACTGGCTGGGCAGGGGTCGGGGTTCCAGGGTGGGCGCGTGCGGTGCTTACCAATGTCTCCTCCTCAGAAAGGCCGGCCTCGGCCGCGATAAGGCACAGCGTGGTGGCGTCCGGGTGCTTGTTAACCTTGTTAAAGTTGTACTCGAGGATCTCCACCTGGTCCTCGGTGG
Organism: Orycteropus afer afer; assembly: GCF_000298275.1. Lineage (NCBI taxonomy): Eukaryota > Metazoa > Chordata > Mammalia > Tubulidentata > Orycteropodidae > Orycteropus > Orycteropus afer. The sequence goes on from NW_006921740.1 coordinate 5,786,162, forward strand.
GGCCGCTCGCGGTCTCCGTGGACATGGTCTCGAGGAGGCTGCAGGGCAGGAAGAAGCGGCAGCTGTGAGCGAGGCTGAGGGCGGGCGGGACGCGGGGAGGGACTGAGATCCGGGACGCGTCGGACACTCACAGCCCAGGCGCACCCTCGGCCACGCGAGGACCGGCGGCTGCAGGTGTGGCGGGAGCTGCGCTGGCGGTCCTTCCCGGGGTCGACCTCCGGGTACACGATTTAAGTGGTCCTGCAGCTGAGCTCCCGGGAATTTATACAACTTTCCCTGAGCTCTAGGGCTGCGATGGTGGGGAGGAAGATGACGCAGAGCGCCCTCCAGACGCTAAAGAAGGAGTGGAGGAAGCGCGGAGATGATTTTGACAAACTACCTTATAAGCTTCTTCTGGGGAAGGGGACTCCCCTGGGGACTAACTTGACAGATCGCGAGGGTGGGGTACGCCCGATTCCATGGCGGGGACGCCTCACCAGTACACATCTTTCTGCATCTAAAATGGTTTAGCACTTGGGGGCCCTCTCTGGGGAGGACCGTGCATCCCACATTTCCTCCAAAGAAACTACCTCAGGGCAGATGTTACTTCTCAAAGTTGGGAAATAACCAGCAGCGCTTTTGAAGTCTCTCCATTTTACAGAGATGGAGACAGGTCCATAGGGAACAGTCATTTACTTCTGGAGCTCCTGAGGCAGAGCCCATGTGTGGACAACTCTATCTGCAACTCCTCCGTCATGCCTCCCTTGCAAACTCCCCCAACCCCACAAATGCACACATATACTTTTTCTTAACTAAGTCGTGAGTCTAGGCTTCCAGCCAACCAGTGGCTATTCACTCCCTAGCAAGGCCAGGGCATTGTTCCACAGTATATGGTGGAAAGGCTGCTTCACTGGGAGAGGACTTCCAAGACAGAGCATCAAAGTCAGCCGTCTTTGTTTGTTTCAATTTTTTACTGTGTTTGGGTGCACATTTACAAAAATTCGTTTTACCCTCAACAGTTCATACACGTTTTGTTTCACAGCATGGATAACAATCCCAACAATAAAAAGCTCTCCTCCCATCTCCTCCCTGTGACTGACTACCCCTTCCCTGTGTCCTTATCTGTGCATTCCTGTCTGTTTAGATTTCTCCCTATGCAAATGTGCCCTTCTGATCACTGAGGTAGATTAATGTAAGGGATGCACCTCCCTGGGGTTGGTGTTCTGCTTGTAGGTCTTTCTACTGTTGGGCTGAGAGCTAATCCACAAAAGTGAGTCCAGTTCCAGGCTCAAAGGATGACACTGGGCCATACTCTCGGTGGTTCCACCAGCCTCTATCCAACTAGTAATTCTTGTCATTTTTGTGTTTTTGAATATTGTTCCACATTTGTCCTCCTACTCTATCCAGGATCTCCAATTTTGATCCCTTTCCTAGTGGTAGCCAGGCACCATCTAGTTCTTATCTCAGAGTTGTGAAACCTGAGGTCCCTGAGGTCCATCATATCCTTGGACTTATTGTTTTCAAATGACTTTGATTTTCTTCACTCTTCTTTGCCCCAGATGAGGGGAGACCAATAGATGCATCTTAGATGGCTGCTCAATAGCTTTTAAGACCCCAGTCACTACTCCCCAAAGTAGGATGTAGAACAAGATTTTTATGTACTATGTTGTGCCCATTGAGCTTAATGTTCCCCAAGACTATGGTCCTGAGCCTACAGACCCAGTGACTCACCCTCAAGGTGCTGGGTTGTTGCTAAAAAGCTACTCCAACCTTGTCCCTTGTTAGTTCTGTAATGTGTATGGATATTTTTGTAGCACAAATACACATGAAAGATCAGTCAAATCTATCTATGGTTATGAGTATATTCCCATTTGCCTACCCACACCTGATGTTCTCATCTGTCTAAGCATCCACCCTTAGACTAGTGTTTGTTGTTACTGATAATGCAGTATTGTGTATGTAATAGTATTTGCCTCTGTTGTTGATACCTTTTGTGCACCTCTCTGTGACCTTCTTCTTCCTATTGTTACTGTGCTGGTCACACCCTTTTATTATATTGCCATTCCCTTCACTCAAATCAACACATGCAAAGTCATTCAATCTCAGGCTTCCCCTATGGTTGTATTAAAATTTACAAGTCAGGAGAATGGGTCTATCATAGACTTCAATGTCTCTGTTATCCCCTTACTTTAAAACCAAACCCACTGCCATTGAGTCAATTCCAACTTATAGTGACCAACCCTCATAGAGTTTCTCTGAGGCTGTAAATCTTTAAGGAAGTAGATTGCCTCATCTTCCTCCCACGGGGCAGCTTGTGGGTTTGAACCACTGACTTTCTGGCTAGCAGCCAGACGCCTTACCCACTATGCCACTTCTAGAGCTCCTTACCTTTACTTTAAAGTGGGACAAATTACCTAATAAGCAAAGTAAGCATGGGCTTACTTATGCTTAATTATTAATCTGTAGTCAACAGTTTCATGTTTTTCATCAAGATGTATCCACTATAGACTAGTAAGTAAGCCCAAGTAGGCCCATGTTTACCTTGCTTACTGGCTACTCTCTCCCTGTCAAGGCTTGTAAATTTGAGAAAATGCTTTGATTCTGTAGGAAGGTGCTGAGGGGCTGGGAGAGAGACAGATGTCAGCCATACCTAGAAGCAGATTCTTTGATGGGTGAAAAAATATGAAACTGTTCACTACAGATAAATAAGTAAGCACAAGTAAGCCCATGTTTACTTATTGAGCAATCCAACACTGGCTTCACCCAAGCATTGCTGTAGCGGATGTTTGGGCAAGATGACTTCCTGCTGCATTTGTTCCCTTAGATAGCTAAGTAGACTGTGAGTGGGACAGAGAAGACTGGCTGATGTGTACCCCTCCTCCTCTTCTCCTTAATTTAAGATGCATTGTTAATAAGAAATTGGAGTCTTTAAGATCTTCTTGACCGGGGATTTGGTACAGGCAGGCCAGGACTTGCTGCTGACAGTAAAAGACAGCGTAAGTGTGGGAATCATGTTGGTTTGCTGTTTTAACAAATGACACAAAATCATCCAGCATAATTCTGAGTAGTTTTGATGTGGTTTGTGTCTGGGAATGAGGTACACTTCACTGATCTACCTATAAAGTGTACTTGATGCTGTTACATCCTTTTCTACTATGACCTGAATCTCCTGTTCAGTAAATGTCAGCCACTTCTTGGGAGAAAAGACCTAGCAATCTGTTCTTATAAAGTTTACAGTGCTAGAAACCCTATGAGGTAGCTCTACTCTGTCCTATACAGTCCCTAGGAATGGGAATTGACTTCACGGCACCCCACATCAACAGGCTACTTGGAGAAGTCTCTGGCTGGAGAGAATGGTTAACATGCTCACCAAAACATTGGCAGTTAGAGGACCCTCTAAGAAAGGCCTGGTGATTTACTTTGGAAAAAATCACAGCCATTGAAAACTCTATGCAGCACAGTTCTCTGATACACATGGGGTCACCATGAGTCAGACCCAACTCAAAAGTATCTGGTAAGTGCTTGAAGAAACCACTTGAAGAAACTTTCAGTCAGAACATGAAGTTGTCTTTATTGTACATTCTCTAAGAATTCCAGGTATATAGTAGAGCTGAAAAGGGACAAGATTGTGGTGACTTCTTGGCCACAGCCATCTATCCAGAGGGAGCAAGCAATTGGACCTGTGGGCTCAGGACCATAGTCACAGGGGACATCAGGTTCAATTGGCATAACATACTACACAAAAAAATTGTTTCACATCCTACTTTGGTGTGATCTTGAAAGCTTGAAAGTGGCCATCTGGATGCAACAATGGGTCTCTATTCATCCAGAACAAAGAAGAATGAAGAAAACCAAAGACACATGGAAACAAATAGTTTCTATGGTACACCATGCGATCCTCAGCCTATATGACCATGAGACCAGAAGAACTAGATGGTGCCCGGCTACCACTGTCACCCACTCAGAGGGGGATTTCTGTAGGAGATACTGGATAGAGTGGGGGAGCAATGTGGAAAAAAACTCAAAATCATTTAAAAAAAAAGGACCAGTTTTGCTGGTCTGATAGAGCCTGGTGGGACCACTGAGACTATGGTCACTAGCTGCCCTTCAGGTCTGGAACTGAACCCACTCCCAGTCAAACAAAAGACAGGTATATGAGGTGAACATTTACACTAGGTAGATACGCTCCTTGAAGTGATCAACCATGGGAGAATAGAAGGGCTGCATATGTACAGGGAAACAGCTTGAGGGGCAGGAGTGCATGGGAGGGAAAGACACAGGGAAGAGGTAACTATGGGGAGGAAGTGGGAGGGGAGCTGTTGCATTGTGGGAAATTATAGTCAATGTCATGAGACAAAGTGTATGTGAGCTGCTGTATGGAAAGTGAATTTGGTCTGTAAACTTTTACCCAAATCACAATAAAAATTAAAAAAAAAAAAAAGAAGAAGTTGTCTTTACTTTACTGTTAGAGAATTAGGCTCAAGTCAGTTGTCAAATTGCTGTAAATCCCCTTGTGTTTTTAGGGGGTCCTGCGCTCCTCTGCCTAAAAATCTATAACAGTGAGTTCTACCCCAGTGCTGAGGTGGGAGGAAAGGTCCAGGCTGGTCAGAAATACTTCCTCTCCTGTTGACTCCCTTCCTCACCTTTGACACAAAACTTCAGAACTGGAAAGAACCTTGGAGATTACTTCCTCTGGTCTCTCCTGTAACAGCCCAGGAGGATGGAGCTCAGGAAAACTAAATTTCCCAAGGTCACTCAGTTAGTGGCACCCTAGAATGGAAACCTTAGCTTCTGTTTCAGCCCCATGCTCTGTGAGAACCCCCTCAAGAGGTAATACTCTGTCTCCAGTTTGGCATAAAAATCAGGAGAACACCAGTTTAAACGCAGGCAGAAGCTCATTGCGATTTTGAATGTTCATGGGCACAGACTGTCCTATTAGAACATTAATTCTGGTTGAAGCTGCCCAAAAGGATCCACGATTGTTCATTTACCTAAATGAGCACAGGAGAAGGGAAACTGCTGCTGCTCCCCCCCCCCCATACACTGTGATAAAAATAGGTAGAACATTTGCCATTTTCAACAGCTTTTACACACACAGTTCAGTGATAGTGATTGTGCTCATCATATTGTGCAATCATTATCACAGTCCTTTTCCAAGTTATTCTACTGTTATTAACAGAAACTCAGTGCCCCCTAAGTAATATTGTGCCCTCTCCTCCTCTTTCTCACCCCAGGTAACCACTAAGAAACTTTGATTTCTATGCATTTGCTTATGAGACCATATGATATTTGTCTTTTTGTGTCTGACTTATTTTTACTCAGCATCATGTTTTCAAGATTTATGCGTGTTGTTGTATGTATCAGGACTTCATTCCTCTTCTTTATGGCTTAGTAATATTCTACTGTGTTTGTATATGTATTTATCACTTTGTTTATCCATTCATCTGTTGATGGGCATTTAGGTTGTTTCCATTTTTGTTGTTATGTGCCATCGAGCCGCACCTGACTCATAGTGACCCCTCCTTGGGTTTTGAGGCAGTATCACTATGGAAGTAGATTGCCCCATTTTCCTTCCAAGGAGTGGCTAGTGGGTTTGAACCACCAGCCTTCTGGTTAGCAGTCAAGTGCCTTAGGCACTATGCTACCAGAGCTCCTGTTTCTGTTTTTAGCTACTGTGAATAGAACAAATAGCTGCAAAGAACACTTGCCTCTGATTTTCTTTTTTGCCCTAGAAAAGTTCTATCTGATTATATTTCCATATTTATGCTGTATCTTCCATGAAAATTTTTCCATCTTTGTAGAATCCCCAGTCCTTCAGAAATATTATTCAAATATACATATTTCTAAGTTGGATTCTCAGATTCAAAGATTATTAGACATGTCTTTTTTTGCTTTTGGTCATCATTTGAGTGCTGTTTGAAGTGCTACTAATGTCCTCACATCTAATCAGCTGCATTTTGTTTTATTCGTTTCTGTGGCTCCTCTTACAGATTTCCTGGGGGAGGTCTTGGTTTGAAGAACTCCTTGGATTATTTAGCTGGATGAGAGCCATTGAATTTGGTTGGTGCTAAGAAAACTTGTGGGAGGACCATTTGAAAGCATCAACTTCTCCAAGATGCACCAAATGAAAAACTGATTTCTAGAAATGAGGATGAAACACCTAAGCTTTGGAGTCAGATCTACCTGTTACTTCTCTACAAAGCTCAGAGTCCATTAGTTCAGCCCTCCTTGGTTGATAAAAGGAGCTCTGGGGGTGCAGTGGGTAAGGCATTTTGCTACTAACCAAGTCAGCAGTTCAAACCCATGAGTTGCTCTGCGGGAGAAAGATGAGGCAATCTACTTCTATAAAGATTTACAACCTTGGAAACACTATGAGGAGGATTCAACTTGATGGCAGTGAGCTTGGTTTGGTTGGTTGACACAAGATCCCTTCATTTCTTCTCTGCCTTTTTTAAAAGGAAATGTATAAACGGAATCTCCCCAGTAACCTTGGCCTTATGAAACTTCTCAACTGTTTCCGGTAAGCTAGTCTAAACAATTTTAGATGAAAAGAACTAAAAAAAAAAAAAAACTTCTCAAACTTTAACCTTAGCCAAACTTCTATTATTGCTCCAGTTATTAATATCTTATGAAATATTCAAAGGATAATTTGTCCTGTGGTTGTGTGGTTGGAGCAAGACAATCCATAAAGCTTTCAGAGGTTAAAACTGCTGGCTTCTTTACTAAATGGATTCCAGTGCCTATGTGGACAGCTATGTCATTATAATAGCTATACCTATGCCCCCTAATCGTATAGATATTTTATTTTTAAATATCTGCTTATATAATGAACTAAACGCAAATTCACTGCCATTGAGTTAATTCCAACTTACAGCAACCTCCATTTGATTTCCAAGGGTGTATATCTTTATGGGGGAGCTCTGGTAGCATAGTGCCTAAGGCACTTGACTGCTAATCAGAAGGCTGGCAGTTCAAACCCACCAGCCACTCCTCAGAAGGAAGATGGGGCAATCTACTTCTGTAGTGATACTGCCTCGGAAACCCAAGGAGGGGTTGCTATGAGTTGGGTCCGACTTGACAGCACATAACAACAACATCATATCTTTATGGAATCAGATTGCCCAGTCTTTCTTTCACAGAGTGACTGGTAGGTTTGAACCATCGACTTTTGAGTTAGCAGCCAAATGCCTTAACCACTACACCACCAGAGCTCCTCATATATAGTTCACAACATATGAGATAGCACTACATACAGTCCAGTTACCTGAAAAAACTGCTTTGGGCTAACATTTACAATCTTCTCCTTTTCCCATTGCTTTTTTGTAATGCCACTAATATCAAACAAGAGAAAAAGGTAATCAGAAGATACTCTCAGACCTTCTTCTTAAACACAAAGTCTACTGGTGAGCTGGCCAAAGGGGATAAAGAAAGCAAATGAATAGTTCTCTAGGGCCTTCTCTCAGTTTTCTTTAGCCTGTGTTTCCTTTATGTTCACTGTGAACTTCCTGAAGCATCTTCTATTTTCCTAAGTGAGAAAAATGATCTCCTCACACTTCCCCAAGAGTTGTGGTGTATTGAACTACTCTGGAGCAGAGTTAGGGGTATGGTATAGATCACCCAAGCTGTCAGTGTCTCTACCAAATTAAAAAACCAAAACCAACCAGCTGTCATTGTGTTGACTGTAACTCATAGTGACCCCATGTATATAAGAGTAGAACTGAGCTCTAAGGGGTTTCCAATGGCTGTGATCTTTTGGAAATAGATTGCCAGACCTTTCTTCCAAGGTTCCTCTGGCTGGATTTGAACCACCAACATTTCAGTTAGTAGCTGAGCACTTAACTATTTGCACCATCCAGGGACTTCCTGGCAAGTTAGGAGTGGAGTATGGATCTACCTCCCCTAGGCTAGCACTAACTATAAATGCATCTCATTGAAGGTCTTCTTCCTCTTTTTCACTGACCCTCCCCTTTATGCCTTGTGCCTGTAAAGATGCATTCAAAATATCTTCTAACTCTGATTCTGTGTATCATCTCAACCCTTGAGTAGATGGTAAATTGAGATAGTTTTAAAGGAGTAGCCTTTAAAAATACACATCGAAATAAATAATTTAGAACTATACCATTAATCTTATGTATATATTGTCAGAAACGGGGAAAATTCCTATAAAATTTTGAATTAATAAGAGAAAAGAGATTTTCTATGTTTTTAAAAATTCAGAAAGAATCGAAAACCTTTGAAAAGATCTTTCAGGAAAATGTATCTTTGTGTTGAGATCAGAATTTACGAAGGCAGGTCATCAAAAGAAAAACTTCCACCCCATCACATAAATTTCCAGTAATGACTTGGAAGGCAAAAATTATAGTACAAAGACTTGGCAACCTTGAGTTTGAATGTCCTGCTCTAACTCATTAAATTATTTGGGGAAGGAAATGCTAAAATTTAAGTTATCATTTATACAGACACTTACATAATAGAACTTTAAACCAAACACCAGACTCTGAGTACACCCTGTGACTACACAACTGCTATCTTCAGGTAAACAAGATTCCAAATTTAAATAGGAAAATACATTATTTAAAGGGTATATTGACTCCAATTTTATATGCTGTTGTGAGGTGCTGTTGAGTCAGCTCTGACTCCTAGAGATCCTATGTGCAACAGAATGAAACACTGCCTGGTCCGGCACCATCCTCACAGTCTTTGCTCTGCTTGAGACCACTGTCTCAGCCACTGTGTCACTCTATCTCATTGAAGGTCTTCTTCCCCTTTGTCACTGACTCTCCACTTTACCAAGCATAATATCCTTCTCCAAGATCTGGTCATTTCTGACAACATGACCAAAGTACGTGAGACAATGTCTCGCCATTCTAGCTTCTAAGGAGCATTCTGGCTGCCCTTCCTCCAAGATGGATTTGTTTGCTCTTCTGGCAGTTCATGGCATTTTCAGTATTCTCTGCCAACACCACAATTCAAAGGCATCAGCTCTTCTTTGGTCTTCTTTATTAGTGGTTCAGCTTTTATATGCATATGAGGCGGTTGAAAATACCATGGCTTGGGTCAGGCACACCCTAGTCTTCAAAGTAACATCTTTGCTCTTTAACACTTTAAAGAGGTCTTTTGCAGCAGATTTGTCCAGTGCAATATGTCATCTGATTTCTTGACTTCTGCTTCCATGGGTGTTGATTGTGGATCTGA
>NW_006921740.1:5795665-5797267 GCF_000298275.1 Orycteropus afer afer
AGTCAAGTGCTTTAGCCACTATGCTACCAGATACTTTTCTGGTTTTCCATATTTTCTATAATGAGCATGTATTATTTTGAAGAGACACTCTGGTGGTGCAGTGGTAAAAGCATTCAGCTGCCAATCAAAAAAGGTCAGCAGTTTGAACCTACTAGCTACTCCATGGGAGAAAGCTGTCTGCTTCTATAAAGATTTACAGCCTTGGAAACCTTATGGGACAGTTCTACTCTGTCCTATGGGGTCACTATGAGTTGCAATTGACTGAGTGGCAGTGGGGTTGGTTTGGTTTCTATTACTTTGAAATTGAAATTTTAATTTTTCTCTTAAAAATAAAATCCTTGACCAGACCAATGGTCTGCCTTGTCCAGAGTTTTATCTCATAATTGGTAGCACCATAAATTGAATTTTGTGCCTTAAAAATATGTGTTGAAACCCTGTGGTAGTTTGGTTTGTGTGTCAACTTGGCTGGGCCTGGTTGAGTGGGTGGGTAGCTGCTGGTAGTTAATCCCCATGAGGGGACTGGCAATCAACTTCATGGTGGGATCTACCAAAGCAGCTGAGGAACTGCCTTTGGGATGTGGACTGCTTCCTGTATATAAAGGGAAACTTTGAGAATGGTCTCTAGCCTATGGCATGCTTGGACCCTGCATGTAGCCATGTCGTTGCTCAGCTATGCTCTGCCGACCTTGGGACTTACAGTGGACTTAAGTTAATGGCCTGCCTTGTGGATTGGTAATATCGGGACTGTGCCTTTTTACTTATCAACCTTGGGGTTTCTCAGCCTCAGCAGCCAGCAGTTGTCTGAGTGAAGAAACGCCTCTAGCTCCAGTGGGCCAGGCGTAGGAGGCAGAGCTGGACCCCTAGAGCCTGGTACTTTGAACTTGGACTTAAAGCCTCTAAATTTAAGAATAAACTCCGGTTTGTTATGGCCATCCCATTTGTGGTATATTCTTGTCAGAGCGGCACTAGGGAACCAGAACAAACCCTAACCCCTGAGCCCATAAATAAGGTGCTGGATAGTTCAGACCCACCTTGCTGCTCCTTGGGAGAAAAGACCTACTGATCTGCTCCTGTAAAGATTACAGTGTAAGAAACTCTAAAGGGAAATTCTATTCTGTCCTTTAGGGTTGTCATGAGTCGTAATCAACTTAGTGGCACTCAACAACCACAGACACAGAAACAGACATGGGAGAGGAGGAAGACAGACAACAAAGATGGTGCATCTATAAGCCCAAGGATGCCAAGGATTTCTGGCAGCTGCGAGAAGCTGAAATATAAAAGGAAGGACCTCCTTTTAGGGCAACACCTAGAATTCAGATGTCTGGTTTCCTGAATTGTGAGAAAATAAACTTTTGTTTTGTGAAGTCACTCACTTGTGGTATTTCTGTTACAACAGCACTAGGTAACTAAGACAATATTAAGTAACATTTTCAGGAAAAGTAGGGGAGTTGTTTTCCACAAGTTGGCTGGGGGATTGTTGTTGTTATGTGCTGTCGAATGGGACCCTACTCATAGTGACCCCTCCTTGGGTTTCCAAGGCGGTATCACTACAGAAGTAGATTGCCCAACCTTCCTTCTGAGGAGTGGCTGGTGGGTTTGAAC
>NW_006921740.1:5802601-5803130 GCF_000298275.1 Orycteropus afer afer
CTGTTAGTGGTCAAGAACTTAACTATTTGTGCTACCCAGTGATTCCTATCACATTAATAATGGCCCCAAAAGACTATATAATTTTTAGTTTTGCTTGCTTTTGAGTTTTATAAAAATCATCATACTATGTATATTTCTTCTGAGAATTGTTTTTCTCAAGCAACATTGTTTTAAAGAGCCACCCATATTTCTCCATGTAGAGAAGTTCATTTTCAGTGTCCTTTCTGTTTTATGAATGAATTGCAATTTGTTGATCTTTTTTCTTATTGATGGATATTTGGGTTGTTTCCAGCTTTTGCTATCACAGACATTGCCTCTCTGCACATTCTTGTATACAGTTCTGAAGCACATGTACCAGAGTTTCTCTAGGGTGTGTACCAAGAGTGGAGCTGCTGGGTCATAAGGCAGGTGCATATTTAGCTTTACAACATACCATCAAATTGTTTTTCAAAGTTGTTGAACAAAATTGTACTCCAACCAACTGTATAGCACTTCCTTTGTTCCACATCCTTAATACTTGTATTGTCAA
>NW_006921740.1:5803700-5813458 GCF_000298275.1 Orycteropus afer afer
AAAAAAAAAAAAAAAAAAGTATTTCCTGTTCTAGCCCCAAAGGGAATTTGAGGTATGTTTTGAGTTTGGACTTTGTCTCGGGACTAGCTTGGTTGTTTCCATTGGTCACTTAAGAACAATAATAATAAAGTATGGAAAACTAATTACGGTAGTCACTTTGTCTGTATTATGCTAAGAGCATTGCCCTTTTCCCTTTTGCAGAGCTCCTGGGAGAATCAAGTCAGGACTTGATTCTGCACTTAAAAAAATGTCTTAACATTTGTTTGCGTTAACAAAACTAAACTAAATATAAACATCTCCAAATAAAAACCACAGAGATGAACGAATGAATAATAATTGAATAAAAAGGGAAGATAAAGGGATGATAGGAAAAGTGGCAAAGAAGGTGAATATTAGTCTGTGAGTTTAAAAAATTAATAGGATCAAGTGTTTGGATTGGAATAATGTGGTGTGCTGAGCTTTATAGTGCAAAACCAAGTTGATAGAAATTATTTTAATTTCTCTCACAATCCTCTCTTAGAAATCAGAATGGAATTAGTCCTGTTTCGCAGGACTTTTCTATGGTATCAGGGAGGATTCCGAATTCTACCTTTTATTCTGACTGTAGAAATAAAGGTAGCTCATGTGATTTCATGAGCATCAAGATTGATTTATGGCTCCACATAATTCTCCTTATGATGCCATCATTTCTAAGATATTGCTGAATTACCTATTTGGATCTCTGAGGTCTAATTTTAATCACTGTATGCAATTTCAGTGAGGAATTAGGGATGGGGCTACCAGTCTTTCCCAGTGTGAGATAGGTTATTGCTGGCCTTCTGTGGTCTCTCCAACCTTATTCCCTTAGCTGCTGTTATGTCCTTTTTGCAAACCTCCATCATTCTTTTGGAAAGTCCTAGTATCTCATTGAAACCAGGGTAATAGTGATAACAGAATCTCCCCTTTTGAGTTTTGTTCTAACTTCATTTTATAGATGAGAAAATTGAAACACAGATTATTTGGGAAGATCTGTTGAAGTTTGTCCAGTAAGGTCAGGGGTCTTTAACTCTTGACCAGTGTAATAGTGACAGGCACATGCAGAACTATCTGCCATTTCATGGTGATAAGCACTTTGTTCTTCCAGAACAGGTGACACTTGACTTAAAGAAGGCAAGAAGATTGAGATGCTAGCCATTATTTGAATTCATGCTATTCCAGCTGGTCATTAATGACTTTATAAACCAATGCACCTCTTATTCCCAAATGTTTTATCAAACAAAGGTGTCATCGGTTTTGGTTTTCCACCTTTCACCCTACTCTAGAACTGCAGGCTGGTAACTCAAGCCTTAAAAATATGAAATGCTGCTGACTTTAAGTTCTCCCTGTCCGCTCTGTGCTTTCACAGATGCTCTGCATCATTGTTAACTCCGTGTATCACTTTCCAGGTTCTCCTGTTTAAGTTAGCTTTCCTCTAGGCTTAGAAATCTCTCTGTTTTAGGCAACCCAGCAGAATAAAGAACAAAATGAAATGTAAGGTAATGTAATTAAGAGATTAAAAATTAATGAAAAGGGAAAGGCCCTCAACGAGATGAATTGACACAGTGGCTGCAAAATAGGCTCAGGTATGACAAGGATTGTAAGGCTGGCACAGGACTGGGCAGTGTTTCGTTCTGTTGTACATAGGGTCACTATTGAGTCTGAGCCGACTTGATGGCATCTAACAACAACAACAACAATTACAAGGTCAAAAAATTAGAAGTCCTGACTACTAATCAGTTGAAATGTTACTCAACTTTGTTGAGTCTCCATTTCTCTCACCTGAAGAAGGGAAATAATATTACATATCTTTGCCCAGCTCATCACTTTGTTGTAAAATTCATATGATATCAATACAGGAAAAGTGTTTATAAACTGTAAAGTATTGTACTTATGGATGATATTGTTGAAATGGCTGTGATCTGGATGTTCAATCAGAAATATCTTGGGTTGACAAATTGGTAAGAACAATTTCTAAATCTCATTTGTTCTGGGTTACAATCTCTTTTTAATCTTTTTGGTATGATAAACCACATTGGTTGGAATCAGAACTTTTTTTTTTTAATCAAATGCTGTTCATGTTGCTTCATCATAGGATATATCCTTGGATGGAACATCTCAAGACAAATAAGTGGACAGGGGGATGTTTATTTTAAGCATGTTTTCTCATTAAGCACTTCTATAATGAGCTTTGATTTGACCTAAGTTGTTGGTATTTTCACTAAAATAATGGTTTCTCTGTTCATTCTTCACCATGATGGTCTAATTTCTCCTTTCCTCTCACCTATTAATGAGGAAGCATTGTTGTTGTTGTTATGTGCCATTGAGTCGGCCCTGACTCATAGTGACCCCTTCTTGGGTTTCCGAGGCAGTATCACTACGGAAGTAGATTGGCCAGCTGTCCTTCTGAGGAGTGGCTGGTGGGTTTGAACTGCCAGCCTTCTGGTTAGCAGTGAAGTACCTTAGGCACTACGCTACCAGAGGGAGCATTAGGAGGACAGTAAGTAAGTCATGAGAAAGTTAATAATATGCAGAAGCAAATATTCCATGAAATGATGGATAGATTTTCTGAAGTTGTCTTGACCTATGAGAATAATGGCCAAATTGAAATGGTTCTGAAATAATTTGTTCATGAGGCTTTCTTTCTCACTAATTATATGCTCTCCTGTGGTGGAGGGTGGAGGGAAGTGTGTCATCTCTTATACATTTATATCTCCCCAGCATTCAATAGGCATGTCTGGCACTTAATACATGCTCATTAGATGTCTGCTAAACGGAACTTAACCAATGGCATTTAGCATGACTTGATTTAGGACATAACTTAGGAAGAGACTATTCTGTGTTTTCAACAACCAGGTGTTTTTAGCAATGTTCAGAAACAGAATACACAATTAGAAAAGAAAATTTGCTAGCTTTCTGATATCCTTTGGTCCTCACTGTTCCAAACAACACAAAGTTGATCCTATTGTTGAATCGCAAGCAGAAACCTCAAACTTTGTTATAATAAAAACAGCAACAAACTTACAGAGTTATTTCTTGTGCCAGGCACTGTTCTAAGTGGTTTAGATGAAGTAACTCATTTAATCAACTATGTGGTAAGCACTTTTATTGCCTTGATTTTACGCATATGGGACTAGATGAAGACTTGCATACCTTTCCCAAGGAAATTTCTGTAACTTTCCTGAGATCACAGATCTAATAAGTGACACAGCAAAGATTTACCTCTAGAAAATCTGGTTTCTGTGTCCATGTTCTTAACCACCACCTCTTTTTACGAAGTAGCTATGCAGGCAGAAGAGTTTTGATGAGTGGTTATGGAAAAAGAGGCAGTAACACTGGATGGTGTCACCTGGGACAGGAGTGAGGCAGTGCCCTGTCTGGCCCGGCTGCCCTGTGGGGTTGGGCTAGTCTGGGAGCAAAATCTCCATCTCTGTGACATGCTTCTCAAACCCTGGTAACCAGAGATGGCTCTGACCCAGCTAACTGGATTAGCCAGTGATTTCAGTTAATACCACCAGGCAGGCTGCCTTTTCTTTCCCATGTGCTCTTAGTTAATTGGTGCAGACATAATTGAAAGATGACATTATGTGAATAATGTACTTTGTATATAAGAAAAATTTGCAGCATCCAACAGAATGAAAATGTTGGCTTCAACTCAACCAGTCGGATCTTAGTGACTATTGTTGCTTCTTAATCCCTGGATGTACAGACTTCTGTTGAATTGATTAAGGAACCTCCCAAAACTGTTGGAGCAAGTCCTTCAGTGGTCCAGACTTTTTACAGCCAATTATAGAAAATAGATATGATGAAAAGCTATCAAGAGGAGTGTGTCTGTGAATGACTTCCAGCAATAATTATTTGCTCATTAACCCCAGAGTTAAAATTCTTTGTAGACACACTGAATTCTTTTCACTGATAGCCCAACTCATGTTGCAATCCAGAGCCGTGTACATGGAAACATAGGGAAATTGTGGAACACAGCCTTAGGCTTCTTCTTTGAGTGTGTTGTGAAATAAGTGGTATATTGAGTCTACATTTATAGAAATAAATGAGTGGCTGAAAGAAAGCAATCCTGTTTCCATAACCTCCTTACAGGAGATCTCCATTTTGTAAACAGGTTGCTTTTCCAAAGGTCTACACTTCTACAGTGATTGTTATGAATTCAGAAAAGGTTTTCCTTAGATACGACACTAGAAATTGTAGATAGAAGCCCTAGGCTAACCCACAAAACAGGGTGTAAAATGCTATACATTTGTAATGGAAAAAATACTATTGAAATATCCTAGTAAAATTGAAAATTGAAAATTAAAAATTAAATTATATATATATATATATATATATATACACACACACACACAATATATATATATATATATATGTATCTGTCTATCTATATATGTATCTATATATATATGTGTGTAATTTTTTTTAAAGCAGATGCTTGAAAGGAAGAAGGGGAATGTTGAATGTTGATGTGAGAAGTACATTTTCTGTGATATGATTAATGATATTGTGAATTGTGAACAATAGAGAAAAAGCCAGAGATTACATTGCCTGGTTTCTTCCCACCCCACCCATCCGTCCCCACAAGGGATAAGAAAGGTTGTTGTTAGTTGTCATCAAGTCGATTCTGACTCATGGTGACCCCATGTACTACAGAGTAGAATGCTCCATAAAGCTTTCTTGGCTATAGACTTTTTTTTTTTTCCTTTTATCATAATTTGGATGAAATTTTAAGGAACAAATTCATTTTCCATACAGCAGTTCATTTACATTTTATTCCATGACATTGACTGCAGTCCCCACGATGTTACAGGTCTCTTCCCGCTTCCTCCCTGTAGTTACCTCTTTCCTGTGTCCTTCTTTCCTATGCATTCCTGCCCCCTGAGCTATCCTCCTGTGCAAATATTGCCTTTCTATTCTCTCATGATCGATCATTCTAAGAAGTGTATCTACCAGGTGTAAATGTTCACTCTATATGCCTGTCTATTGTTTGGCTGAAAGCCATAGAAGAGAGTTCAACTCCAGACCTGAAGGGTAAGTAGGGGCCATAGTCTTGAGGGTTTCATTAGGCTTTGTCAGACCGGTAAACCTGCTCTTTTTTATGATTTTGGGTTTTGTTCTACATTATTCTCCCACTCTATCCAGGATCTCCTGCATTGATCCTTTTCCAGGTGGTTCTTGGCTAGTCTTAACAGAAGCAGATCACTTCTTTTCTACTGGGTGGGTCAGAACCGCCAATGTTTAGGTTAGCAGTTGAGTGCAAACCATTTGCACTGCCTAGGAAGGGGCTCTGGTGATGCAGTGGTTAAGGCATTTGGCTGCTAACCAAAAGGTTGACTTTTCAAACCCATGAGCTGCTCCGTAGAAGAAAGAAGAGGCAGTCTGCTTCCATAAAGATTTATAGCCTTGTAAACTCCATGGGGAAGTTCTACAGGATCACTGTAAGTCAGAATTGACTCAGTGGCAGTGGGTTTGGGAATTTTTAGGGAAAGGATGGGAAAGATTTTGTTATTTACATTCCCTGAGCCAGCCACCAAGCTGTGAGACCAGAACTGCATAGTTGCTGGCCAGTTGAGAAAAAAAAAAGAGAAGTAAGATGCTTTTGAATATATAACATTAGTTACAGAGAGAATGTTTGTATATCTTTATGGAAGACCAAATAAGAAATAATGCCTTTGAGTTATATGGTGTTGGCAAAGAATATTGAATGTACCGTGAATTGCCAGAAGAATGGATAATCTGTCTTGGAAGAAGTACAGCCAGAATGCTCCTTAGAAGCAAGGGTGGTGAGACTTCATCTCATGTGCTTTGGACATGTTATCAGGAGAGACTAGTCCCTGGAAAGGGTCAGTGAAAAAAAGGAAGACCCTCAATGAGATGGATTGACACACTGTCTGCAACAATAGGCTCAAACATAGCAATGATTGAGAGGTTGGCACAGGACCGGGCGGCATTTCATTGTATATAGTGTTGCTATCAGTCAGAACTGACTCGACGGCTCCTTACAACAACTTAATTGCTACAGGCCCTTGGCTGACTCACTTAACTTCTTTGAAATTTTGTTCACTTTTGTTCCAAAAGTGTTTGTACTATTTCTTAGTCCAGAAAAATGAAGATGTTGGACTAAATGACCTCCGAGATCTTTTCTTTTCAAAATGCAGATTGTCAGAGTGACCTCAGTTTTAAATGTTATTCCTCAGCAACAGTTTCCTGATGCCGTTGACCTGAGAATTGGGAGTGTAGAGGCTCTGGGCTCTGTCCCTGATTTGCTGAGCAATTTGGGCCAAGTTCTTAATTCAAAGGACAGTTGAAGAGCCTGTGAAACATTTTAAACCAAGGGTTTGTTGTTTTTGTTGTTTTAAGGCTCCATGGTCTGCTAAATAAGGGTGACTATATAATTTGTCATCCAGCCTGGAACACTTACGAGTAAAAGGGGCATTATTAACAATCATACCAGGACAATAGGCATGAATCATGCAAACCTGGACATCTGGTCCTTTTATTGTATATAAAATGCTAAGTTCCTCACTTAGGTCCCACCAACCCATTGCCATGGAGTCAATTCTGACTCATAGGTACCCTAAAGTACAGAGCAGAACTACCCCCTAGGGTTCCCAAGGCTGTAATCTTCACGGAAACATATCTTTTTCCAGTGGAACATTGAGTGGGTTTGAATCACCAAGCACTCAACCACTGTGCCACCGGAGCTCCTTCTCACTTAGGTGCCAAAAAGAAAAAAAGCCAAATTCACTGCCGTTGAGTGGATTCCGACTCATAGTGACCCCTCCTTGGGTTTCTAAGGCAGTATCTCTATGGGATTGCCTAGTCTTTCTTCCAAGGAGTGGCTGGTGGGTTTGAACTGCCAGCCTTCTGGGTAGCAGTTAAATGCCTTAGGCACTACACCACCAGGTAGGGAATAATAAAAGTGCTTCTTTTGAACTTACTATTGTTATGCTTAGCCAGATGCAGATATGTTTGGATCTTCTTAGAGGAGAGAACCACATACACCCAAGAGCAATAGTGAACAGGAGGCTGCAGCTCTGTGGTGAAACGTGAGGATACACTATAGCTTCAGATTCCCGGACCTTACATTTTTATTGCCAGTTGAATATGTAGGATCAAATGAGTAATGCTTGGGTCTGTGCCTGGTTTGGGTATTGTTAATTCAGTTGCACTGATGCTTAGTAAGTGTGAATATCCATTACATCTCATGATCAAATATGAACAGAAGAATAAGAATGGCCTGCTCTAGGCCCTAGAGATTTCTAGGGGGCACAGCCATGTGCTCAGGGCTTTTCAAACCAGATAATGCTGGAGTTGGAGCAGGAGCTGAGGCCTGTGAAATAAACGGAATTATCAAATATCTTCTTTGATATAATGCCCTATTTTGCCAACACACACACACACAAGTTGCTGTGGAGTAGATTCTAACTCATGGTGACTGTGTGTGTCAGAGTAGGCCTGTGCTCCACAGGGTTCTCAGTGGCTGATTTTTCAGATGTGGATTGCCAGGCCTTCTGAGGCATCTGCAGGTGGAAGTGCACTTCCAGCATCTCAGTTAGCAGCCGAACCCATTAACCATCCGCACCACCCAGGGGCTCCACCATGCCAAGAAATTAGACAAATAGATTTCCACTGTAGAGAAAAATAATTTCAATACTTTCTAAGGAGAACCATTAAAGAGAAATTTGCACTACTAAGCTTAGAAGCAGACAACAAAAAGATCCACTTCCTCAATAGCTCATGGAGAGGAAAAATGACATGTATCATTCAAAATGGCAGCCAATAAATACTCTGTTTATGATTTGGAATATGTTATTAATTTTTAGTTGCCCATTTAACTTTGTAATTATGTTTTGTTTCAGTAATAATTAGATTAAGAGACTACAGGGTAGGGAGATGTGTGTGTTTGTACAGAGAAGGAAAGCTGTTCAAAAGTTTAAATGCAGATGGTAGAAGTCAGTCTGATATGTAAAAATCGGATATGGATACATCACACACAGATCACCGAGAATCAAGTCGACAGAATCGTCATACTGCTCTGTAGACACTCAGTCACTTTAGAATGTCTTTTTGACATTAGAGTCAAATTAGAGTATCTTTTTGACTCTAAAAAAAGGCTGTTCATCTGTAGTTCTGGGGATATTTTATAGAAAATATCTACATTACAGTATTTTGGCAAGCCCAATTACATAGGTAGGTAAGCAACAGTAGTTAGGGACCTGTGTGGTGCTGCAAATGCATGTTAGGCTGCCTGTTCTCATGGACTTCCATTGTGACCTGTCTACTGCAATCAGGCATGACTTCTTCAGGTTGTTTTTACTTTTTGAAAAGACCAAAAAAGATTCTTTGAGAGAATGGAACACTCTCTTTGCACAAATATACTTTAATCAATTATTACTTTTTATGTTCCAACTGCCATTCTTATTTTATGACTGCAATAACTACAGGTAAAATGACACACACCTGCTACCTTGTGGATCTCTGAATTATGCCAAAGTCCATAGCTGTTCATTGCCAGGCTACTCAGTGATATGAGCCTTATTTATCCCCTAATCAAGTTGTTTTTATGAACAGGTGCTCAGCTATTGGGACAAACAGAAGGTGTACAGCTTTGGATCACTTATTTACATCACAAGATAACTGAGTAAGAAAGATGCACCGGAAAATCCAGCTACAGGATAGCTCTCACTCCATGGTGTAAAAAAAAAAAACCAAACCCACTGCCATGGGGTCGATTCTGACTCATAGCGACCCCCGTTGAGTTTCTGATGCAGTAAATCTTTATGGATGTAGATTGCCCAGTCTTGCTTCCACAGAATGGCTGGTGAGTTTGAACCACCAACCTTGTTGTTAGCAATTAGATGTGGCATCATGATATTGTAGAAAGAGACTGGCTAGAGCTTCAGAAGATCCACTTTCTCCTTCTAGTGCTATCACTTATTCTCCAAGTGACTTAGGGCAACTCAATGTCTTTGAATCTATATTTCATCATCTACAATTGAAGCTATAATCCTGCCTACCTTTCTCACGGGGTGGTTGTAAGCATTCAATGAGGCAGAGTATGTTTATGCATATGCTAGAAATTATAAAACACTATAGGAATAAAAGGGATCATTATTAAGGTTCTAATCCAGGTGTCCCAATGACTCAGGATATAGTGTTAGGCAACTGAATGATTCACTTTGCAATTGCTAAAATGGCAAAACATTTCAGAAACTTCGCTCAACTTCAAGACTAACTAGATTTCATACAACATTTCATTTGCTTCCTCCAGACAATCAACAACCAATGTGAAGAAAAGAAATGCTTCTAGAATTGACTAGCTTGAATTTAAGGAAGTGACACTGAGAAGGGGAAATCACTGAAGACCACTGAGATCAACGAAGATCAACTGCTTTTAGTTCTAGAAAATTATTCCAATCACTCAATCTCTTATAAAGGAACTTGGAGAAGCTTCTAAATATTTTAAATACTAGATCAGAACTTATGGTATCATGTGTCTCCATTTTTCATTGACAACAATACTCCATGTTGCTTAAAGAAAATGTAGGTCATCCAGCCTGTCCTTTTTCTTTCCCCTCTCTCCCAACAACCAAATCTAAAGGGCAGCAGAGCCCATGTATAAAGATATTCATTGTTGCACAGTTTATGAGAACTGGAGGCAGCAGAAATGTCCAACACTGAAGGATTAGATAAGTAAAACATATATATATATATATATATATATATATATATAT
>NW_006921740.1:5813828-5817881 GCF_000298275.1 Orycteropus afer afer
GGGAAAAAAAAAACTAAAAAGTTAAAACAGTGATGAACTGCTGCCCCATCTTTTGGTGCTTGCCTTGTATAATTCTTTCCATTGTATTTTTTCATACAGCAACTCACTTCAAATCCTGTGTTGAAGCCTCTACCAATCCTTGGCCTTGATTTTTTTCCTTCAAAGAACAAGGTAAGCGTCTGTCAAAGAACAAGGAGGTCATTGACTTCCATGGCTACCCTACATGCTTTTGAACATCATAAGGAAATGATTTTTTGGCCTTCTCTTGTTCAAGTAAAATAATATCAGGTCATTTTACTGCTCTTTGTAGATCAGATTTTACTTTTCTGAACTTGTCCTGAGGAGTCCCGGGATGGTGCAAAGAGCTAATGCACTCCACTGCAAACCAGAAGGTTGGAGGTTTGAGTCCACCCAGTGGCACCTCAGCAAAAAATGCCTGGTGATCTATTTCTGAAAAATCAGCCATTGAAAACCCAATGGAGCACAGCTCTACTTTGACACACATGGGTCACCATGAGTCAGAGTTGACCAGTGCCAGCTCGTGGTTTTTGCTTGTTTTAGTGACTATTCTTCAAGCTAGTTTCAAGAACTTTTAAATTGTGGAGCCCCGAACCAGGTACAATGTGCTAATGGAAGAGGAACTGGGGGGATGAGGGAATGTGACCTCATGCTTTCTTCATTCCTACTTCATAAATTCTAGTCCTAGCCATTCCCAAAGAATGCTATTCTAGTTCCAACTAAGAGTGTGAAGAATGAATAATAAAGTGATAGACACTTTCCAGGCATAAGTTATCGAATTAAAGTGTTTTATAAAATAGATTTTACTCCTGGACACCAGTAGACTAGAAGTTTTGGAAAGGGCTGAGGGGATATAAGAGTTAGGGAAGATGGTTTATATAAATTTCCTTAATGAGAAACCATACAGGAAGGAAATGAAAACACATCAACAAAGACTAGACTATCTAAATAGATCTGTTATGTCCTTAGGAGTTCCAGGAAACTTCTATCATAATCCATCCACTATAACGTCTGCCATTAGTTTCCTGCCTCCTAAACACTAAGAGATTAGAACTGATCAATGTCTGCCTTGGGTTTTGCTTTGAGTTTGTTTTTTTAACATGTAAGGACAGAGTAGTTCACTCCGTTCATGAGAGTAGTTCGTGAAAATCTGGCCGGTCTTCATGTTTGGTCACATTTTATCCAAACCACCAGAAGCAAATAATAAAGAAATTATATAAACCAGTTGCTGTGGACTCACCTCTGACTCCTGGTGACCCCATGTGTATCAGAGCAGAACTGCGCTCCCCAGAGAATTCAATGGCTGATTTTTCAGAAGTCGATTGCCAGACTTTTTCCTAGGCATCGATGGGTAAACTTGAACATCCAACCTTTCGGTAAGTGCATTAACCATTTGTACCACCCAGGGACTCCATAAATTATATGGAGATGGGTGGAAACTAACTTTTCTGCTTTTAAAAGAGTTTCTATCACTGAACAAACATGGCCACAAGCTAATAAGCGCCCAAGGCAGAAATCAGAGTAACTTGACCCTGTGATGAGCAATTACTTGAACTTCCAGTATTTATACTAAACTTTTTGGTGAGCCAAGATAAATGAGCCAGTTCTTAGTCTGGCAGTAGAGATGCAATGTTTCCCAAAGACAACCTGAATCACAGGGGGAGTAAGAGATTTGGCACAGAGGCTAGAATGAGGGTGGGGAGACTTGAGTTCCAGAGCCAGCTCTGCCACCAACTAACCTTAACCCCAGGCATGTCACTTTACTCTCATACCCTCATCTATTGTATTTATGTTGTTATTGTTGAGAGCTGTAAAGAAGATGTGACTTGTGGCCACTCCACGTGGGGCAGAGTAGAACTTCCTCATAGGGTTTTCTTAGCTATAATCTTCATGGAAGCAGATCACAAAGTCTTTCTCCCACAGGGTTGTGAGGTGGGTTTGAAGCACCAATCCTTCGGTTAGAATCTGAGAGCTTAACCATTGCACCAGCAGGGCTCCATTGGATTCGTAGGGTGACTATGTAACTTATTACTCAAGTCAGGTACTTCTGAGAGTGAGAGGAGATGCTACTAACCATCCTACTGGAGCAACACTTTTTTTTTTTTTTTTTTAGTTTTTATTGTGATTTGGGTGAAAGTTTACAGAGCAAATTCATTTTCCATACAGCATTTCTCGCACATTTTGTTTCATGGCATTGACTACAATTTCCCACAATGCAATAGCTCTCTTTCCACTTCCTCCTCTTAGTTGCCTCTTCCCGGTGTCCCCTACCATGCACTCCACCTGTTGCCCCCCAGCTATCTCCCTGAGCAAATATTGCCCTTTTGTTCTATGGTTGTTCCAAGGAGGCAACACATTTTTAGGGTTCCTTCCTGCTGTAAAATTCTATCATAACTGTGTTAGACCTGAAAATGGGACCCAGAGTCCTGACCACCAGATCTGTACCTTGTTCCACTGGCTGGGCTGTCTCTGACAGGACTTATCTACACTGGAGAGTTCAGTGGAAGAGTGTTATCATAATGGTAATAGGTGCAACCGCTGTCCTCGCCAATAAAAAGGACAGCCTGACTCACACTTGTTTGGTTCCACATATACACATATCACAAATTCCATGGTTGTTTATGGCCAACAGTACTGGAACCCCAAATCCATGTCTGGGTCCCTGGAAAGCAGAGTAACCAGGAAGCGGGTGTTTGAGTGCACCTCCTGAGTCAGGAGAATCCCTTCTATTTGTAGTCTTGGGCTTGTGGTTATCCCTGTCAAGCCTGTTCCCACCAGCATGCCAGGTGAGTGGCAGCATAGATGTAGTCCAGGACAGATGGTCGGAGGCTGCCTGTGGAGCGTAGGTGTTGGCTCTTAAATGCACAGGGCTTGTTGTTGTTGTTGTTGTGTGCCGTCGAGTCGTCCCCGACTCATAGCGACCCCTCCTTGGGTTTCCGAGGCAGTATCACTACGGAAGTAGGATTGCCCAACCTTCCTTCCGAGGAGTGGCTGGTGGGTTTGAACCGCCAGCCTTCTGGTTAGCAGTCAAGTGCTTTAGCCACTATGCTACCAGAGCTAATGGCTTGCAAATCAGCCTTGGTCACAGGGCACCCTTCTGCCAACAACTTCAACATTGCATAGCCCTTTTGATTCTTCCCATTCCCTTGGCTTTTTAAGAGTTTGAAGAAACCAACAATAATAGCAAAATAAATTAATCCAGACTACCTCATGACACAGCCTAAAAAAAAAAAACAAAAAAAAAAACGTCCAAGTGACTCTTCAAACCTAGCCATTCTACACTGAGAGAATTTGGAATCAAAGGAGATGGGGAAAATGCTCAAAGAAAAGTCATCTAAGGAAGAAAGAAATACTGTCACACTTACACAAAACTATTTTATCAGCAGTGTAAATATCATCAAAAAGTACCTCAGAAGCTCTGACTGGCAGTGAGAAGAAATGTTTGGCTTCCAAACGGTGGCATTCAACCGGCATCAGCTGCCCTGATGCCAACTGGCTTTTACCCTTTCTCCAGAGCCTGAGTCCCTTGGTGCTCACCTTTACCTGGGAGATCTGGCCTCCCCTTCTCACTGTTGCTCTCACCAACGAAGACTCTGCAGCTGCTGTGCCTGATCCGCTCAGCTACCCTGGGCTCCCTGCTGCCTGCAGGCTCTGCTCTCCCAGAAGGGAGGAGCCTGCCACACCCCACTTCTGAGGCAGAACATGCCAGATGCTGCTGCCACCGCTGACTAGAGCTGCAGAGATCTCGGTTTTTTGAATGAGACAAAAATGTTGTCATGAGCCTAGAGCTGCAGGGACTGAGGGGCCCCCTGACCCCTGGCTCCAAGACTAGGTCCCCAATAGAGGGAGCCCGTGTCACTAGGGCTCAGCAGGCTGCTTTACCAGTGCCAAACTTCTGCTCCTGAGATGGAGCTAAGAAATATTTATCAAGCCCTGTAAGCAGAATTTCCTGATACTCTGTCTCCACTGAGGAAGCCCTGGTGGTGCAACTGTTATGCACTTAGCTGCTAACTGAAAAGTTGGCGGTTCAACGCC
>NW_006921740.1:5818311-5819709 GCF_000298275.1 Orycteropus afer afer
GGGAGAAAGACCTGGCCATCTGCTTCTGTAAAGACTGTGGATGAAAAGCCTATGGAGCAGTTCTACTCTGTCACATGGGGTCACTATGAGTTGAAAATTGATGGTGTCCAACAGCAACTATCTCTCCACTGTAGTCACATTAAGGCAGCTTCATGTTTCACAAAGGAGTCACCTCCAATGAGGAGAAACGCTTCTAACAAAAAATGTATGAATTCAGAGAAAGGAATTTACCAGGGCCCACAGTGGCCTACAGGATGAGATTTGAGAACTTCGACTTAAAACTCCCAATCTTTTATATTTTCTCCAGCAAACTGCTTGGAATTCTGACCAGAAGGGATGATACATTTTGCTTAAAGCTTTGATTCTCCTGATTGCCCTGTTTTAAAGCTCAAACGGCAATTTGGATAACATTTCAAAGAATTTCCACATATATTATCTTGCTTGTATCTATTTCATGTCCCAGGGAGGGGCACAACTCGTTGGACAATGATTGTCTAGTAACATCATAACTTTAATTAGTTTTTTAGAGATTGATTAGCAAAGCCTTGAGGGAATGAGACCACAGAAATGGCATTTCTGCCATTTGGAATGGAGAGGAGATGGGAGAGCAAGGCAAGGCCAGGCCAGCGGTCCACGGCAGAGTTAATGAGGCATTACTGCCCCACGCTGGTGCCAACTAGAAGGTGAGGGACAGACAGGAAGGGTGGAAGTCACAATGACAAACTTCACCTGCTCACAATTTTGCCTGGGGCTGGTCTAGAAATCTTAATGAAAAGACCCTGTGATATTGAACTGACCCAACCCAATGCTGAGAAGTCAGGATACTTCCTCAAGGAACAGCTTGGCTGTTGCCCAGAGCAGAGCACTTGGTGTGGCTCCTGCAATTCTTTTTAGTAATTATAATCCCCTTGCTGTACCAGGAATTATGCAAGCAACCAAAAGAAGCTTCAGTTTCAAAACAACCCTTTTCACTCTCACTTCTCTCGAGTTAGCATAATCCTTAAATAAGGCACCTTCGAGCACTTTGGCTCATTCCTTCAGCTTGCCACCCCTGAAGCGTGCTGAGTTCCAAGCATTCACTTGAGATACCTTGCTCTATCCAGTGCTGGAAGATTGCTTTTGAGGATTGTTTTGGTTATCTTGTTGTTATGTGCCAAAACCACATGGCAGGCCATTGTTTCAACTCTCAAGATCGTCAGAGCAAGATGGCAGGCTGCTGAACAACTTGGCCACATGCAAGGGCTGACTCATAGCAACCCCTCCTTGGGTTTCTGAGGCAGTATCACTACGGAAGTAGACTGCCCAATCTTCCTTCTGAGGAGTGACTGGTGGGTTTGAACCACCAGCCTTCTGGTTAGCAGTCAAGTGCCTTAGGCACTAAGCTACCAGAGCTCCTTT
>NW_006921740.1:5819899-5832867 GCF_000298275.1 Orycteropus afer afer
ATGCTACCAGAGCTCTTATTTGGTTACCTAGTGCCTAAGAAATACCACAAATGGGATGGTTTTAACAAACAGTTTATTCTCTTACAAATTCGGAGGTTAGAAGTCTCAGTTCCAAGTTCCAGGCTCTAGGGACTGGGTGAAGAAAACCCCTTGAACTCGTGCTTCAGCTCTGCCTCTTGCTCCCCACCCACTGAAGTTAGAGGCTTTTCTTCATTCAGGCAGCTGCTGGCTGCTGAGGCTGACAAACCGAAGGTTGACAACTGAAAAGGCACAGCCCCGATATTACCAAACCACATGGCAGGCCATTGATTCAACTCTCAAGATCGTCAGAGCAAGATGGCAGGCTGCTGAACAACTTGGCCACATGCAAGGTTCAAGTATACCATCAGCTGGAGACCTTCCTCAAAGTTGCTTCTTACATACTGGAAGCAGCCCATGTCACTAAAGCAGTGCTCAGCTGCTCCAAGGACCCAGAAGTGATAGCCTGAGGGGTCCTTCAATCTCTGAGCTCCTGTTGTGTGTGCTCCCTGGGCTTCCGGAGACTTGTAGGCCATGGGGTGAGGGGCAGACCATGATCTCTCTCTGGGCCTCAGTATGTTCATTCATGTCAAATGAGGGCTTTGGGTTTCACTGGTGTTCCATCTGGCTTTGCATTAGCATCACTTAAAAGAACCACACCTGTCGCTGTAGTGTCGATTCTGACTCACAGCAACCCTTTAAGACAGAGTAGAACTGCCCCATGGGGCTTCCAAGGCTGTAATCTTTACAGATGCAGACTGCCTCATCTTTCTCCTGTAAGTGGCTGGTGGGTTCAGTTAGCCTGGAGCACTTAGCCACTGCACCCCCAGGGGCTTCCCAGAATCACCTGAGGAGCTTAAAAAAAACAAAGCTGGGGTGACACAGCCAGAGATTCTGATTTAACTTGCCTGGGGCGGGGCCCAGTTACTGGCATTTTTTTCAAAGTTCTGCAGGGTTGACAACCACCAGGTTAGAGGCTCTCTGGGGACACTTCAGCTTGATAAACTGTCTGGCCCTGCCCCTGCTCTTTAACTTCCCCTGGAAAAGACTCGTCTATTATTTTCAGTATGTTGCACAAGCTGATTTACAGAAATGTTTTAAATTATTTTTAAAATTATATAATTAATTGGGTGTTTGCTGGGGTATAATTGGCATATAATGAACTGCACATTTAAAGTGTACAATTTGGTTAAGTTTTGACATATGGGAAATCGTCACCACAATCAAGCTGGTGAACATATCCTGTACCCCCAAAATATCCTGTGTCCCTTGGTAATTTCTCCCTCCTGCCCCTAAACCCTGCCCCCCACACCCCCCACCTAGACAACCATTGATCTGCTCTCTGTTACTATAGATTCATTTGCGGGTTTTTT
Source organism: Orycteropus afer afer (assembly GCF_000298275.1). Lineage (NCBI taxonomy): Eukaryota > Metazoa > Chordata > Mammalia > Tubulidentata > Orycteropodidae > Orycteropus > Orycteropus afer. The sequence continues at coordinate 5,821,291 of NW_006921740.1, forward strand.
TTTTTTTCAATCTTTTTATACAGATGGAATCATAGTGTGTGGGTTCTTCCCAAAACCTAAGCAGTTGCTGACCAGTCGATTTTGAGTCATGGAGACCCCGCGCCTGGCAGAGTAGAACTGCTCCGTGGGGTTTTCAACGGCTGATTTTTCCAAAGTAGATCACCACGCTGTTCTTCCGAGAAGCCTCTGAGTGAGCTCAAACAGCCAACCTTTCTTGCACTCTGCTTAATTATGACTCTGTAAATTCAATTTGAGGAGCTCTGGTGGCATAGTGCCTAAGGCAAATGACTGCTAACTAGAAGGTTGGCGGTTCAAACCCACCAGCCACTCCTAGGAAGGAAGATTGGGCAATCTGCTTCCACAGTGATATTGCCTCAGAAACCCAAGGAGGGGTCGCTACGTGGCAGATCTGACTGGTCAGTGAGTCTGGTTTTTGGTTTTGGTATATTCAGTTTTGAGCTCTTTGAAAATGGGAAGCACCTTTGATTTCTTTTCTCTTCCACCCCACCTCCCCAGTTAATTTTTGCTCAGAGAAGGCCTTTAATCATTATTTGCTTGGTTGAAATAAGACCTTTATGACCTTATAGATGAGCCTCCATTTGTTGGCCTAAAAGTGCCTGGCCTGGTAAGAGTTTCAATACCCCACTACTTCTCTGTAGGTTCCTTCCTTAGTAGCTTCTGCTCAGTTAAAAACAATAATGCATTAGCTTGAACCAGAGATCTTAATTTAGGGTTCTTGGACTTCTGGCAGTCCAGGAAATGAGCTTTACATTGTATGTTATTTATATTATAGGTGGGTTAAGCTACTACCTGTGTAAAAGCCTTTGGCTTTCTCAAGATTCTTTTCTTAAAGTGTTCCTTGACCCAAAGAGATGAACTACAGAATTAATGTAATGCTCTATTCCTTATTATAATAAAATATGATATCTAATTATAAAGCCTCTACCACCTACTTCCCACCCTCATTGCCATTCCCAAACCCTTCATTTGTTCCCTGCCTGGTCCTCGTTATTCTGAACTCTTCTTAACTAAACGCACTGCCGGGCCCTCTCTAGAGGCAGAACTACTTTATGAGAACTTTTTTGCATTCCTCTTCTAAGACTTCTCACCTAAGCTACCTGGTATGTTGTGGCTTTTTAGTCAATGACTCTTATTCTACTTTGCGTAACAGTTTACCCTGGATACCACTGTGCTCAAATTCCACAAGCCTTCATTTCCTCAAAGCCCCAGAGCACAGGAATTCCCTTTCATCTTAAACAAAATCAATGTTTTCATTGTTATAAATTATAGGTATTATCAGAAGCAGAAATAATAAAAAGCACTGCAAATTCACAACGGAGTCACCGCTGCTCAGCTCAGAGAGACTGCTCTTCCACCACTGCATTGAACACAAAACACATTTTAAGTGATATTACGTGTGATTTTAGATAAAGGGTGGGCTGTGGAACACCAATAACCAGCTTGTAAATGGTAAAATCATGTGCATCTGGCATAGTTACTCAAGTGCTGGTTTTAAAGGGTCCTTCAGAAGTAGAGCAAGAAAAACATCTCACCCGCTTGCCAAAAGGCTAGCAGGGACTCCCCTTGCTCCAATTTCCATCTCAACCTCATGCAAGTTCGTAGGAATTTGAGATGTTACATCCAGCAGCATTCCCTGGCTGCTTGCTTGGAAACCAGCTTTAAATTTTTACTCCCCCTTTTACCTCTGTTTCTTCCACCAGAGTACAAATAGAGTAATTAATAGCATTCGGGGTTCATTTCTACACAAATTCATTCCTCTGCATGAAAAGCAAACCTTTGAAAGTTGCTTACCTGGAAGTGGCCAAGGCAAGGCTGGGTCTGGAAGCCGCACTCACGGATGGGATGCTAGCCCGTTTAAATAGCTGGGCTGGCTGACGCAGGCTGTTGATGGCACGGTTATTTACGCCCGGGAGTGTGCACTCAAGCAGGGACCTGAAAAACCTGCAGCGTGGGCAGGACCAACACGACCGACCGAAAGTATGCCGAGGTTACTTACATCTCTCCTGGTTATTCAGGTTTGCTATGGAGAGAGCGACTTCTTAGAGTCTCCTGGAACTTTCTTGTTACTGTCTTCTCGTCTCTGCCCTCTTTCTTAACCAAGCAGTACTCTTCTTCACTGAGACGGGAGGAGAGAGAAGGGAAAGAAAAAGAGGACCCTGGACCCTTACACCAGCTTCGTTATTTTGAAAGGGTTTCCAGTTAGTTGTTGCCTCATTTCAAAGCTTTGACCTGGTGTGGTTGATTTCACAGCTTTGCGGGCAAGGCCAAACTAAGAGCCTGGACAATTGCCCAATTAATAAAAACTTTGTTTTCTTTCAGGCACAGAGTGTACAAATAAAGAACGGATAAAGGGAAGGTTCAGGCTAGGATGATACAATTTTAGATCCCCTTTCAAAACGATTTTAATTTCTTGCCCCTGCATCTGTATTTTCCTCCTGATTACCGTTTTCTTCCTTTGTAATAGAATCCCTATGAGTTGAAAGATTCCCCATGGGTGCTCGAATAAAAAGCCAATGTGTGAGTGAGACTGTGGGAAGATGCCCTCCAAGCGTGAGAGTATGTTCAGTGACTCTGTGTGACCATCAGTGGAAATGAGAATATGTGTGTGGGTGTGGGGACCAGGTTAGCTGATGTTTATTTTGTTAGATAAGGCAGTTAGTTGATGGTCAGTGACAACAGTTAAATACTTTAAGTGACTTTAGTTTTGAGGGGATGTAGGAAAGGAGACAGGGTATGGTGAGATCATTTATGGAAGTATCTGTGTATATTTGCTGGTATATAGTATAAACTGCACAGATATACACACTCTGTATTTTTCACTTCACTGGAGAAAGAAAAAGCCCACTTGATTCTCTTGGGAACAGGGGTTGTATGTGAAAGAAGAGCAGCAATTGCTTAGAATATTTCTTTCCCGCTCAGGAAAGGGAGTAATGGTTATAAAACATGTGTGGGAGAAAAGCAGAGACAAGAGACAGGGGCCTAGCCTACCCCAACCCTGGTTACCAGAGGAATTCTTTTGTTTCCTGCATAATTCATTGACTAACTTCTGACTGCTCTATGGCAAAATCTGGACTCTTGCCTCCCGGATTTCTTGAATGTACGGTCTATGTCTTGTTCATCTTTCCATACCCACAGTGCTTGGCACAAATTATCATGACAATGATGATGATGCTCTACAATCTAGAGAGACTACACGCCAGGCTCTGTGTAAAGCACTTTACGGAGTTTGTTTTCTTGCTTGTTTAATCCTCACAATAGCCCTATGAGTTAGATTTTTATTATCTTCATTTTACAGGTGAGGAAACTAATACTCTGAAGGATTAAATAAATGACTTTCCCAAGGTCACAATAAGGGATGGAGATGGAATATGAATCCAGAGCTATCATATTCCAGAGTCTGGGTTTACATTCAGGGCTGTTTTGAACCAAGGTATAGAAAGTTGCCTAAGAATGTTTCTACTTATCCTTATTCATTTATTTGTTTATCATCTTTCTTCCAGAATATGATTTCCGTGGCAGTGACGATGTTATCTGCTTTGTTCATTCTTACAATCCCAGTGCCCAGCACACTGCTTGCATATAGTAAGAGCTCAAAAAAAATAGGTGTGCTATTTTCTCAGTCTATAAATGACTGCTGCAACTCAGTAGTCAGAGGATCTGGCATTAGCAGAGTCTCATCTCAGTTGGGACATATCTTTTGCTCTTAGATAATGTGTTGGCTTCAAGTGATTCCTTTTTATTTCGTGTATCATAGAGATAAGAAGCCCTGGTGTTGCAGTGGTTAAGCACTCGGCTACTAACCGGAAGTTTGACAGTACTTATCCTCCAGCAGCTCCACATAATCTGCTCCCATAAAGATTATAGCCTAGGAAACCCTATTGGGCAGTTCCACTCTGTCCTAAAGGGTCAATATGAGTTGAAATTGACTTAATGGCACGCAACAGGAAAATCATGGAGATGAAACAAAAAGTGACTGAAACCATGAGAACAGTTGTGAATTGCTTAAGAACTCTGAAAGTATGTTGTTCATTTGTTCTCTGATGCAATGATGTCACCAAGAACCTAGGTTTTTTTTTTTTTTTTTTCATTTTGTAGTCCTCAGTACGCCAGTGACATCTCCCCATGAGGTGACAAGGTGGCTGCTATAGCTCCATGCATCACATCTTTAAACAAAAACATCCAAAAGCAGGTAGAAAGAGCCATAAGCTTCCTCTTTAGAATCTCTTTTTTAATTAATTAGAAAGAAAAATCTTTCCAGAAGGTACTAATAACTAATAGACATTGGAGAAGCTGGACTAGAAGAAAAACATTATATCAGGATTAAAGGAAGACTCATTAACAACCTGTGATATGCAGTCGACACAACCTTGTTTGCTGATAATGAAGATGAAGCACTGACTAATGAAGATTAAAGACTATATCCTTCAGTAAGGATTGCACCTGAACTTGAAAAAAACAAAAATCTTCACAACTGGACCAATAAACACCACCATGATAAATGAGGAAGAAATAAAAGTTGACAATGATTTCATTCTACTTATATCAACAATCAATATCCATTGAAGCAGGAGTCAAGATATCAAACAACACACGGCATTATTCAAATCAGCTGCAAAAGATCTCTTTAAAGTTTTAAAAAGCAAAGATGTCATTTTGATGATTAAGATGTGCCTGACCCAAGCCATGGTCTTTTCAATCATCTTATATGCATGTGAAAGCTGAACAATGAAAAAGAAAGAAGAATTGATGCATTCAAATTGTGGTGTTGGTGAAAAATATTCAGTATATCATGTACTGCCAGAAAAATGAATAAATCAATCTTAGAGGAAATTCAGCCAGAATACTCCTTAGAAGTGAGGATGGCAAGATTTCAGCGTGCTTACTTTGAACATGTCATCAGGAAAGACTAAACTCACTGCCATTGAGTTGAATCTGACTCATAGAGAACCCAGTTGGGTTCCCAAGGCTGTAAATCTTTACAGAAGTAGATCGCCCCATCTCCCAGCGGAGCAACTGGTAGGTTTGAACTGCTGACCTTCTGGGTAGCAGCCAAATGCCTTATCCACTACACCATCAGAGTTCCTTTACCTTGAACATGTCAGTAGGAAAGACTAATTGCTAGAAAGGGACAGCATGGATGGTAAAGTAGAAGGTCAGTGAAAACAAGGGAAACCCTCAATGAGGCAAACTGACACAAAAGCCAAAACAATAGGCTCAAACATACCTAGGATCATGAAGATGGAGTAAGACCAGGCATCGTTTCATTCTATTATGCATAAAGTCTTGATGAGTTGGAACCAACTTGACAACATCTAACAACAACAACAACAAATAACAACAACTGCTAATAATTACGAGAAGAAGCTAGATTTTCCTATCCTTAATCATATCTGTGGCACTTTAATTTGGTGAATACAAAATAGTTAATTTCAAAACCCCAAGGTATTGCAGCAAACAGGGTGTTTGGTAGAGCCACGTAGAAGGCAAGGCTATGTAGACAGTGGGGGAAGCTCTTCTATTCTGCCCAAAGCTACAGATCGGTAAGGTGCAGAGAGCACCCAGGTGAATAGGGAGCATGTGGAGCCAGTGGTGGAACAGAGAAGGAGAAAAAAGTCATTCACTGGGAGACAGAAAACTACCAAAGGCATTTCACAGCGTTTACAGTGAAGGGTATCAACATCCTACTGGCCAAAATCTGACCTGCATAAATGCAAATTGGGAACAAGATAGGCAGAGTATAGAGACATACTTGCTGAAAGTTCTGCCTTCGAGGAATGAACTTGCAGACAGAGAGACAGAATTTCCTGCAGCTGCAGTGCGGTGAATTGCTTAATATGGCCCTTCTAGCCATCGTCCTTCATTTTGTGATGTATTGTAAATTTGTGGTGTAGTGACTAAGGCATTTGACTGCTAACCAGAAGGCTGGTGTTTCAAACCCACCAACTACTCTTCAGGAGGAAGACTGGGCAATCTATTTCTGTAAAGATACCACCTTGGAAACCCAAGGAGGGGTTGCTATGAGTTGGAACTGACTCCAGGGCTGTGAGTTTGGTTTGGTTTGTATGCTTGTTTAGGGTGGGATGTATCTTGAGTCCCGCCTTGCTGGAGGGTGTGACTGAAGTCACCACCCTTAGTTTCCTTGAGAGGATATATGTGAATGTTCTGGGAAAGTTCACTCTCTGGTTCTGGGCCTGTGTTTGGGTTTGTTGTCACATCATCCCAGGACTTGAGACAGCAGCCATTCATCTGATCTGCCGATTTGGGTTCACCAGCCCTTGCAACCATGGGAGTGGGAAGAATCCTCAAAATCTACCCACAGATTTGGGGCTTGCCAGCCTCCCACCCCTCACCACCATGTGAGCTGTTTCCTTGTCGATTTGTGAGTTCTGTGAGATGTTACAATGAAACACAGAAGCCTAAGACAGGACAGAGAGTACTGAGGGGAGGAGGAGGAGTTGACGTCAGAGATGATGGAGTGGCATAGCAGTTTGGAAAAGTTGGACATTTGGGACATGTTTAACCTCTGCCTTATAGGGACCAGCCTTGTGCTGATCTTTCTAAAACAAATTATTCGAGCAGTAGCTGATGTGAAAGTTCTGACTCCTAGAGTATCCTTCCTGACCCAACCTGGCTGGGATGTGGAACAGTGTGGGAGGCAGAAGTGGATCAGCAGGTGACAAAGAATCTAGACAATGAAGAGGATGTCAACTGGTCAAGGATGGAGGTGCTTCCCTTGGCCTCTCCTGGCCAATGAGGAAGAACAGTAGAATTGATACTTTTGAATTATGGTATTAGTGAAGAATATTGACTATACCATGGAGTGCCAGAACAGACAAATCTGTCTTGGAAGAAGTACAGCAAGAATACTCCTTACAAGGGAGGATGGTGAGCCTTTGTTTCTTTGGACATGCTATCAGGAGAGACCAGTCTCTGAAAAAGGGCATCACGCTTGGCAAAGTAGAGGGTCCGCAAAAAAGAGGAAGACCCTCAATGAGATAGAATAACACAGTGGCTGCAACAATGGGGTCCAGCATATCAATGATTGTGAAGATGGAACAGGACTGAGCAGTGTTTTATTCTCTTGTATGTGTGGTCACTAGGAGTTGAAACTGACTCAGCAGCATGTAACAACAACTAGTAAAGGGTTTCACAGGTTCTCTGATGATGAAGGATTATAAGTTAAAGTATAATCACACTCTGTTTTCTTCGTAGTTTGTTGTATACATAATATGATTAAGTCATCCTTTCGGTGAACCAGACCTACTTCATTCAAACATGAATTCTATCATCTTACGTAATCCATTTGTTTTCCTTATGGATTCCTAAGTCAGTTAATGATTGGAGTTAATGTACTGTGGCATCATTACAGAAAGGTTTCTGGGTATGGCTGTTCCATCTGGGTGTAGCCTATGTTGCCTTTGCTCTTCTACTTAAGAACTACAGTTTGTTCTTATTCCATTTTTTAGTCAAGGATGGGGATGTGATAAGCATTGTTTTACATCATGATCTCACTCATGTTATTGGTTGGAGGATTTAGAGTCTTTGGTAATGGGTGCATTACCCTGACTGTTGAAGAAGGAAGAGATGAAACACCCTTCTTCATCCATGACTGCCTTAATTCTCTCCCTAGCATTAGACTTCTTCTACTGCTGCCTGAGAAGCAGCATGGTGACATTCTCCAGGGGGGTGGAGATGGCACCTCTCCTATGAATGATGAGAAGATGGGGCAGGTCAGGGCCACCCTGTCCTGTAATCCCCTAACACACATGGTGAGGACAGAGCGTGTCCACACCCACGACTGAAATTTCAGGGATGGGCCCTGTGATTTTAGAAAGCAGGGGGTGGGGAGCTGGAGAAAAGAAACAAAATTCCTTTGGTAAAAAGCTTGCTTGACTGAGAGTCAAACCCAGGCTATCTGGTTCTACAGTCTATGCTCCTAACCACTGCACTGTATGGCCTTTGCAGCCACTTCTAACAGTGTCTCATGAAACCCCAGAAAAAAAGAAGAGCAGGTGGGGCATTGGGCTCCAGCTCTCACCCAACAGGGTACCCTTGCCCTATGTTCTATCTTGTCATTTGATTTCTGTGAATGATTTTACTTGGTGAAGAGAGGAAAGGAAGACTAAGCTAACAAAAATATAAAGTTTGAAGACAAAACAAAACAAAACAAAACAAAAATTGTATGTTTGACATGGCAGAGAAGGAAAAAAATTAGTTGTTCTCTAGTTGATTCCAACTCGTGATTCCAATGGTATAAGAGAACTGTGTTCCATAGGACTTTCAATGGCTAATATTCTAGAAGTATAGCAACAGACCTTTCTTCTGAGGCACCTTTGGGTGAACTTGAATCTCCAAATTTTTGGTTAGCAGCCAAGTGTGCTAACAATTTGCACCACCCAGGGGAGCACTGGTGGCATAGTGCCTAAGGCATTTGACTACTAACCAAAAGCCTGGCGGTTCAAATCCACCAGCCACTCTTTGGAGGGAAGGTTGGGCAATCTACTTCTGTAGTAATACGGCCTCGGAAAGGAGGGGTCGCTATGAGTCAGATCCGACTCTATGGCAGTGAGTTTAGTTTTTGCTTTAGAGGCTCTGGAGAAAGAAAGCATTGAAAATAATTTAAAAATCATGGATTAACGGAGACAAGGAATTTTGATTAGAAGCTACATCCTTCTTTCTTCCTCTCTTCTCTTTTCCAGCCCAGAGACACCAAGGTGGACTCACATGACTGGGAAGCTCACATGCTTCATTCACCTCTTCTGTATATTGAGGAAGTTGAGCTGGATGGTCTCTCTAAGGTCCTTTCTGTTTTAATTAATTGTCTGTCCTCTAAGTGGAGAGAGACAGAAGCAAATTGATGGAGAAGGGCCCCTGAGCAGTCATGAGTTGAGAGCAAGTCTGAAGGCACAGGTACAACTTTACCAGCTGTTACAAATTGAAACACCCTACTTCCATGTTGTTGTTGTTATGTGCCGTCAAGTCAGACCCGACTCATAGCGACCCCTCCTTGGGTTTCCGAGGCAGTATGATTATGGAAGTAGATTGTCCAACCTTCCTTTTGAGGAGCAGCTGGTGGGTTTGAACCGCCAGCCTTCTGATTAGCAGTCAAATGCCTTAGGCACTATGCTACCAGAGCTCCTCCTCCCTACTTCCATACCACTGGTATCTAGCCATTCCCCAAGCCCCCCATGTCCTCACTATCACAGCCTGGTCCTCTCTAGGAACTTTTCAGACCCCTCAGAATCCAGCAACTAGAGGGATTACACAGGCATAGTGGAAGGAGTGGGGCATCAGCAATTTATCCTTATTACTCCAGCAATAATCCTTCATCCACGCTCTTTCATCAGTACCCTGCCTTCCACAGTAGTGCAAGGAGACATCCTGAAAGAAAGCTCTAGGGGAGAGAAGGAAGGAAGGAAGGAGGGAAGGAGGGAGGGAAGGAAGGAAGGAAGGAAGAAGGAATTGTAGGTCATCTTTGGAAGTTGTCTGAAGGTTCTTATTTCTGCTTCTGACAAAAATATGTTGTGGTCAGAATTGTTAACTAATCCAAAGCAGTTATGCTTTGTGCATTTCCGCAAAACCCTGCCTCCTCTCTGAAGGTTTCTTTAACCAGGGCTTGGCATTGCAGTGGGCAATGATTTAAGGTCTCTTGTACAATGCCTTCAGATGTGGCATATTCCATAAATGGTGGTGTGCACTCTTGCATCTGGTTTTTGCCTCTCTGGAAAGTTAGCTCTCAAACTCGTCTTTCCAGTGGGTTCTGAGGCACCCATAAGATGACGAGGCATCCTGGGTTGATCTTGCAAAACTGTCACCCCTGACTTTGTTCTCTGACTCAGAGGGAAATGGACTCTCTGATTTTCATGATGCTGGCCAAGGAATGCTCCATCTATTCCAGGGCCAGATCTGAGACTAGGACAACTCAGGGAGGCTGTGAGTTCAGAGGAAAGGCACTGGAGATAGTCTGGAACTGGTTCTAGCCTAAGGTGACTAACCATCTTGGTTTACCAGGAACTTTCCTGGTTTTGGAGTCCCTGGGTGTGCAAATGGTAAAGTGAATCCACCTAGAAATGCTTCAGAAAAAGGTACTGGACTTCTGCTTCTGAAAGGTCACAGCCACTGAACACCTAGTTCTATTCTGAAGCATACTGACTTGGCAACAGTGGTTTTTTGGTTTTGGTTTCAGCCTAGTTCTATTCTGAAGCATATTGACTTGGCAACAGTGGTTTTTTGGTTTTGGTTTCAGCACTATCCTAACTTTCTCAGTTCATAACCAGTAATTTAACCTCTTCAAGCCTTGGCTTCCTATATGTGAAATGAGAACAACAATAACATCCCCATTCAATGTTTTGAGGACTAGAAGAGATGACCTTAGGGTTGATAAGTATCTAATGACTGATAGTCTTTATAATGTCAGCTTCTCCCTGAAAATGCAACCAAGATTTCCCGGGAAGAAAAGAAAGGATTAGGTGACAAAAGTCATGTCTTTCTGCCTCTGTTCCAATATGTTTTGGCTTTTCTAAGAGTAAGTGTGAGGACAGCACTTGAGGTTTCTGGAAAAATCTTCAGAAAGCCTTGCAAGCTCTGGCTAATGCAGAAGGGTACGTGAAGGGCACTCCCAGCCCTATAATTATCTGATTGAGTATAATGGCAGAAGCAGCTGCCTGCTTGCAGAAGTCACTTTTACCAGCTACCACTTGGGAGTCACAAATAAGGGATTATGAAGCTTTCTCTTCTCAGCTTCTTTGTTTGCCCCTCAGCTATTGTCTGTCCAGATTCTTAACTAATAGTCATGTTTTGAATGACTGTTTCCCAGTAACTAGTGTTCCGTGGCTGAAAAAAGAAAAAAAATAAAAAGTCAATGTTTTCAAAGGAATCCCTGGCAAGTCATTTGCAGTGTAAGGATGGAATTCACAGGCATCTTAATTCCTGGCAGTGATGGCTGAAGGCTGTCTTGGAGACTAGAGGCAGCGGACAAGAACTCTGGTAACAAAAGATTAGGAGGAGGCATATTATTTATTCAAATGCCCTGATAGAAGGAGGCCTTAATCAAAGACACCATAGAAAGCAAGTTGCAGGCAGATAGGGAGTATTTGGAACACAACGGTATCAAAGGGAGCCAGGCTTTTTCTGAATGGAAGGAAATGACTGGGGAAAAGATCCCTCATAATTGAGCAGAGCTATGTCAACGTTAATGACAGGAGAGGGCTCTCATTAGGAAGATGTCAAGGGCTGGGAGTTATTCAGCAGGGCCAACTCCAAGTGCAAACACTTTCACCATCGCAGCCCTCCCACACTCACCACAAATGAAGTAAGAGTCGTTAGAATTAATACTGAGTTCTGATGGAAAGTAGAAGTCTTCAAAAGTTGGAAAATTCAATATGCAAGGCTCTGGCACTAGTAATAACTAACTTGTTTGCATCCATGGCAATTGATGACACAATTTTACATAATTAGAACACCTTGCTGTGTTGAGAGAAAAATGGACTCTCCAATCTGGAATGGTAGCATAGTGGCTCAGGCACTTGGCTGCTAACCAGAAGGCTGGCGGTTCAA
>NW_006921740.1:5833207-5834083 GCF_000298275.1 Orycteropus afer afer
TCAAATTTACATTCTATTTTATGATGGGGCAGAAAGCCTACACTGACTACTTTTACTGGCACACAAAATTGCCCACCAGACTCTGAGGAAACCTGCAGAGTAGATGTTTTCAGGTTACCAAATTATCTTTTATTTCTGGGCCTTCCACCCTTTCCTAAAAAAATTCCTTAAATTCTGGAACAGTTAACTTAAAAGTAAAGAAACTTGATTATCAGGTAAAGCAGTTTGCATTAAAGTTTGATCCACTTTTTATTGCTGTATAATAATTCACCTTAACACTTAGTGGCTTAGTGTTCTGGTAGGATGGCAGAATAGGCAGACAGAATGCATAGACCCTCTTCAACAAAAAAAAGGGGAAGCAATTAACACAGATACAGAAGATAATCTTGGAGCCCTGAGCTTTGAAAGGAAGGATATAGAAGTGGATTAAACTGCAACTAGTAGAAGAACCTGCATGAAAATACCAAAAAAAGGAGACATATGGAGCTGTGGTCTTTCAGCAATCCTGATGGCACAGATAGCTTGGATATTGCTGAGTGGTGTAGGACCTAAGAATTAACCTAAAAATTGGCCCTGCTAGCCAGGGGCTACATGGAAGACTGCACTGGTGGCTGGTGAATAAAAGGGAAAGTGGCAAAGAGGATGGCTGGCTGAGCTGTGGACTTTTGCCTGTCCAGAGGGTGCAGCCATTGTGAATGTTTACATATGGTTCAACCATTTTGGATATTTAAAGTGACAACATTCTCCCAGATTCCAGGGACTTAAATAGGCTCTACTTGCTGGGAACCACAAGGACATTCAGGACATGAACAACTGAAAAGATAACAGAGATCTAAATACAACAACATCACAATGTCTCAGAGACAACAGACTATC
>NW_006921740.1:5843466-5869806 GCF_000298275.1 Orycteropus afer afer
CTGTGGAAAGCAGTATGGTGATTCCTTAAAAAGTTGGAATTAGAAATACCATTTGACCCAGCCATTCCATTACTAGGTATATATCCTAAAGAAGTGAGAGTCAGGACAAGAACAGATACATGCACACCTATGTTCATATGTTCATTGCAGCACTATTTACAATAGTCAAAAGATGGAAACAGCCTAGGTGTCTATCAGCTGAAGAATGGATAAACAAATTAAGGTATATACACACAATAGAATATTGTGCAACCTTAAAGAATAACCTAGAATCTGCACAATACCACATAACATGGATGAACTTGGACGACGTTATGCTGAGTGAAATAAGTCAATCACAGAAGGACTGATATGGTATTAGTCTGTTATTGTAAAAAGTCAAGGAAAGGTTTATAAATGGAAGGAAATTTTCTTTGTTGGTTACTAGGGGTGGGAGGGGGAGGGAAGGGAACACTGTTAGATAGGTAGAGACCAGTATTGATTTGGGTGAAGAGAAGGGCAATGTACCAAATGTGAATGATCAACACAGTGGCATTGAGGAAGAGGAAGACATAGAGAGAGGTGCAGACAACAAAGATGTGGGAGGTACAGACAACTAAGATGAACTCTTTTGCATGTACAGTACTGCATTGTCAATGAAGGCAAACATGGATATACAGGTGGAGGTATGCAGGGAGGAGTGTGCCCATGACTATGTATAGGGTTGGCAGGCCATATCTCAGAAGTGTATTGGTATGTTCTGTAAGAATTCCTAGGTATATAGTAGAGCTGACATGGGGCAAGGTTGTAGTCACTTCTTGGCCATAGCCAGCTACCCAGAGGTAGTGAGTAATTGGACCTATGGGCTCAGGACTATAGTTGCAGGGGACATCAAGCTCAATTGGCATAATATACTACACAAAACATTGTTCCACATCTTACTTTGGTGAGTAGTGACTGGGATCTTAAAAGCTTGCAAGCAGCCATCTAGATGTAATGATGGGTCTCTTCTCATCCAGAGCAAAGAAGAATGAAGAAAACCAAAGACACATGGAAATGATTAGTCCAAGCGACTGGTACACCATGCGATCCTCAGCCTATATGACTATGAGACCAAAGAACTAGCTACCACTGTCAACCACTCAGAGGGGGATCTATATAGGAGATCCTGGATAGAATGGGTGAACAATGTGGAACAAAACTCAAAATCATTAAAAAAGAAACAAAAGGACTAGGTTTTCTAGTCTGACGGAACCACTGAGATTATGGCCCTAGCTGCCCTTCAGGTCTGGAACTGAACCCACTCCTATGGCTTGCAGCCAAATAAGAGACAGGCATATGAGCTGCACATTTACATTAGGTAGATACACTCCTTGAAGAGGACAATCATGGGAGAATAGAAGGGCTGTGTATCTACAGGAAGACAGCTCAGGGTCAGGGATGCACGGAGGGATGGACACAGGGAAGAGGTAAGTATGGGGAGGAAGTGGGAAGGGAGCTGTTGCATTGTGGGAAATTTTAGTCAATGTCATGAGACATAGTGTATGTGAGCTGCTGTATAGAAAGTGAATTTGCTCTGTAAACTTTCACCCAAATCACAATTTAAAAAAAAAAAAAAAAAAACTTAGTGGTTTAAAACAATAATTATTTTATTACCTCTCCTGGTTTCTGTGGGTCAGGAATTCAGGGAGGGCTTGGTGGGGAAGTTCTGCTTTGGGGTCCCTCATGTAGTTGCAATTAGAGAGTGGCTGGATCTCAAACAACAAAGGGGCTAAAACAGCTGAGATCTTGCTAAATGTCTTTCTCTCTCTCTTCATGTGCTCTCAGATCCTCTCCACAGGGTTTCTCCATATAGTCTGGGCTTCCTCACAGCATGGTGGCCTTAGGATAGCTAAGGGCTGTAGTGCAAGTCTTCCAGTTCCCAAGATAGCACCTGCATCAACTTTGATGCTCTGGTTTCAGAAGTCATGGGGCATCACTTCCACCACTTTCTGTTGGTTACAAGTGAGTTACAAGCCCACCTAGATTCAAAAGGGAAGGGAATTAGATGTTACTTCTAGAAGATTCTAGAGAGCATTGTGCTATGGGAGATAATATTGTAGCCATCTTTGGAAAATGCAATATTCCATAGATACAAGCATCTTATTATCATAACCTTTTAAGAAAATATTTGGTTCTTAAGAAAAGAATGCTATTATTAAGTGATGTCGAGTTGGTTCTGACTCACAGAGACCCTATGTACAACAGAACAAAACATTGCCCATTCCTACATCATCCTCACAATCCCTGCTCTGCTTGAGCTCATTGTTGCAGCCACTGTGTCAATCCACCTCATTGAGCATCTTCCCCTTTTATGATGACCCTCTACTTACCAAGCATGATATCCTTCTTCAGGGTCTAGTCCCTTCTGACATGACCAAACTAGGTGAGACCAAGTCTGGGCATTCTTGCTTCTAAGGAGCATTCTGGGTGCGCTTCTTCTAGGATGAGATTTGTTCTTCTGGCACACCATGGTATTTTCAGTATTCTTCATCAACACTCTAACTCAAATGCATCAATTCTTCTTCTGTCTTCCTTATTCATTGTCCAGCTTTCACATGCATGTAAGGGAATTGAAAATACCCTGCTTGAATTAGGTGTAATTTAGTCTTCAAAGTGACATCTTTGTTCCCTAACACTTTAAAGAGTTCTTTTGCAGCAGATATGCCCTGTGTGATACAGCCTCTGATTTCTTGACTAATGCTTCCGTGGGTGTTGATTGTGGATCCAAGTAAAATGAAATCTCTGACAACTTCATTTTTTTCTTCATTTATCATGATGTTGCTTATTGGACCAGTTGTGAGGATTTTTGTTTTCTTTTTATTGAAGTGTAATCCACAATGAAGACTGTAATCTTTGATTTTCATCACTAAGTGCTTCAAATCTTCTACACTTTCAGCAAGCAAGGTTGTGTTATCTACATATCAGTTGTAATGGGTCTATACTGTGTTCTTTATATAATCTAGTTTCTTGGATTATTTGCTCAGCATACAGATTGAATAAGTATGGTGAAAGATACAACCCTGATGCACACCTTTCCTGATTTTAAACCATGCACTATCTCCTTGTTTTGTTTGAATGACAGCCTTTTGGTCTATGTACAATTAAGTGTTCTGGAATTCCCATTTTTCTCAATGTTATACAAAATTTGTTATGATCCACACAGTCAAATGCTTTTGCACAGTCAATAAAACATAACTAAACATCTTTCTGGTATTCTTTGCTTTCAGCCAAGATCTATCTGACATCAGCAATGCTGATCTGACATCAACAATGTGGATCATTCCGTATCCTCTTCTGAATCAAGCCCAAATTTCTGTGAGTTCTCTGTCATTATACTGCTGCAACAGATTTTGAATTATCTGCAGTAAAAATTTACTTGCATGTGATATTAATGATATTATTTGATAATCTCCACATTTTGTTGGATCACCTTTCTTTGGAATGGGCACAAATATGGATCTTTTCTGGTCAGCTGGCCAGGTAGCTGTCTTCCAAATTTTTTGCCATAAATGATTAAGGGCTGCCAGCACTGCATCCATTTGTTGAAACATCTCAATGGATATTCCCTCAATTCCTTGGGTCTTGGTTTTTCACTAATTCCTATAGTGCATCTTGGACTTCTTCCTTCAATACCATTGGTTCTTGATCATATGCTACCTCTTGAAATGGTTCAACATTGTTGTTGTTATGCACTGTCAAGTTGGACCTGACTCATAGCAAACCCTCCCTGGATTTTTGAGGTAGTATAACTACAGAAGTAGATTGTCTAACCTTCCTTCTGAGGAGTGGCTGGTGGGTTTGAACTGCCAGCCTTCTGGTTAGCAGTTAAGTGCCTTAGGCACTATACTACCAGAGCTCCTGGTTCAACATTAGTCAGTTCTTTTTGGTACAGTCACTGTGTATTCCTTCCATCTTCTTTTGGTGATTCTGCATCATTCAATATTTTGCCCACAGAACCCTTCAATATTACAAATTGAGGCTTGAATTTTTTCTTCAGTTCTGTTAGCTTCAGAATTCCTAATGTGTTTTTCCCTTTTGGTTTTCTAACCAGGTCTTTGTACATTTCAGTATAATACTTTACTTTGTCTTCTTGAGCCACCACTTGAAATCTTCTGTTCAGCTATTCTATTCCATCATTTCTTCCATTTACTTTAGCTACTCTAAGTTCAACAGCAAGTTTCAGAGTCTCTTCTGACATCCATTTTGGTCTTTTCTTCCTATCCTGTCTTTTTAATGACCCTTTGCCTTCTTCATGAAGATGTTCTTGATGTCATCTTGCAACTCTTCTGGTCAATTATGTTCAATGCATTCAATGAGTCTAATCTATTCTTCAGATGGTCTCTAATTTCAAGTGGGATATAATGAATGTGGTATTTTGGCCCTTGTGAACTTGTTTAAATTTTCTTCAGCTTCAACTTGAACTTGCATATGAGCAATTGATGGTCTATTCTACAGTCAGCACTTGGCCTTGTTTTGACTGATGATATTGAGTTTTTCCATTGCCTCTTTCCACAGATGTAGTCAATGTGTATACCTTCTGGTGGATTTCTGTGTATTCCATCTGGTGGGATCCATTTGTACTGTCACAATTTATGTTGTTGAAGGAAATATATTTGCAATGAACAAGTCGTTTGTCTTGCAAAATTCTATCATGTGATCTCCCGCATCATTTATATCATTCAGGCCATATTTTTCAACTGCTGATGCTCCTTCTATGTTTCCAGCTTTCACATTCCAATCACCAGTAATTATCAATATATTTTGATTGCATGTTTGGTCAATTTCAGACTGCAGAAGTTGGTTAAAATCTTCAATTTCTTTATCTTTGGCTTTAGCGGTTAGTATGTAAATTTGAATAATAAGTTAACCCAAATGAATTTCTAAATTAGTGGAATGAATATTGAAGACCTTGGGTCAACTACTTCAATCCTTTCTTCTCCTTGTTACCTCTGGTTCTTTGTTGTTGTTGTTGTTGTTGTTGTTGTTAGGTGACATCAAGTTGGCTCTGACTCATAGCAACCCTATGTACAACAGAACCAAACACTGCCTGGTCCTGTGCCAGCCTCATGATCCTTGCAATATATGAGCCCATCACTGCAGCCACTGTGTCAATCCATCTCATTGAAGGCCTTCCTCTTTTTCATTGACCCTCCACTTTACCAAGCATGATATTCCTCTCCAAGGAATAATCCCTTCTGACAACATGACCAAAGTTTGTCAGATGAAGTCTGGCCATTCTTGCTCCCAAGGAGCATTCTAGCTGAACTTCTTCCAGGACAGATTTATCCTTTTGACAGTCCATGGTACCTTCAGTATTCTTTGCTAACACCACAACTCAAAAGCATCAACTCTTCTTCAGTCTTCCTTATTCATTGTCCAGCTCTCAAATGCAAATGAGACGATTAAAAATACAGTGGCTTAGGTTAGGTGCACCTTAGTCCTCAAAGAGACATCTTTGGTCTTCAGCATTTCAAAGAGGTCATTTGCAGCAGATGTGCCCAATGCAATACATTGTCTGATGTCTTGACTGCTGCTTCTATTTGTTTTAATTGTGGAACCAAGTGATATGACACCTTTGACAACTTCAATTTTTTCTCCATTTATTGTGATGCTCCTTACTGGTCCAGCTGTAAGAATTTTCATTTTCTTTATGTTGAGATGTAATCCACACTACAGACTGTAGTCTTTAATCTTCACCAGTAAGTGCTTCAAGTCATCCTCACTTTCAGCAAGCAAAGTTGTGGCGTCTGCATATCACAGGTTGTTAATGAGTCTTCTCCCAATCCTGATGCTGCTTTCTTCTTCATATAGTCCAGCTTCTTAGAGTATTTGCCCAGCATACAGATTGAAAAAGTATGGTGAAGGATGCACTCCCTTCCTATTTTAAACCATGCAATATCCCCTTGTTCTGTTTGAACAACAGCTTCCTAGTCTATGTACAGGTTCCTCATAAGCACAATTAAGTGTTCTGGAATTCCCATTCTTCTCAATGTTATCCATAATTTGTTATGATCTACACAATCAACTGCTTTTGCATAGTCAATAAAACACAAGTAAACATCTTTCTGCTATTCTTTGCTTTCAGCCAAGGTCCATCTGACATCAGCTATGATATCCCTCATTTCATGTCCTCTCCTGAGTCCAGCTTGCATTTCTGGAAGTTCTGTGTCATTATACTGCTGCAACTGGAGCAAGATTTTACTTGTAAGTGATATTAATGATATTGTTCGATAATTTCCACATTCTGTGGGATCACCTCTCTTTGGAATGGCTACAAATATGGATCTATTCCAGTCAGTTGGCCAGGTAGTTGTCTTCCAAATTTCTTGGCACAGATGAGTAGATGACTGAGTGCCTCCAATGTGGCATCTATTTGTTGAAACATCTCAATGGATATTCCATCAATTCCTGGAGCCTTCCTTCAGTGCAGCTTTGACTTTTTCCTTCAGTACATTGGTTCTTTATCATATGCCACCTGCTGAAATGGATGAACATCAACCAATTATTTTTGGTACAGTGACTCTGTGTGTTCCTTCCATCTTTTTTTGATGTTTCCAGCACCTTTCAATACATTGCCCATAGAATCTTTCAGTATTGCAACTCAAGTCTTAATTTTTTTCTTCAGTTCTTTCAGCTTGAGAAATGCTGAGTGTGTTCTTCCCTTTTAGTTTTCTAACTCCGGGTCTTTGCACATTTCATTATAATAATGGACTGTCTTCTTGAGCTGCTTTTTGAAATCTTCTGTTCAGCTCTTTTATTTTGTCATGTCTTCCATTTGCTTTGCTACTCTCTGCTCAAGGGCAAGTTTCAGAGTCTCTTTTGACATCCATTTTGGTCTTTTATTCCTTTTCTGCCTTTTTAATGACCTTTGGCTTTCTTCATGGATGATGTTCTTGATGTCATCCCACAATTCCTCTGGTTTTCAGTCATTGGTGTTCAGTGCATCAAATCTATTCTTTAGATGATCTCTAAATTCAGGTTTCCAATAATGTATCAGAGAATGTTTCACTGCTATTCATAAGGTTTCCACTCGCCAATTCTTTGAGAAGTGGATGGCCCCTTCCTTCTTCTGAGTCTGTCTTTATCTGGAAGCTCCACTGAAACCTGTCCACCATGGATGACCCTGCTGGTATTTGTTACACCAGTGGCATAGCCTCCAGCCTCACAGCAATATGCAAACCACCACAGTACAACAAACTGACAGATGAGTGGTGAACACTGGGCTGCTGACAGACAGCCTGCTTCTATAAAGATTGGATAGCCTTGGAAACCCAATGGAAGTCACTATGAGTTGGAATTGACTCAACGGACGTAAGCTTGGTGTGTTTGTTTTTTGGAAGAGTATGAATGGGGTGCAGGGCTCAATTGCAGTTAAAAACTTCAATTTTTATATTTGCTTTTTCCTTTTCATGGTCTTTGCCATTTTCTCTTACCTCCTAAACACCTTCTTGAAATTTTAAGCAGAGGTTTTAATTAAGGTTATTAATTCCATTAATGTATTTTAGAATTGTTGTTGTTAGTTGCTGTTGAGTCCGATTCTGACTTACGGCAACCCTATGTGTACAGAGTAGAACTGATCCACAAAGTTCTCAAAGCTTTGACCTTTCAGAAGCAGTTCTCCAGGCCTGACTTCTGAGGCACCTATGGGTGGGCTGGTCATCAAGTGCTTAACCATTTATATCACCCAGCCACCATATTAGGATTAAATGTCCTTTTCATTAAAATGTAATCATTATGTTTTGGTTATAAGCCTCATCCTTTCCCAAATTTTCTATAGCCCTAATGCCTTAGTTATATAATTTTAAGTTGCATAGAGTTTTTCAAGACTTTATCCTCCTTATAACCTGGGGTTCACCTATGCAGCAACCTAGTTTGTTAAGTAGGCTCAAAGAGCAATTTATCGACTTTGGGGGTTTGTTCTATCTCAGTAGTATGCTGACACTTTAAAATTTATTTCCTTTGAAACTTTAAAGTGAAGAGAGAAAAAGAAGGCACATCTAGCTGCCTCATTAGGGAAGCCACATGTCTTTGGCTTTCCTGCCTTAGCACTTATCTTGCATTTGTTGTTTTCAAAATATTGTTCAATCATTAAATAGCCAGTTCCTATTATATCTTTGGGAGATGTGAGAATTCTTGCCTTTTTTTAGAAAAGGAAATTGAAGTCAAAGGAATAAGACCTAGGGGACTGTTCATGAACTAATGCTTCATTCTGTGCAAGCCAGGGGGCAGGCTCTTGTGGCCATATCCCTTCCTCCTTCTATCAACAGCCAACTGTTCACTTTCTCCTTTGCTTTGCAGTCACTGGAGGAGTAGGGTGGGTCACGGTAAAGGCAGGCATTAGCAGGCAGACAGCAAACAAGGACAGTGCTCAGCAGATCCCACCAGGAGCAGGCTTGTTATTGTTATTGTTGTTTTTTTTAGCTGCTGCCAAGTCAGCCCCTAATTCATGGTGTCCTCATTCACAAAAGAATGAAACACTGCTTCGACCTGAACCATCCTCAGGAGAGGTTGCACCTCAGACTGTCATGATCTATAGGATTTTCATTAGCTGATTTCAAAGTAGATCATGAAGCCTTTCTTCCTAGTCCATCGTAGTCTGGAAAGTTTCCTGAAACCTATTGGCTATCACAGCAACACACCAGCCCCCACTGACAATAGGTGGAAGTTGTGCATGAGGTGCCTTGGCCAGGAATCGAACTGGGTCTCCTGCATGGAGAACCACCAATGCCTTGGGCTTGTTATTAGTATTTGTAAAACATCTCCTGGACACTTACAGAAATCTTAAGGGAAACCTTTGGGATATGAAGGCCTGACTCAGCAGGTAGGCATCCCATTGCAATCTTATTTGAGAATGGTGAGATCTGGAAAATTTAGGTCACACGAAAAACAATGAAAAAGTTGTGGGAGTTGCTCCTTCTAGCACGGAAAACAGTAATCTTCATCATAAAATCTATTAGAACAAGCCTCCTGAAATTCTCTGATCTAGTCTTAATCTAGTAAGCAATAATAGCAACCTTCAAAGACTATCCTTAATCCTAGGAAGGTGTTAGGAGAAAAACTTCCAAACGTCTGATGTGACTGCCTCCTCAGGAAGACAGGGAGGCACCATAATTTTCTCTATTATCTGTAAAACTCTTATCCTTTCTTTGGAGAGAGAAGACTTCATACAATTGGCTGCTCTATTCCTGAGGGAGGAGTCCCTTTGTGGTGCAAATGGTAAGTGCGCTGAGCTGCTAACAATAAGGCTGAAGGTTCAAGTTCACCTGGGCATGTCTCAGAAGAAAGCCTTGGCAATTTACTTCCAAAACAGTCAGCCATTAAAAAAAATCCTATGGTTCTACTCTGACACATGTGGGTTTGCCACGAGTCAGAATCAACACAACTCGAGGCAACTGGTGGTTCAAGTGGAGAGAGTTCAATGGCATACAAATTATCTTATTTAAGGGACCTGTTCAGAGCAGCATTTTACTCTTAGGCAAGCCACTGAATAAAAAAGCAATTCTCCAAATCATATTTCTTCTCCTGAGTTACCAAGGAAATCCTTTTTCTTCTTTCTAATTCAGTCATTCACCTTAAAGCTATGATTGGCTTCTTATTTGACAGAAGCATCCTTTGTGTGGTAGTTAAGGTTGTGTGTCAACTTGGCTGGGCCTGGTTGAGTGGCTGGGTATCTGGTGGTGGTTGTTCCCCATGATGAGACTGGCAATCAGCTCCATGGTGAGATCTACCACAAGCAGCTGAGTAGCTGCTTTTGGGATGTGGTCTGCTTCCCATATATAAGAAGCAGCTTTGGGAATGGTCTCTAGCTTATGGCATGCTTGAACCCTGCACGTAGCCGAGTCGTTGTTCAGCAGCCTGCCATTCCCTGCCAATCTTGGGACTTTCAGTGGACTTGAATCAATGACCTGCCATGTTGTTTAGTAACGTGCCATTTTATTTGTTGACTGTGGGCTTGTTAGCCTCAGCAGCCAGTAGCTGTCTGAATGAAGAAAAGCCTCTAGCTTCAGTGGGCTAGGAGCAAGAGGCAGAGCTGAAGCCCAAGGTTGAGGGGCCTTCACTCAGCCTCTAGTGCCTGGCACTTCGAACTCAGACTTAAAGCCTCCAAAATTGTAAGAGAATAAACTCCTGTTTATTCAAGCCATCCCATTTGTGGTATATTCCTGTCAGAGAGACACTAGGTAACCAGAACACCTCATAAGGCGGGTTTTGCTTTGATTATGTGCTACTCACAGGGAGCAGCACATAAAGTAGACCCTTTTCTAAGCAAGAATATAGTTTGAGACTTGCCATTCTTCTAGTACTATGCCATTTTGGTTCTGAACACCTAAATTCTAAGCATACAGATTAAGCATTCAGGTCTCTTTTCTCTCTCTCTTTTTTTTTTTAAGATTTGCTGTGATTTGGATGAAACTTTACAAATTTATTTTCCATACAGCAGTGCATTCACATTTTGTTTCATGACATTGACTACAATTCCCCACAATGTAACAGTTCTCTTCCCACTTCCCCTTGTAGTTACCTCTTCCCTATGTCCTTCTCTCCCATGCACTCTCACCCCCCAAGCAATCTCCCTGTGCAAACACGACCTTTCTGTTTTCCCATGATTGATCACTTCAAGGAGTGTATCTACCTGCTATAAATGTTCACCTCATATACTTGTTTGTTATTTGGCTGGAAGCCACAGGAGTGAGTTCAGTTCCAGACCTGAAGGGTAACAAGGGGCCATAGTCTCAGGGGTCTCACCAGGTTCTACCAGACCAGCAAAACTCATCTTTTTTTTTTTTTTTTAATGATTTTGAGTTTTATTCCACATTGTTCTCCCACTCTAACCAGGATCTCCTGCACTGATCTCAGGTCTATTTTCATTATCTATTCTAGGAAACTCATCTTATTTCTCATCTCATTTTGGTCACTAGTTAATCTCACAGTCAAATTTAGTGCTCAGTTTCACTAATATTCTTTGTTTAGGTTTTCAGGTATAATCTTCTTTCCTTAATGTTCTTTCACGTATATCATTTTTATTCTTTATCCATATCTTAATGATTTTATTTCTTAAGGTCTTTTACTATAAGGTACCTCAACTTTTTTTTAATAATTTAAGCAAGGTATGAATAATTTTTTGGTTCTCTAGTGCTGCTATAACACAAATACCATAAGTGGATGGCTTTAACAAACAGATTTATTATCTTACAGTTTAGGAGACTAGAAGTCTGAGTTCAAAGTGCTGGCTCTAGGGTCTGGGTAAATGCTCTTTGACCTTGGGCTTCAGCTCTGCCTCTTTCTCCTGGCCCACTGGAGCTGGAGGCATCTCTTAACTCAAGCAGCGGCTGGCTACTGAAGCTGACAAACCCAAGGTCAACAAGTAAAATGGCACTATCTCAAGATTATCAAGCAGTACAGTAGGCCAGTAGTTCAAGTCCAGAAACGGTCCCAAGATCAGCAGGCAACATGGCATGCCAAATGCAGAATCCAGATGTGCCAAGAAGCTATAGACCTGTTTCTAAAGTTCTCCTTATGTACTGGAAGCCGGCCACACTCTAAACGCTGCTACTTACCTGCTCACAGCAGATTGCACCATGGAGTTGATAACCAGTTTCTTCCTGGGGAATAACTACATCCAGCTGCCCAGGCACTCAAAACCATTGCCCAGCCACGTTGACACACAAACTTAACTACCACAATAACAAAATATGTTTAAAAAAACAATGTAATATTCAAGGAACCCTGGGGGTGTAGTGGTTATGCATTCAGCTGCTAACTAAAAGGTTAGTGGTTTTAACTCACCAGCTGCTCCCTGGGAGAAAGATGTGGCAATCTGCTCCTGAAAAGATTACAGCCTTGTAAACCCTGTGGGGCAGTTCTACTCTGTCCTGTAGGGTCACTATGAATCAAAATTGACTCGATGGCAGCAGATTATAATATTCAACACTGAAACCAAAAACCAAAGCACTGAGGATCTCCTTAAAACTCATAGTTTGCTTTGTCCACAGGTTGATCCGAGAATACTTATAAGAGACAATTTTGTTGTTATTGTTAGTTGCTGTTGAGTTGATTATGACTCATGGTGACCCCATGTGTTCAGAGTAGAACTGGTCCACAGGGCTTTCAAGGTTCTGACAGCTCCACATTGACCCTTAGTCTCTCAGCATTCTCATCTTTAAAATGAGAAGCAAGTCGCCAGGCCTGTCTTCCAAGGTGCCTATAGGTGAGTTCAAGCTGCCAGCCTTTCAGGTTAGCAGCCAAGCATCTTAAAATTTTCACCACCCAGGGACTCTGGCTGACAGAGCAGATTTAAATGCTGACCGCTTTGACCCAAAGCTCATGCTTTTCTCTCTGACCTAGAGTCTACTCTCATGGAAGTAGCACTTTACAGCAAAGGAAAAAGAAGATAGCCAACTGTTTGCAGGTACCTCTGGGGAATGCTGAGTAAATGACAATCTCGGGAGGTACAGAGATGTCTCTGAGGATGGTCTGCAAGTGGAGTCTAACTACTTTGTTTCTGTTTATAACAGTATTCTCCCATCACCCAGGCTTAAGACCTGGCTGCCATCCTGACCCTTCCCTTTCCCTTGCTCCCAGATCTCTTCACTAAACACTCTCAATTCTGTTTTAGTGATATCTCCCACATCCCTTCCATTCCATCCATTCCTTCTGCCAACACTCCATTTCAAGTTCTCATGACCTCATGTCTGGATAATTTCAAAAGCCTCTAAATTAGTCTCCCAGCCTCTGTATACTAAGTAATCCCTCCCACAACCACCATATTAATTCTCTGAAGAAACCGCTTCCATCATTTGAGTTCACTGTTTAAAACCCTCCATTGACTGACTAATGGCGAAGTACAATTTAGCTCTTTAGACCAATGTTCAAGTTCCTTCTTAATCTACTTCTAGTTTTATTGCCAAACTGCTCTTTTAGGACTCCCCTGTAAGAATCCTGTGAGTTAGCCAGGATTGTTTCTTCGTTATTCCTTTATCAGACTATGTCCTTTCCCACCTCTAACCTTCATCTACTCCATTCCCCATGCATGGCACACCCTCCTACTGTCTTCTTAATCCTGTACATCCATCACACCAACATGGTCCCCATCCCCTCTGTGGCGTCTTCCCTGCCCCCCTGCAGCTCACTGTAACATCTCCCTTATCTGAATGCTACCACTCATCTGTACCACTCATTTGGCCCTGAACTCTTATATTACCTTTATATTACAAATTCGTTTTTTACTTGTATATACCTTTCTTTCCAAATTACTTTGTGAATGCCTTTCAGGCAGAAGAGTAAAGAGACAAGATGGCACAGATAGTGGTGGTATAGCCTGGTGTAAGTCTGGGCTCAGAAATCAGACAAGCCCTGTTTGAATGACAGCTCCACATTTACACTTAATCTCTCAGCATCCTCATTCATAAAATGGGGATAATTGCCATCTCTACCTCATAGGGCTGTTGTGAGGATTAAATGAGAAAATACAGGGAGAGCCCTTACCTAGTGCCTGGGTAAGATAAAGTTCAATGGTGGCACAGTGGTTAAAGCATTAAGCTGCTAACCAAAAGTTTGGCAGTTCGAATCCACCAGCTGCTCTGTGGGAGAAAAATGAGGCAGTCTGCTTCTGTAAAGATTTACAGCCTTGGAAATCCTTTGAGTCAGTTCTACACAGATAGAGACTCTATGAGTTGAAATCAACTTAGTGACAATGGGTTTGGGTTTTATTATAGTTACTTTTATTTTTGAACAAGAAAGGGCGTATGATGTACCAGAAACAATATAAATGATCTTACTTAATTTTTATAGCAAGGAGCTCTGGTAGCATAGTGGCTAAAGCACTTGACTGCTAACCAGAAGGCTGGCGGTTCAAACCCACAAGCCACTCCTCGGAAGGAAGGTTGGGCAATCCTACTTCCGTAGTGATACTGCCTCAGAAACCCAAGGAGGAGTCGCTATGAGTCAGGGCCGATTCGACGGCACATAACAACAACAACAACATGATGTAATAGGATGATCTTCATTTTACAGATGAAAAAACTGAAGTTCTGAGGGATTTGGTCAAATGGCTGGTAATTCAGTCTAAGCTTAGACCTCTATGAGTCCAAAGCCCATTTCTATCTACAAAATCAATCCACTAAGTTCCTGAGATCAAAGAAAATGGCTTATACTACTTCACACTTCCCTCGGGGCCTCATGAGAAACCAAACTCACTGCCATCAAGTTCATTCCAACTCATAGTGACCTCCATTAGGTTTCTGAGGCTGCAAATCTTTAAAGAAGTAGATCTCCCCATCTTCCTTCCATGCAGCTGCTGGTGGGTTTGAACTACTGACAAGTGCCTTATCCACTATGCCATATAGGGTGCTCCAAAAACATTTATTGCTGAATGTGGTGGTTAAGTTTGTGTGTCAACTTGGCTGGGCCTGGTTGAGTGGCTGGGCAGCTGAATGTAGTATTCCCCATGATGAGACAGGTATTCAACTCCATGGTGCAATCTACTGTGAGCAGCTGAGTAGCTGCTTTAGGGATGTGGTCTGCTTCCTGTATATAAGGAGAAGCTTTGGGATTGATCTCTAACTTATGGCACACTTGAACTCTGCATGTAGCCATGTTGGTGTTCAGCAGCCTGCCATGCTTTGCCAACAGTGGAACTTTCAATGGACTTGAATTAATGGCCTGCCATGTGGTTTGGTAACATCAGGACTGTGCCTTTATATTTGTCAACCTTGGGCTTGTCAGTCTCAGCAGCCAGCAGCTGTCTGAGTGAAGAAACACCCCTAACTACAGTGGCCAGGAGCAGGAGGCAGAGCTGAAGCCCAAGGTTGAGGGGCTTCCACCCAGCCCCTAGAGCTTGGCACTTTGAACTTGGATTTAAAGCTTCCAAACTGTAAGAGAGTAAACTTCTATTTGTTCAAGCATCCCATTTGTGGTATATTCCTGTCAGAGCAGCACTAGGTGACCAGAACACTGAAAGGTGGGGAGATTTCTTAGAAGACCTCAATAGCAAACTCTTTATGCTGCTATGGGCAGAGATTGGTACATTACCACCCTAATTTCCTTTCTTCCCCTCTCAGAACAACAATTTCCTTTCTTCCCCTCTCAGAACTCCCAATATTTAGTTGGGCAATATTTAGTTGTTTTAAGCATAACTGCTTAGAACAGGGACCAGCAAATTTTTCCTGTAAAGGAACAGATATGACATGTATTTTAGGTTTTGTGGACTTTATGGCCTTGTCTTGGTCACCTAGTGCCATTCTAACAGAAATACCACAAAAGAGATGCTTTAACAAAAGGGCATTTATTCTCTTACAGTTCTGGAGGCTAGGAGTCCGAGTTCAAAGGGCCAGGCTCTAGGGACTGACTGAAAGCCTCTCAACCTTGGGCTTCAGCTCTGCTTCCTGCTTCTGGCCCACTGAAGCAAGAGGCTTTTCTTCACGCAGACAGCTGCTGGCTGCTGAGGCTGACAAACCCAAGGGTGACAAGTGAAAAGACACAGTCCGAATGTTACCAAACAACACAGCAGGACACTAATTCAAGTCCAGAAAAAGTCCCAAGACTGGCAGGGCATGGCAGGGTGCTGAACAATGACTTGGCTACATGTAGAGTTCAAGAATGCCAAAAAGTGATGCCTTCCTCAAAGCTGCTTCTTATATACTGGAAGCAGACCACATCCCTAAAGTAACTAACTACTCAGCTGCTCCCATAGATTCCACCATGGAATTGATTGCCAGTCTCACCATGCGGAATAACTACATCCAGCTGTCTAGCTACTCAACCATGCCCAGCCACGTTGACACATAACCTTATCTACCACAGGCCTCATCACAACTACTCAGCTCTGCTGTGGTAGTGTAGACACAGCCATAGATAATATGTACATGAATGAGTGTGGCTGTGTTCCAAAAACATTTAATAACAAAAATAGGAAGCAGGCTAGATGGGCGTAGGTTAGAGACTTTTAGCCCAGAGTAAGGACTCCATTGGCTGTCTTGGATCAAGGTGCTATTTCCCAGCTGCCCTTGCAGCAAGAGGTAGCCATGCAACTAAGCTGTGATGGTGTGATGTGATGTAAATGTGATGGTGCTGGGCAGCAGCTCCCAGGAAATTTTCTTAAAGGACAAGTGGTGTGTGCTCTTTGAACAGTATTCTCCCTTCATTCACCCTGCTGCTTGGAAGGCAGGTGTGAGGGCTGAAGTGCCTCCATGGATCATGATGTAGTAGCAAAGCAGAAATCAGAAGCAGCCTGAGGTCAGATAGCAGTGGAAATTCCTGTTTGTTCTTAGTTGCCACTGAGACAATTGTGACTCAGGGTGACCCCATGTGCATAAAGTAACTACTTCACAGGGTTTTCAAGGCTGTGACCTTTTGGAAACTGATTGGCAGACCTGTCTTCTGGGACACCTCTGAGTATGTTTGTACCACCAACTTTTTGGCTAGTGATCAAAAGTTTGTGCCACCCAGGGACTCCTTATCAACTCTGAACTGCCCACATCAGGACTTTTACATGAGAGAGAAGCATACACTAACTAGTCTTGGTTAAGCCATCTTCACTGTCTCTGTTGCAGCTAAACTTGGTCTTAACAAGCAGATTCCTGCCACTCTGGAGCTGGAAATAGCAGCACAACTCTCTAGTGGCCATTATTGCATTTTGAGTATTTAACAAGAATTCTGTTAAGAGGAAATACCCAATTTATATCTTTCCCACATTGGTCAGCTCTCTGTTTAGAGTGAGTAGGAGGATATGAAATTGACAAATAAAAGAGAAAGAGAGAAACAAAAATTTCTTTCTAACTGGGTGTTGGGCAGGGAAAAACAGGGAAACTTCAGGGATATAGATAACATCTGGGAATGCTGGGACAAGGCAAAGTTTTACTATTTTGCCCAGCATATGCAGAGAATCATACAGTTGGCCTCAGAAGTGGATTTTTCAGTTAAGGCCCAACCTCGGGTCAGGAACATGTCTAGAGCTGGCTATGGGTTTTCTGTTGATTGAGAAATCTGTATTAAAATAATAATTTTTGCTTTATCCTTTGTGCATCTAAACCTTATAGGTAAAGAAAAGGAGGGGGGAATCAGTAAGTAGGTAGTCAAATCAGTGGCTGTGCCCAACACTGTTGGTTGTCTTAACTACACTCCTCAACCCACATTTTTCTTGATTGCTGGTGAAGTTTGTATTCTGTACAGTGGTGAATTCTAGCTACTCACATTTTGAGCCCTCCTACCTTCATTGGATGTAACCTTGTTGACATGTGATGCCTGGAACTACTGCCGCCATCTTCTTACCATGATACACTGAAGAAGATAGCCAAAAGATGGGAAATACCTAGATAATTGCTAACATCATCGACCCAAACCTTAAAACCTCCTGCATCCAGACTTCTTGTAAATAAAATAGTAAATGTCCTTGTTACTTAACTACTTTTGGTTAGGTGTTCTGTTGCTTGTAGCCAAAAGCCTTCTTACTGGCAGGGGTCAATAACATTTTAACATTGTAAGCTATAATGTGCTATCTTTTAGTAGACCTCTTTATAGGCTACCCTAGTGGGAACAAATGCATCTTGATCTCGCTCTCATGTTATTACCCTTAACATTCTAAGATGTCCCATTTTCTAGTGGGGCATCCACTCAATGAAAGATTATGCAACTAGGCAGTCTGGATTAGAAATCTACCTTTACCAGCTGTGTAACCTTGAGAAAATTACTTAACTTTTCTGTGCCTCAGAGTTCCCATCCATAAATGGGGAAAATAATCATCCTACCTTATAGATTATACTGATGATGAAATTAGTTCATGCATATAAAATACTTATAAGAATGTCTGATCCATAGTCATCAATCAATACACATTAGCTGTTACTATCATTCTCCCCAGAATTGCAACTTTCTACAGGTTTCCAAGATAATTTGCTGTCTATTTCTCATCCACATTTCCCTTTGCTAAACCCTTCTGGGAATAGCTGAAATGTGGGACAGAAGTGGCCAGCCCAGCCCTCTTGTTAGCATGCATACCACAAAATCATCAGAAAAGAAGCTTAACTAACAGAACAGAACAAAAATTTGATGTTTCTGAAACATTCTGGTATTTCATCTGGAAACACCATCAAACCAAAAACCAAACTCACTGCCATTGAGTTGGATCTGACTCACAGTCACAGATCTGACTCTCTTTGGGTTTCTGAGGCAGTATCACTACTGAAGTAGATTGCCCAACCTTCCTTCTGAGGAGTGGCTGGTGAGTTTGAACCACCAACCTTCTGGTTAGCAGTCAAATGCATCAGGCACTATGCCACCAGAGTTCCTGGAAACACCATAGAGAAGCCAAAAGTTTCCTTTGCCCTTGTCCTACTCTGTTGGATGTCCATCACCCCGTGCACTGAGATAGAGGCATCAAGGGCTCCTTAGGGTAGCATTACCAAGGCCTCTTGGATGTGCCCTCTGATGAGGCCTTGCACTGAGGATATCCTTCAGACATCTGTTGCTGTCAGTTGCTATTGACTGGCTCCGACTCATGGTGACTCCATATACACCAGAATGAAATTCTGCCTAGTCCTGTACCATTGTCATGATTGTTGGTATGTTTGAGCTCATTGTTGTGGCCATGATGCCAATCCATCTTATTGAGGGTTTTGGCCACCTTCACTGGCTCTTCACTTTATCAAACAGCAATTGGTCCCTCTTGATGACACATCCAAATTAAGTGCATTGAAAACTTGGACAATATTCTGTGATCCATTGAGTTTTTATTGGTTGGTTTTCAGAAGTATATCACTAGGCCTTTCTTCCTAATCTATTGTAGTCTAGAAGTTTCGCTGAAACCTGTCTACCATGGATGACCCTGCTGGTATTTGAAACACTGGAGCATAGCTTCTGGCATCATAGCACCACTCAAGCCACCACAGTACAACAAACTGACAGGAGGTGGTAGACATAACAGCCTTAGTGAATAAACCAAAAAACCAAACCCACTCTATTGAGTTGATTCCAACCCATAGCAACCCCCATTGGGTTTCCAAGGCTGTAAATGTTTATAGAAATAGATTGCCTCATCTTCTCTTGTCTGACTACTGCCAGTTGCCTAGAGACTGAAAAGGCTGTTTCAGTATCTTATATCTACATTATGTTTGTCAATCTAGATTGAGTTTCAGCCATTCTTCTTTAAATCCCATCTGATAGCCCTGGGCAGCATCCAAAATAATTTGGTCCTAGTTATTTGATCCTCGAAAAAATCTCGTGTAACACATTCATTAGAACGATCAATCATGGGAGAATGGAAGGGCAGTATTTGCACAGGGAGATAGCTCATAGGGCAGAAATGCATAGGAAAGAAGGACACAGGACAGAAGAGGTTACTTTAGGGAGAAGTGGGAAGAGAGCTGTTACATTGTGGGGAATTTCAGTCAATGCCATGAAACAAAATGTGTATGAACTTCTGTATGGAAAATGAATTTGCTCTATAAACTTCCACCCAAATCACAATAAAAATTTAAAAAGTTTGTGTAACACATGTTGTTTTTTTCCCCAAAACCAGATTCCTTCTGACAGTTTTTTCTTTCCTATAGAAACCAAGGGCAGAAGGAAATGAAACAAAAATATTCCACTTTCTTTATAGTATGACTCTGAGGTACTAAGGACTTTTTCTACTATTACCTCAGAAGTGAGTATTCCGGATGGTGCAGGAAGGAAAGACCCTGAAGAAATTCTCTGAATTCGGCTTTAAACTTGAAGACTTGGCTTTTGAAGGAAAAACAAGGAGCTGATACTTCCCTTGACAGAAGGGTCTGGTTCTGACTTCTAACTGGAGATCCAAGCTAGACTAGAGAGACAGAGAGAATGCACTGGAAATTAGCTGGCTTGGAGAAGTACTTCTTGGCATGAAATCTTTTGCCATTTGTATAAGACCAAAGAAGCATAATATTTTCCTCTCTTCAGATTAAAAACCTTCTATAATTTTCTCATTGTATGTACCCCTGAAACTTCCATATTGGCAATGACCAAGTCAGAGCAGCCCATCCTGCCCTCTTAGGGGTGGAGGTTTTGGAATTCTATGTGAAGAGCTGATTTGCAGTTGAGGCTTGTCTTGATAGGACCCAAAGTTGGCAGGGACTGGAAGGCAGGAAGACATGGGGGCCTCTGTGTGTGGGACTGGGTACCAGAGAGATCTGCATCCTTAGAATCCGCCTGTGTGGCAAGACTTGTGGAAAAGTTCCTGCCATTTCTTAAATTTTATTCAGTGCCAGGTTGGGAGGCCTGGAGAGGGATCAGGGGCCCAACTACTGTGTTAACCAGAGCAGTACAAATGACAAATAAATGCTGTTCTTTCCTTTTCTGCCTTCCAGGAAGATTTAAAAACAACCACTTCTTACTCTCTACTTTTAAGCACACCCTGTTCCTTCCAAAAAAGAGAAGCCCACAGAGCAACATTTATTCATAAAGTGTCTATTCATCTCTCCTTGCTTATTTTTGGCTCAGAGTTCAGCTAGCTTGTTCCCACAGCATGCAGACCAGCAGGGGAGGTAGGGTTCACAGTGTAAAGATCTGCTCTGGCCTTCCTGTGGATTCCAGAATGAAATGGAGAACCACAATATTTCTGGATAAATGGTACGGAGCACAATATTGATTTTATTCCCTATTCGCCTCCTTGGGTTGGAGGCCTTCCTTCAACACCGTCTCAGCTTGCCCTACCTCAGGGCTGGCCAGGCTCACCCTCCTGCTCCTGTCCAGGTACATCTGTCTCTCTGAAAGAGGCTTTCTTGGAGGTAGAGCTATGTGTGTGTGTGTGTGTGTGTGTTGAGGGGGGGGGGTTGATGGGGGGTCTTTCAGACAGCTTTAACAGTAGAGCAATTGCTGCCTTAGAAGGGGCAAGTGAGCCTAGCTGCTCAGGGCAAACACTTTGGAATCATCCTTGAGTCCTCTTTCTCATTTTTCACTTAAACCACCTGCACATCCTGCCAGCTCCACATTCAAAATACATTCTGTTTCTGTATTAGTCAGATTCAACCAGAGAAATAGAACCAGTAGAGGTTATATATTAAAAGACATTTTGAGCAATTGTCTTATGTAGTTGTGAGGGCTGGCTAGCAAATCCTAAATCTATAGGGCAGGCCATCAGAAAGGGCAGGTTGAAGCTTCAGACATGAGAATTTCAGAATTTCTTCTTCTTCATGGAAGCCTCAACTCTGCTCTTTAAGGCTCTTCAGCTGATTGAATCAGGATCACCCAGAGTATATATTTCAGTAGGGCCTTACTTAAAGTCAGGTGATTAGGAACTCCCAGATTAGTGTGTGATTGCATAACTGGGACTGCAGCCTAGCCAGACTAATTGCTGTTGAGTTGATTCTGACTCATGGTGACCAAATGTGTGTCAGAGTGAAACTGTGCCCAACAGGGCTGTCAATGGCCAGTTTTGTAGAAATAGATCACCAAGTAATCTTCTGTGGTACCTTTGGGTAGACTCAAACCTCCAAACTTTTGGTTAGCAGTTGTGAATGTTAGCCATTTCTACCACCCAGGGATCCTGTAGCCCAGCTAAGTTAACACAAAAACTGATGATGGTAGAATCCAACCTTGTCTCTCTCCTCCAGAGCCCCACCTACGGTCCAAGCCATCATCATGTGTCCCCTGAATTATTGCTTTAGCTTCTGCACCAATTCCTCTCTTTCTTCTCTTGTCCATCCCATATCTTTCCGCCTCCAACTACTCTCAATGGAGTAACTAGAGTGATCATTACTCCATTGCTCAAATCTGTTATGGTAAGCAGAATCAATGGCTCCCCAAATATGTCCTCAATGGGCAGTGAGTATGGGTTTTTTTTTTTTGGTAAATATGTCCTAATCCCTGGAATCTGTGGCTATGTTACCTTTCATGGCAAAAGGGATTTTGTAGGTGTGATGAAGGGTATGAATCTTGAATAGGGGGATTATCCTGGATTATCTAAGTGGACCCAATCTAATCACATAAATCTTCAAAAGTGGAAGAGGAAGACAGAAGAGTATGTTAGAGAGATGGGACATAAGAAGAACTCCATCTTCAGCTGCTGGCTTTGAAGATGGAGTAAGGGAGCCACAAGGAATGTGGCTGTGGCCTCTAGAAGTTGAGAACTACTTTCAACCAACAGCCAGTGTGTAAATGTGGACCTCGGTTCCATAACCACAAGGAAGTGAATTCTAACAACAACATAAATGAACAAGGAAATGGATTATTTGCTAGAGCCTTCAGTAAGAAATAGCCCTGCTGATTCTTGATGTTAGCCAGATTAGACCTGGGCTGCCCTTCCAACTCCCAGAACTGTAAAATAATATTTGTGTTGTTCAGGCCACTAGGTTTGTGGTAATTTGTGATGGCGGCAATAGATAATGAATACAGCCTTCTAATGGCTTCCCATTACACTTGGAGTAAAAGCCATGCTCCTCAGAATGGCTTGCCAGCTCTAGGATGGCCACCTCCCTCTTCTAATGACTTTACCTCCTACAGCTTTCCCTCACTTATCCCCTGCTCTGCCCCCTATGTGACTCCAGGTTCCAAACTAGAGACAAGTGACTGTGACACTCACCCTGAGATGCCAAAAAACTCAGTAATCATAATAAATGGTCTTTTAAGGTATGTCTTCATTATCTCATGCTGCTGTAACAGAAATGCCACAAGTAAGTGGCTTTAATTAACAGAGATTGATTTTCTCACAGATTAGAAAGCCAGAAGTGTGAACTCAGGGCACAGGCTCTAGGGCAGGGCACTCTATCTGTCCTCTCTCAGGGGAAATCCTTGTCTCAGCTTCTGTCACCCTGGGGTTCCTCTGTTCCTTGGAGATCTCCAGGTGGCATTTATCTTTCCCCAACTTGTGCTTGCCTTTCTGTGCCTAGTTGGCTCTTTTTATAACTCAAATTTATTTACCTTAAATTTAAGATTTGAGACACAGATTGTTGTTGTTGTTAGGGGCCGTCAAGTAGTCTCTGACTCATAGCGACCCTATGCACAGCAGAACAAAATACTGCCCAGTCCTGTGCCAGCCTCACGATCCTTGCTATACCTTAGCCCATTGTTGCAGCTACTGTGTCAATCCATCTTTTTGAGTGCCTTTCCCTTCTTCATTGACCCTTCACTTTACCAAGCATGATATCTTTCTCTAGGGAATGGTTCCTTCTGACAACGTGACCAAAGTAGGTGAGATGAAGCCTGGACATTTTCACTTCCAAGGAGCATTCTGGCTGCACTTCTTCCAGGACAGACTTGTTCGTCCTTTTAGCAGACCATGGTACTCTTAGCATTCTTCTCCAACACCACCACTCAAAAGCATCAACTCTACTTCAATCTTTCTTATTCACTGTCCAGCTCTCACATGAATAAGAGGCAACTGAAAATAACATGGCTTGGGTTAAAACCCAAAAACAAACTCACTGCTGTTGAGTCGGATCCAACTCATAGAGACCCCTCCTTGGATTTCTGAGGCAATATCACTACAGAAGTAGATTGCCCAATGTTCTGGTTACCTAGTACTGCTCTAACAAGAATATACTATAAATGGATGGCCTTAACAAACAAGAGTTTACTCTCTTACAGTTTGGAGGCTTTAAGTCCAAGTTCAAAGTGCCAGGCTTTAGGGGCTGGGTGAAAGCCCCTTAGCCTTGGGCTTCAGCTCTGCCTCCAACTCCCAGCCCACTGAAGTTAGAGGCTTTTCTTCACTCAGGCAGCTGCTGGCTGCGGAGGCTGCCAAGCCCAAGGTTGACAAATAAAAAGGCACAGTCTCAATATTACCAAATCACATGACAGGTCATTAATTAAAGTCCATTGTAAGTCCCCAGGTCAGCAGAGCATGGCAGGCTGCTGAACTATGACACGGCTACTTGCAGGGTTCAAGGTGCCATAAACTAGAGACCATTCACAAAGCTGCTTCTTATATACGGGAAGCAGACCACATACCCAAAGCAGCTACTCAGCTGCTTGTGGTAGATCACACCATGGAGTTGATTGCCAGTCTCATCATGGGAAATAACTATCATCAGCTGCCCAGCCACTCAACCAGGCCTAGCCAAGTTGACACACAAACATAACCACCACACCCAACCTTCCTTCCAAGGAATGGCTGCTGTGTTTGAACCGCCAGGCTTCTAGTTAGCAGTTAAATGCCTTAAACACTATGCCACCAGAGCTCCCATGGCTTGGGTTAGGCTCACCTTAGTCTTCAAAGAAACATCTTTGCTCCTCAGCACTTAAAAGAGGTCTTTTGCAGCAGATTTGCCCAATGCAATACATCATCTGATGTCTCGACTGCTGCTTCCATTGCTGTTGATTGTAGAACCAAGCAATATGAAGTCCTTGACAACTTTAATTTTTTCTCCATTTATCACGAAGCTGTTTATTGGACCAGTTGTGAGGATTTTTGTTTTCTTCATATTGAGATGTAATCCATACTGCAGATTGTAGTCTTTAATCTTCATCAGTAAGTGCTTGAAGTCATCCTCACAGCAAGCAAAGTTGTGTCATCTGCATATCACAACTTGTTCATGATCTTCCTTCAATCCTGATGCCATGTTCTTCTTTATATAATCCAGCTTCTTGGAATATTTGCTCAGCATACAAGTTGAGTAAGTATGGTGAAAGGATGCAACCTTGATGCACTCTCTTCTTGATTTTGAACTATGCAGGATCTCCTTGTTCTGTTCGAATGACAGCCTCCTAATCTATGTACGGGTTCCTCATGAGTACAATCAAGTGTTCTCAAATTCTCATTCTTCTCAATGTTATCCATAATTTGTTATGATCCATACTATCAAATGCTTTTACATAGTCAATAAAACATAAGTAAACATCTTTCTGGTATTCTTTGCTTTCAACTAAAATCCATCTGACATCAGCAATGATAGCCCTCATTCCATGTCCTCTTCTGAATCCAGCTTGCATTTCTAGAAGCTCTCTGTCAATATACTGCTGCAACCATTTTGAATTATCTTCAGTAAGATTTTACTTGCATGTGATATTAATGATATTATTTGATAATTTCCACATTCTATGGGGTCACCTCTCTTTGGAATGGGCACAAATAAGGATCTCTTGCCGTCAGTTGGCCAGGTAGCTATCTTCCACATCTCTTGGTATAACTGAATGAGTGCATCCAGTGCAGCATCTGTTTGTTGGAACATCTCAATGGATATCCATCAAATCCTTGTTCTTTGCCAATTCCTTCAGTGCAGCTTCAACTTCTTCCTTCAATACCATTGGTTCTTGATCATATGCCACCTGCTGAAATGGATGAACATCAACTGATTCTTTTTGGTACAGTGACTCTGTGTATTCCTTCCATCTTCTTTTGATGTTTCCTGTATCATTCAATATTTTGCCCATAGAATCTTTCAGTATTGCAACTTGAGGCTTAAATTGATTTCTCAGTTCTTTCATCTTGAGAAATGCTGAGTGTGTTCTTCCCTTTTGGTTTTCTAACTCCAGGTCTTTGCACATTTCATTATAGTAATGAATATAGAGAGAGACATGGATATGGTCTCATTAATACAACAAAGAAAACCCTATTCCTAAATGGGATTACATCCACAAGTATAGAGGTTAGGATTCCAAAACATATGTTTTGGGGGGGGGGCATGATTCAATCCCTAACAATGTGATATCAAAATTAATGTAAAAAAAAAAAATCCAGGATGCACAAAATATCAAAATCTTGATAAGACCCAACCTTGTCTGTGGATGACTCACCTCCTGTCTTTCTTTAATCCCGACTCCATCCTTGCTGCTTCCAAACTGCCAGGCACACTTTTGCATTTGCTTTTCCCCAGATATCTGCAAGACTTTCTCCCTCACTTTGGTCTTTGTGCAAGCATAGCCTTCTCAATGAACATTTATTTAAAATTGCATCTCCCCCTCAATCTGTACCAAAAAGAACTGGTCAATGTTCATCCATTTCAGGAGGTGGCATAGGAATACATTAAAATATCTTATTGCATTAAGAATTAAAAATAGAAAACTATTGTTGTTGTTGTGTGCTGTCGAGTCAGCCCCAACACATAGGACCCCTCCTTGGGTTTCTGAAGCAGTATCACTATGGAGGTAGATTGCCCAACCTTCCTTCCGAGGAGTGGCTGGTAGGTTTGAACCACCAGCTTTCTGGTTAGCAGTCAAGTGCCTAAGGAACTATGCTACCAGAGCTCCCAATAGAAAACTAGGGAGAGGAAATGTTGTTGTTGTTGTTGTTAAGTGCTGTCGAGTTGTTTCCAACTCATAGCGACCCCACGCACAACAGAATGAAACACTGCTTGATCCCGTGCCAGCCCCACAATCCCTGCTATACTTGAGCCCATCATCGCAGCCACCGTGTCAATCTATCTCATTGAAGGC
>NW_006921740.1:5896197-5901737 GCF_000298275.1 Orycteropus afer afer
CTTCGTCTCACCTATTTTGGTCATGTTGTCAGAAGGGACCATTCCTTGGAGAAGGATGTCATGCTTGGTAGGGTGGAGGGTCGACGAAAGAGGGGGAGACCTTCAACGAGATGGATTGACACGGTGGCTGCAATGATGGGCTCAAGTGTAGCAGGGATCATGGAGCTGGAGCGGGATCGGACAGTGTTTCGTTCTGCTGTGCATGGGGTCGCTATGAGTCGGAAATGACTTGACGGCACCACAACAAGAACAACAACAAGCCTTTAACCTTATGCCATAATAGCTCCTTACAGCCAAGGCAGCTCCTTAAAATTCCTGAGGAAGGGCTCAGCTGAGGACCATCAGCAGTTGACGCTCCTAGGAATGAGTGTTAGTCTTGAAGAGGGATCTGGGCAGCCTCCATAGCATCCCCCACCACGACCCACCTGCCTCTGAGCCTTCTTTGTATCCGCTGTCCCCTCTCTTTCTTCACTCCTCAACCCATAGTCTTTATCTAGCCTGGAGCCATAGCCTAACTCTTTGATATTCTTCCTAATTCTTTGATTTTGCCCTGAGGTCTGGGATTTGGAAACTCTGAAGCCAAATATGTGTCTCCTTTGTTATCTGCATTGTGCTGTGGCATCCCTTCCTTGAGACAACACTATAAAATGCCTGTTGTTGTTGTTGTTGTTGTTATGTGCCGACGAGTCGGCCCCAACTCATAGAGACCCCGCCTTGGGTTTCCGAGGCAGTTATCACTTCGGAAGTAGGATTACCCAACCTTCCTTCCAAGGAGTGGCTGTTGGTTTTGAACCGCCAGCCTCCTGGTTAGCAGTCAAGTGCTTTAGGCACTATGCTACCAGAGCTCCTATAAAATGCCTAGGTGCCGAAATGTGAGGCAGGAAAAGGTAACAGGAAATAGCAGTGTGAAGATTCAATATACTACCCTCAGCACATTCAGAAAACAATATACACCCTGGATTTAATGTTCATATGATAGAAACTACCCAAAGTGATGCTCAACAAATTCTCCTTACCTGATGAGGATACAGAGAAGATACAGGAGTTCTTCAAAGAGCACAAGAACACATATTCTAGAGGAAACATTTCAGAATCTCCAGGGGGTGTAGTGAGTGAAAAGGGATTGGTGGAATCTTTCTATTTAACAAAAGAAAGCTTGGTTTTATTTAACAAAAGAAAGCTTGAGAACATTGCAGTAGGTGAGGTTTGTTCAATGGCCAGAAGAGATGGGATCCAGAGCACAGGATGAATCTTGACAGGAGGAGGGAAAGTGCTTTCATTTTACTGGAGAGAAGAAAGTGGGAAGTGTACATAGGAGGGTGGCAGAATTTATGGAGTCTTCTTCCAAAGATATTTTTTTCTCTGTGAAGTTGGAGGCCAGGTCATTGGGTGATAAGGAAGGAAAAAGTTCTGGGGTGGAATGAATTTTGAGAAAAGAATGTTTGAAATAGCCCAATGGAAAGCAAGAGAAAGCACTTCCCAGAGAAATGTGGAAAGAAGGGGTCATTGGGCAGCACAAGAGCCTAGGAGGAGGCTCCCAGGGACCTGTCAGTGAAGTTGTAGGTTTTCTCCAGCAGCACTGAACAGGTGTGGGCCCAGATAAGGAAGATTTTTTAATTTACTTGTTCTTATTGTTTACTTTTCATTGAAGTATAACATATACAGAAAAGAGTGCACATGTCATAAATGTATCATTTTAGTAACTCATCAGGTGAGAATGCACCTGTGTACTCAGCATCTTCAAACCAAACCAAATTCATTGCCATTAAGTTGATTCCAACTCTTAGTGACTGCTATTGGGTTTCCAAGGCTGTAAATCATTATGGAAACAGATTGCCTCATTTTTCTTCCATGGAGTGGCTGGTGGGTTTGAACCACTGACTTTTTGGTTAACAGCCAACTGCCTTAACCACTATACCACCAGAGCTCCTTACTCAGCATCTTAGAAGACATATTTGTGCCTCTTTTAAGTAACTAGATCATGTGTGTTTGTTTTTACATATTGATTATTTTATTTATTTATTTTTTGCCACAGAATATAAAAGAAGGCAAATGGAGCAAGGCAGTTGAAAGTATGAGTTAGGAACTGTTGAGGTGCTGAAGCATGGAAGCTAAATTGGGTTGGAAAGGAAGCAAAGACAAGAGATCATGAGAAAGCAGAGGAGTCAGGGATTCCACCGCTTGAAGGTTGAAGAAACAGGTCTACAGGAGCCACTGAGCAAGTCTGTTGAAGGATAAGAGATTATGCTGAGATAATGGCCAAATTGAGTGAGATTCTGTGCTATAGGGTCGCTATGACTCTGAATCAACTTGATAACAGGTTTTTTTTGTTTGTTTTGGTTCTTTTCTACATGGTTCCAATGAGCTACCTCTTTATTCCAGCATTATTATATACTGTTTTAGTCACTGTAACTTTAAAATATTTACCTTCTAGAATGCTTAGCCTCTTCAGAATTATCTACTTTCAGAACTTCCTTTGATATTCTAAAATGTTTACTCTTCCAGATTAACTTTAAAATAATGTCAAGTTGTACACAACACACACACACACACACACACACACACAAATTCTTTTTTCTTTTCTTTTCTTTTTAAATTTTTGTTGTGATTTGGGTAAAAGTTTCCAGAGCAAATTCATTTTCCATACAGCAGTTCATACACATTTTGTTTCATGAAACTGAATGCAGTTCCTCCTCTAGTTACTTCTTCCCCGTGTCCTTCTTTCCTATGCATTCCTGATCCCCAGGCTATCTCCCTGTGCAGATTCTGTCCTTCTGCTCTCCCATGATTGATCGTTCTAAGGAGCATATCTACCTGATGTAAATGTTCACCCTACATGCCTGTCTATTGTTTGCCTGGAAGCCACGGGAGTGAGTTCAATTCCAGGCCTGAAGAGTAAGTAGGGGCTGTAGTCTTGGTGATTTCATTAGACTTTATCAGATCAGGAAATCTGGTTTGTTTGTTTTTTAATGATTTTGAGTGTTGTCTCACATTGTTCTCCCATGCTATGCAGGATCTCCTGCACTGATCCCTTTCTGAGTGGTTGACAGTGGTAGTGGGGCACCATTGTGTTCTTCTGGTTTCATGGTCATATAGACTGAGGTTTGCATGGTCCACTAGTCTCTTGGACTAATTGTTTCCATGTATCTTTGGTTTTCTTTATTCTTCTTTGCTCTGGACAAGGAGAGACCCATTGTTGCATCTAGAAGGCTGCTTACTGGCTTTTAAGACCCCAGTCACTATTCACCAAAGTAGGATGTAGAACAATGTCTTTGTGTAGTATATCATGCCAATTGAGCTTGATGTCTCCTGTGACCATGGTCTCGAACCCACATGTCTAATAACTCCCTACCTCAGGGTGACAACCAAATTCTTACTGTAATGTTGATTGGAACTGTATTCAACCTATAAATAGATTTTTTAAAAAATTTAACACTATTTAATATTCTTATGTATGAACAAATTTTGTCTTACCACATACTTAAGTTCTTCACAAATCTCAATAAAGTTTTAAAGTGTCCTTAGTATGTACTTTGTATAGGAACAGAACGCCTCCTCTGGTCAGAGAGGAACAATTGTGCCCTTTGATCACATTCTAAAAAAGTGACATCTTTTTCATGATAATGTCTGTTAAGACTATAATGAAAATATGTTAAAGAAAGTGTGTAAAAACAAGGCTATGAACGTAAAAAGGAAATCCCGAGATACATATATATACAACCCAGATGAAGCTTGAAAACATTATGCTAAGTGAAAGAAGCATGACACAAAAGTCATATATTGTATGGTTTTAATTATATGAAATCTACACAATAGGCAAATCCATAGAAATAGAAAGCAAATTAGTGGTTGCCAGATGTTGGGCATGTGGGGTGGGGTGGGAGCAGGGCGGGAATGGAGAATGACTTTCTAATGGGTACAGGGTTTCCTTCCGAGGTGATGAAAATTTTCTGGAACTAGATAGTAGTGATGGCTGTGCGACATTGTGAAGGTAGTAAAAGCCACTAAATTGTGCACTTTAAAATGACTAAAATGGTGAATTTTATGTTATATATATATATATATATATAATCACACACACTCACACATACACACACACATATATACACATACAAACCAAGGCTGTGAACAAAGCAGGGGAAGTAAGCACAAGATGTTGCCTTTATTACCCAGTTGCTTTCCCTCTCCTACTACTACCTACCTGGACACAGTCCCAGCTCCTGACTCCAGCCAGTCTCCTTCCTCTGATCTGTGAGCCTGGCTGCATCATCTCTGCAGGAGGAATTCATTGTCATGTCAAGGAGTGTAGCCTAGCTGGCCACAAGGTTCATTCCAACTCTGAGATTCTCTGATTGTACGATTCATTTGCTAGATACCTCTTCCCCTCCTCCTTCCCAGAGAGTCTTAGAGATATACCAGTATGACATATAGAAGAGAAAGCAAGAATTCTGAAACCAGCTGGTTCTGCATTCAAATCTCCACTTTGTCAATGCACTCACTGTGTGACTTGGGACCTTGATGTCACGAAGGCTCTCTTAGCTTGCAGCTTCCCTGGCTGTTAAAAAGAGAGTGTGACTCCACCTTGCCAGCGCATTGTGGGGATTGGTAATGATGGATGCAAGTGCCTAGCAAAGGGACTGAGTAAGTGCTAAGTACATGTCTATAAGCATTGCTTTTTGGAAAAAAAAAAAAAATTATTGAGATACAATTCACATAGTACAATTTCATTTTAGAGTGTACAATTCAATGGTTTATAGTATATTCACAATGTTTTACAACCATTTTATAACATTTCCATCATCCCAAAAAGAAATCCCTTACCTATTATCAGTCACTACCAAATCCCCATTCCCCTTCCCATGACAACCACTAAAGTACTTTCTGTCTTTATAAGCACTTTTATTTTT
Source organism: Orycteropus afer afer (assembly GCF_000298275.1). Taxonomy (NCBI): domain Eukaryota; kingdom Metazoa; phylum Chordata; class Mammalia; order Tubulidentata; family Orycteropodidae; genus Orycteropus; species Orycteropus afer. The sequence goes on from NW_006921740.1 coordinate 5,901,105, forward strand.
TTAGAGAAATTCTGAAACCTTTACCAAGAAGTAAAACTTATTTAGCCATCACTGACTTGGTCTGATCTAAATTTGTTCATCAGATAATTAATTATGTGATCTGAATTATCTTTCATGCATGCAACAGCAAGGTTGAATAATGCCCTCGTAATAATGATATGTGTCAACTAGGTTTCCCACTTATTGGGACTGAAATGAGGGCATAATCTTGTGTAAAATTCAAAGCACACAATCACATCATCCCACCAGGAAAAAAAAACAACAGAATTATAACATACCACTGCCATTTATGCAAGGAATGAATCCCAGGACAGCATTCTCAGCAAAAAATTTGCTCTAACCTAAACAAATAAGATAACAAATGGGAATTGAAGACAACCTTGGAGCAAAATCCCAGAAATATCCACAAAGAAGGAGGCAAGGGTGACGTTCTGACACTGCTTCTCTCTCAAAGGCTCTGAAAATCTCCCGGAGGCCTTGTAATTCTGCCATAGGCTCTTCCATCTCAAAACATTTCTTTATTTTATTTTATTAATTTTTTTAATTTATTTTGTTTTGATTTGAGTGAAGATTTACAGAGCAAATTCACTTTCCATACAGCAGTTCACATATACATTGTCGTATGTCATTGAC
>NW_006921740.1:5905278-5909133 GCF_000298275.1 Orycteropus afer afer
GTTGAAGAGGGTCTGTGCAGTCCTTCTGCCTAGTCCGCCATCTTGCCGGAACTCCTCCATTTCTTTTTTTTTTAAAGTGACAAATACAGCCCTGCAGTCTGCTGTCTGAGTGCAATTAGTACTCGTCAGACTTTCCATGAGCTCTTAGTTTGAGTTTCCCCAAATGCACCTGAGAAAAGTCCTTGGTACAAAGGAAGGATCACAGGAAGCAGGAGTGAGGGTAGAAGGAGTGTGATGTTGAGAAGCAGGGTATGTCATCAAGGTGAGAAAGGGACAGAATGCCTCTAAGAGCTTTCCACCTAACTAAATACAGAAACCAAACTCACTGCCATTGACTCGACTCCAACTCATAGTGACCCCCATTGGGTTTCTGAGGCTGTAAATCTTTATGGAAGTAGATTGACCCATCTTCCTTCCACAGAGAAGCTGGTGGATTTGAACCACTGACCTTCTGGTTAGCAGCCAAATGAGGGCACAATCTTATGTAAAATCCACTATGCCACCAGAGCTCCTTTCTCCACCTAAAAGCTGGGTAATTTATCCACTGGCTGCCATCTCCTAATGGTTAAAGGTTGCCAGGAGGAATATTAACTTCCCTGCACTTTTAGGTGTTTCTCTGTGGGCTGATTTTATAGGGTGTTGGAGAAGGCCCTAAGGAGAAATATAGGCTACCTCACTCTAGAAAAGACATGCTGTCAGTGAAAGTAGTATCTGGGCTCATGTAGGAGTGTTCACTGAAGCTGTGGTGGAGATCAGAGATGAGCCAAGGAACTGTGATGTGGGACACTAAAGATATCAGCATATACCTCGGAGAAGCAGAGACTTTCCTTCCCACTTGAAAAGGCACTCTGATTGAGAGTTGGTGACAAGCCTATAAGTATCATGTACAACTGGTCAGGTGTACAGTTCACTTAGTGACATATGGAGAACCAAAACTCATGTCCTCCCCTGTTTACAGGGCAGTTTATAGAAAGTGTTTATCAAAAACTCAAAGAAAGCTACTCTTTTTGTATTATCACAGTAGATGATACCAGGAAAAGCACTTTTTTTCCTGCCAGCAATCAGTTGTATCTGGAGTAGTAGTTCTCTTGGTGAGTTAAGAGGTCCATTAAATTGCCACTCCTTCTGCAGTCTGCTGGCTGGCACTATTCACAACACTAAGGCTTGGCTTAGACTCTACTTATTCACAGCTTGATCTGAGCTGAGCATTAGAGGTAGTCCAGGTCCTGGGGAACTTTGGATGAGACCCAAGGTCCCCAGATTCTGACCCACAAAACAGTAAATGTGAACCAATTTAACAAGATGTTTTTGTCCCACCCATACCTGAGATCAGCACACTAAGGGATTGAAGTTTTTATGAAGGAATGAGAATAGGATATAAAGAAAATCAGCCAAGGAGAGGACTGGAGCTTCCAACAGCAGGAATAGATCTCTGGAAGTCTGTAGAGTGATGTGGAGTGATGGCTCATCCTGGTATGTCAAGCCCTTTCATGTTATGTATTTTCACATGTGTTATTTCTCTTTACCCTCTCAACAGCCCCAAGAGATAGGTACTAAAAATGAATGCACTGATTCTAAGAGTCAGCAAATAAGTAAATAAATTGTGGATAATGGGAGCAAGCTTTTGTGCAGTTGGACATGAGGGTACAAGTATGGAAAGGATATGATGACTTCTGCGACTTGAATTGACTTGAATTGGAGATATTAGTGTGAATTCCTGAGTTTTAGTAGATAGATAGGCAGGATGGATACAGACATGTGTGGGTATGCATATGTGTATGCACATGTACATGGACACATATTTATTTGCTGGTGTATGTATAAACATATATCTATTTCTCAGCTCTGCATCTGAAAGCACACAGAAGTAATGAACACACTTAGCACCCAGATCTTGGTATCTAAATATCATTGCCTATGAAAAGGAAACGGAGCTCCTTGGAGAAATGGCTTATTCCAAGTTTGAGGGAGGGAAAGAACAAGATGAGACTGAAATATCTTATGCAAAAAAAAAACAAAAAACAAAAAACAAAAAAACCAGTAATGTTTGAAGAATGATGGAAATACCTTAAAAGGAAAGAAGGGACAGCTTGAAGAAGCCAAATCTAGTACAATTTTCACATCCAAATAAATAATGATTGTGAAGGATTAGAACTTACTGAATAAAGTAAGAATATAAGCCCCTAGTAACATACTAAATATATAGCTAGACAGACAGACAGATAGAAGAAAGCTTTTCCTTACAGAAGAATGTCAACTAATAAATGTAAAAGAAATGATGGACTCAGAAAAATCACCATTTGTCATCCAACATAAAAATAATCGATCCAGGCAAGAATCATCAATGCAGGGGGCGGGAGTGAATGGAAGGATGGACACTGGCAAGAGGTAACTATGGGGAGGAAGTGGGAGGGGAGCTGTTGCATTGTGGTAAACTGTGGTCAATGACATGAGACAAAGTGTATGTGGACTGCTGTATGGAAAGTGAATTTGCTCTGTAAATCATCACCCAAATCACAATAAAAAAAAAAAATCATCAGTGACTGCTAAAATGAGTAGACAAAAGTTTGAGGAATAGTAAGATATTTACATAGTCTCAAAGAATAACTCCACAAAATACCTTTTAATTGCAAACATAAATTAGCAGTTTTACAGTGAAGAAAGATAGCAGACATCATCTTAATTTAAATAATTGAAGTTAACATTGTCAATAATGGGACTCATCAGTAGCATGTGCCTTCTGATAATTTGCTCTGGGGAGAATACAGACTCACTTCTGTGGGATTTCTGTAGCTTTCAGATCATGCTTCTGAATCTAATTATGAAGAATTTCCAGGAAAGCCTAAATTGAAGGACAATCTACAAAATAATTGGCCTGTTTTTGCTTTTAAATATCAATGCTATGAAATGTAAGGAACTCAAGAACCATTAAAAATTAAAGTAGACTAAAGAAGTATGGCAACAGTATGCAACATGTAAGTTTTAATTTTCTTTAGCTACAAAGAATATTTTTACTTGGATCCACAATCAACACCCAGGGAAGCAGCAGTCAAGAAATCAGAAGTAGTATTGCACTGGGCAAATCTGCTTCAAAAGACCCATTTAAAGTGTTGAAGAGCAAAAGATGTCACTTTGAAGACTAAGGTGTGCCTAACCGAAGCCATGGCATTTTCAATCACCTCACATGCATGTGAAAGCTGGACAGTGAATAAGGAAGACCCAAGAAGAGTTGATGCATTTGAATTATGGTGTTGGAGAAGAATACTGAAAATACTATGGATTGTCAGAAGAACGAAAAAATCAGTCCTGGAGGAAGTGCAGCTGGAATGCTTGGAAGCAAGAATGGCCAGACTTTGTCTCACCTACTTTGGTCATGTTGTTGGAAGGGACCACCCCTTGGAGAAAGATATCAGGTTTGGTAAAGTGGAGGGTCAGTGAAAAAGGGAAAGAACCTCAACAAGATGGATTAATACAGTGGCAGCAATGATGGGGCTCAAGTACAGCAAAGATTGTGAAGATGGCGCATGACTGGGCAACATAGTGTTGCTATGAGTCAGAGCTGACTTGATGGCACCTAACAACAACAACATAAACAGTATTATTGGGACAATTGTCAAAATCTTCATAAGGTCTGCTGATTAGATAATAGTATTGTTTCAATGTTAATTTCCTGATCTTAGACACTGTAATGTGTTATGTACCAGAATTTCTTGCTTTTAGAAATACAAAATAGAGTATTTACAAGTGCAAGGTATCATTTCTGCAACCTACTATTAATCAGTGCTTAGAGAATATAGATAGATAGATAGATAGATGTTGTTGTTATGTGCCGTCAAGTCGGCCCTGACTCATAGC
>NW_006921740.1:5913270-5914419 GCF_000298275.1 Orycteropus afer afer
CTATGCTACCAGAGCTCCCGATTAGCTTTATTTAAATCCCTTCATAGTAAAGACGGCTGGTGAATCAGAGTGAAATTTCTACAAGAAGGGATAAATGAATGCTGGATAGCAAAACAACAGGTATCTTCCATATGTTTTTCTGACCTCTAACACCATAGTGATGCTGCCTCGGAAACTCAAGGAGGGGTCACTATGAGTCGGGATGGATCGGACTCGACGGCACATAACAATAACAACAACAGCAACACCATATAGTTTTTCCTGTTCTTGAACTTCACATAAATGGAATCATACGGTATGCATACTCTTTCATGTTTGTCTTCTTTCACTCAACATGATGTCTGTGAGATTCATCCATGTTATATGTAGTGGGAGTTTATTCTTTTTCGTTGCTATGTAGTTTTCCATTGTACGGAATATTATCTAATCTACTGTAGATGGAAATTTGGATTGTTTTCAGTTTTTGCCTATTATGAATAAAGCTGCTATGAACATGCTTGTGCATATCTTTGGGTGGACAGAAATACTCATATCTCTTGAGTGTATACCTAAGAATATAATTGCTGGGTCATAGGATATACAAATATTTAGCTTTAATAGATACTATAAAACTGTTTTCACTCTCACCAATGATGTTGCTACATTGTCTTGCCAACACTGAATTTTGTATATCCTTCTAATTACCCATGCTTTTTGATTTGTCAATTACCCTTCTACAAAAAGAAACAGATATTTCTAGTGGACTGCAAAATTCTCACCAATGGAAAGGGTTCCATCTACTAACAGTTAAAACCTGGATTTATGAGAAAACCTTCTAACTTGAAACTGAAGACACTTGGAGGCCACCACATAATAGATAGGGCGTAGTGCCTAAGGCATTTGACTGCTAACCGGAAGGCTGGCATTCAAACCCACCAGCCACTCCTCGGAAGGAAGATTGGGCAATCTACTTCTGTAGTGATGGTGTTGTTGTTGTTAAGTGCCGTCGAGTTGTTTCAGACTCATAGTGACCCCATGCACAGCAGAACGAAACACTGCCTGATCCCGCTCCAGCCCCACAATCCCTGCTATACTTGAGCCCATCATCGCAGCCACCGTATCAATCCATCTCCTTGTAGGCCTCCCCCTCTTTCGTCAACCCTCCACCCT
>NW_006921740.1:5917369-5921276 GCF_000298275.1 Orycteropus afer afer
CTGGGTTTTACCCCTTTCTCCTGCTCTTCCGGCCTGCTACTCTGTGCTACGCCCGTGCTTACCTTGCTCCCGGAGACCCGGTCCTTCTCGGGAGGGTAACAAGGGAAAGTGTTCGGTGCAGATCAGTGAGTAAGCACAAGCCCGCCCGTGCTTACCTTGCTCCCGGAGACCCGGTCCCTCTCAGGAGGGTAACAAGGGAAAGTGTTCACATATATAGCCTCAAGTAGTGATACTGCCCCGGAAACCCAAGGAGGGGTGGCTATGAGATGGATCCGATCCGAGGGCAGTGAGTTATTTATTTATTTTTTTTATGAAACAATGTGAAGAATGTGCCCATCAGAACAAACAACTATATGAGACCAACAAGACAATGTTTTCCCAAAACCAAAAATGAGAAGATAGAGAGGTACAGGGGAAACCAGATGAATGGAAACAGGGAAGCCAAGGAGAAAATAGGGAGAGTGCTGACACATTGTGGGGATTACAACCAATGAAACAAAACAATTTGAGTATGAACTATCGATTAGGAAAACTAATTCACTATGTAAACTTTCACCTAAGCACAATAAAAAAAGAAAATGAGAATGTAAGGGGGCAGGGAAACTGCATTAACGGAGACAGAACCAGGGGACCATAAACCATGAGAATGATTCACACATTGTGATGAATGTGACCAATGTCACTGAACAACTTGTGTAGAAATTGTTGAATGGGAACATAAACAGGTATGTAAACCTTCATCAAAAACACAATTAAATATTATTTTAAAAAATGAATTTAAAACAATAAAGGCTGACCTTGAATGCTTAGTCCTGATTCCTTGAGGCCAATGAGAACTGAGAAATAGGAGAGATCAATGTGGGCACAAGAGGTATGAACTTTCGGAGAAGAAGAAATGTGCTGGGCTTTGACCTATTGATAAGATTTGAATAGAGGGAGGGGAACAAGGAGGGCATCCTGTTTGAATACACAGCTTGAGCAAAGACAGAGAGGTAAGAATGCACTTTGGTGTGGAAATCGAGAAGAAAGATGGCTTAACTTGACCATAGACTATCCCTTGGGAAGACTATGTAATTTTTACCTTATGGGCTGATATGAGATTGGGTTGGTAGGGTGGGGCCAGGCTTAGCTGAGTTGGGGACTTTGAAGTTAAGGAATAAATTTGGGATTTGGGAAATTAGGGTAGAAGAGAAAGGAGGATTATCAAGATATTGCAATGCAGTGTATTGCTTATTATGACCCTTCTAGTTATGTTGTTGTTAGGTGCTGTCAAGTCAACTCCAACTCATAGCAACCCTATGCACAACAGAACAAAACACTGCCAGGCCATGCACAATCCTTGCTATACCTGAACCCATCCTTGCAGCCTCTGTGTCAATCCATCTCTAGCCATAGCCCTCCATTTTGTGATGTATTGTAAATCCTAGTCTCTGACTCTTTAGGGTGGGACATATCTTGAGAACCACCTTGCTGGAGGGTGCTGACTTGAGAGGATATATGTGAATGTTCTGAAGAAGTTTGCTCTCTTGCTCCCATCCTGCATCATCATCTCACCCCTGCAGTTGTCATCTGACCTGCCAGTTTGGGTTCACCAGCTTCTGCAATCATGTGAGTGAGAAGAATCCTCCAGACCTCCCCATGGACTTGGGACTTGCCAGCTTCCCAGCTTCCACCACCATGTGAGCCATTTCCTCGGCAGATTGTGAGTTCTGTGAGGTGTTACAGTGAAATACAGAACCGTAAGACAGAAGAGAGAGTACTGAGGGGAGGAGTAGAACTTGATGTTGGAGATGATGGAGTGGTACAGCAGTTGGACATCTTTAACCTCAGTCTCATAGGGACCAGCCTTGCATGATCCTTCTAAAAGAAATTATTCAAGCACATGTACAGCCCTGAGTGGAAGTGAGATGTTGAATGAGTATCAGCTGGTCTCTCAGTTTTCTCCTATGATTCACAGCAAGGAACACCTTACATGCTGAGTGTAATGAGCATTCTTTCAACAGGGCCCTTGAATGGAAGCCCACAAATTCATCTGATTCTCAGCTGAAGAAATAGATCCCTTCCTGTGCTGGAGAGAAAACCTATTTCACCAGATTGATCAAGAAATGATATACTTTGTAGGCATTTTAAGGGCTATTCAGCAGGGCAAGTTTGAGTATGTGGTTCTTACCTTATGGGCTGACTTGACTAAATTAGAAGGCTCATGTACCTTGGCAATTGTAGACTCAGCCCTGCATGAACCAGTCTATTCATTTGTTCATTCATTCACTTACTTGTTCAGAAAACTTTCATTGGGTACTTTCTGAGTGCCAAGTACTAGAATTGATGATGAAAACACAAGATTTCTTCCTTCAAGAAGTTCATAGGCAATTAGGAAACCCTGACATAGAACAGTTGAATGTAAATAAGATGTGAAAAAAGCTACAATAAAGGTAATGCAGAAACCAATTATTAACTGCTTGGTTTTCTTCAATTTATGGTGATTCCACACACAATGGAATGAAACTGTGCCCAGACCTGCACCATCCCCATAATGGGTTGCAGATTGGATGGTTGGCATCCATAGGGTTTTGCAGAAGTGGATCACCAGGCCTTTCTTCCCAATCTGCCTTAGTCTGGAAGCTCTGCTGAAACCCTTCTAGCATTATAGCAATGTGCAAGCCTTCACTGATAAATGGGTGTTGGCTACACATGAGGTGCATTAGCCAGGAATCAAACCCGGTCTCCCAAATGCAAGATGAGAATTCTGCCACTGAAGCACCACTACTTACATGTGCTTGTAGGACACTCCTTTTATAAGGCTTTCATCCACACGCCCACTCTCATTTTTACCCTAGCATCCTAAACCTGGACCTCTGTCCTTAACTCACTTCCAAAACTCCTACTTTGGTACTCTGCTGTTTTAGTTATCTTTGCTTGTTAAATTCTCCAAAATGCTGTGCTTTAAAAAACACACTTCCATTATCTCTGTTTCCGTGGGTCAGGGATCTAAGAAAGGCTTAGCAGGATCTCTGCTTCAAGGTCTCTCACAAAGCTACAATCAAGGTTCAACTGAGGCAAGATCCATTTCCAACTCTCTCAGTGGTTGTTGCTCGAGGTGAGAGCTGCCTCTTTAACAGCTCGCTGCAAAATAAATGCTGAAGGCTAGTTTAGCTTTTTGTCTTTTTCTGTAAAAGCAAAAATTCTCCTTGGATTTCTTTCAGGTAGCGAGAACAGATACTAAAGTAGTATAATAGCAAAGTGGCATAAAGTGAACTTTCAAAAAGGGAGCTCCTAGTCAGTGTTAGTCTGAAAACTCCTATGGCACCTAGCCACCATGGGTAACTCTACTGGTATTTGAAATATCAGTGGCATAGCTTCTGACATCATAGCTACACACAAAACACCACAGTACAACAAGCTAATAGACAGGTGGAGGAAAACAAGGGAAGTGACTCTTAAACTCTGTAGTACCTACCTCAGCTAAGCCTCTCCATTAGGCCCCTCTTACCCACTCGTGCTGCCAACACTCTCATTCATAATTTCTGTGCTGAACCACTTCAACTGTCCCCTACATCATCACCCCACATCACCCCACTTCCTATCTCCACCTCAACCAATTTCACATTAACTCTGTCAGATAAATCTTCTCAAACCAATCTGATCACACCACCGCCCTGCTTGAAATCTCTTAGTTGTTCCCCATATAAATTTCTCATATGCACTTCCAAAACCCTCAAAGCCTTCTTTCTAAATATATTCTTCTATGCAAAGAAAAAAAAAAGGGGGGGGGGGCGGGAAACCAGGTTTGCTGGTCCGATAGAGCCTGGTGGAACCACTGAGACTATGGCCCCGAGCTGCCCTTCAGGTCTGGAATTGAACCCACACCTATGGCTTCCAGCCAAATAAAAGACAGGCATAGGAGGTA
>NW_006921740.1:5921446-5932831 GCF_000298275.1 Orycteropus afer afer
AGTGTATGTGAACTGCTGTATGGCAAGTGAATTTGCTCTGTAAATTTTCACCCAAATCACAATTTATATATATATATATATATATATATATATATTCTTCTATGAGCAGCATGTGATCCATCTAAAAGAGTTGAATTACTGGTTACCAAACACTCTTCACTTTCTGCTTTCATGCTTCTTACTCTTGTCATTACTCCCACCTCTAATATCTTGATTTCCCTTTGTCCCATCCCCCACCTGACAAAGTCAAGGACAATGTGAAAAGCTACTTCCCCTGAGAAACATCTTCAGATAAATGCAACTGAAAATGATTTCTCACTTCTTTCACACCCACATCATTAATTTGATCTTCTTGTATGGCATTTTCCTTACACTACCTTATGTAACTCCACCACTGCCACCAGTTGTCTTGGACTCATGGCAACCCCACGTGTGTCAAAGCAGAACTATGTTTCAAGGGTGTTCAATGGCTGATTTTTCAGAAGTCGATTGCTAGGACTTTCTTCCAAGGTGCCTCTGGGTAGATTCAAACCTCCAACCTTTTGGTTAGCAGCTGAGTATATTAACTGATTGCATAATACACAGATACCCCCATTTATTAGAAAGTGCATTCTTTGAGACAAGGGTCATTTTCTTGCTCTCTTTGAATTTCTTACAGTGCCCAGCAAAAAGCCTTAAACATGTGCAAATTTCACTCAATAAGTAGTAGCTGAATTTAAATGAAGTTTGAGGGCTGATATCTCTCATGTCCCAATTGATTCCTAGCACGTAGCAAAATGCCCAGCACACAGTAGATGTTGAATGGTTATTTATAGACTTGAATTGGATATTACCATCCAATAAATATGCATTTGATGGAATAGGTGGGAATGGGGAGAGACATATTCCTTTAAGAGAGGACGTGAGGGAAAGCACAGAGAGGTCATTGACCTAGGTAGTCATGATCTTGTATATTTCACAGCTCAATTTCATCAAAGCCCATGAGTGTAACCTAGTGAGCAACACCTAACCAGACTGACCTCATGTTTTTCAATACTGTCACAAGTCATTGTCAGAGGGAGTGTGGCACAGGATATGTCAAACAGGAAAGACGGTAATATCCAATTCAAGTCTATAAATAACCATTCAACATCTACTGTGTGCCGGGCATTTTGCTACGTGCTAGGAATAAAGGCATGAATGAGACAGACATGGTATGGAGACCTTCGAAATACAATAGCAGTAAGATTAGCCACAATGTACCCACAGTTTATGCCCAGCCCTCACTGAAGTACTTTACATTCATTATCTCACTTAATCCTCACAACCCTTATTAGCACCCTCATTTTATAGAAGCGGAAACTGAGGCTTAAATAAATTAAATATATTGCCCAGGGTTAGCAGGTGATACAACTAGGGTTGCATGACATGATAGGAGCCCACTCTCTGCCTCCTCAACCTGCTTTTATTCTGTTCAAAATAAATTCATGCACCCTTGATGCTCTGAGGCTCACAGTGGGTCTTTTGGGTGAATGTGTGTATGTGTATAACAAATGACTTTGCCACCTTTTGCTTCTGGAGGTGCTACATGTTCATAGACTAATCTCCCTTGGATTTTGTCTTAGTTCTCTGGTGCTGCTATACCAGAAATACCACAAGTGGATGGCTCTAACAAACAGAAATTTATTCTTTTAAAGTTCAAGAGGCTAGAAGTCCAAGTTTAGAGTGCCAGCTCTAGGGGAAGACTTTCTCTGTGTCTCTTGTTCCTAGGAGGGTCCCATTGCAGGGACCCTGGGTCCAAAGGATGTGCCCCACTCCTGGCTCCTCTTTATTGGCGGTAGTAGGTCCCCCTTCTCTGCTCCTTTCTCTCTCCTTTTATCTCTTGGAAGAAAAAAGGGGTTGCAGGTCACACCCCAGGAAGCAACCTTTACTTTAGATCAGGACTAAGGGTGTTGCAAACCACCCTTAATCTTAATCCTTTTGCACCTGACTGGCTTATCACATCAGATCACATCATGGAGTATCATTACAAATCTGCCACATTATGTCATTACTCAACTTCTAAACCACTGAGAACCATGGCCCAGCCAAGCTGACACAAATTTTGGGGGACACAATTCAATCCATGGCAGATTTCTTTAATACCTTTCCCCAGAAACACTTACAGACTGAAATAGCTTGTGGGCAGGGACAGTGTCTGCTTGCTCAGCTTTCTTAAAGGCATCCTTCCCATCTTTTTTTGCTCTGATACTATTGAGAACGTGCTTTTTTTTTTTTTCTATTATATGATTTTTTTGCAACTCTCCTCAAAGCCTTTGTGGAACAAGTGATATATAAGTAAATCACAAATGCATTGTATCTCTTGGCTGCTTAATATGTCATGAGTATGACATTAGACCCTTGGCATATGAAGGAAACTTCAACAACAACTTGCCATTGAGTCAACTCTGACTCATAGTGAGCAACCTTACATATATCACAGTAGAATTGTACTCTGTAGAGTTTTTAGTGGCTAAACTTTTCAGAAGTAGATTTCCAGGCCTTTCTTTCAACGTAGCTCTGGGTGGACATGAACCTCTAACCTTTTGGTTTGCATCCAAGCATATTAACCATTTGTATCACACTGAGATTTAGAGAATGCCTTATCCAGTTTTCATTTAGTTCCATGGAGCTGTGTGTTACACTTCTCATTTCACTGCTTCTGGAATGTTCCATTCTAATATCTTTTGCTTACAAGTCCTCCTGGAACATTTCCTTGGAAGAAAAGATTTTGTGGCTAATAAACGTTCAGTTTGTCATTCTGTGGAAGAGGAACCTGAGTTTCAAGATGAAATAACTTGTCTGACGTCACTTGGCCAAGTAAGTAGCACAATTAGGACTAGAACTCAAGACTCTTGGCCATTAGTTATGGATTTTCCCCTTATAAAAACCTCTGTCCCTTGGGGTGAAAGGTCCAGAGAAGTCTCCAGGGGTAACTCCTAACCCTTTAGAGTCAGAAGAGTTTCTACAGTGCCCCTTCCTGCCTGCCTGTGGCTTTGCTACTGTCATTCCACTTTCCTTTTTCTCTCTGAACTGACAGCTTTTGACAGTCAAAGCAGGCAAGGTTCTCATGGCAAGGCCCTGGAGAAGCAAATGCAGGTGGAATGTGCTCCAGTGGAAAATGTATGTGTGACTGGGAGACTTTTGTTTCTCTGAATCTCTTGGCTCTTAGCTTTTGGGATTTTTTTCAAGGTGGAACTTTCAGTACTAGGCTGGCTCCTAATGCAAGTTTTGTTTTTCCATGTGCATTTCTCCTAAACCTGCCAGTTGTCTCCCATGAATGCTACTGCCATGAAGCTGCCTGTTGAGCTTGAACAGGGCCTCTATTATTGGGGAAGCATGTCCTGGCAAGCTCTGAGGACACGTCCTGCCCGACCTGAGAGAGGGCACACCCTCTGGGAAACAGGTTGTCTCACCAGCTGCAAAAACATCTGCTCCTTCTAAACCCTCAATGTGCCAAAAGAGAGGCTTCAGAAAGACCCAAGCCAAGTCTTTATTTGGTCTTCAAATCTTGAGATGGTAGGAAGGCAAAGAAAGGTGTTGAGAGTTTGAAATCCATCTGATAACTGAAGTAAATCTTCTACAAATAAATCAGCTAACACCCTGAAAGGGAAAAAAAAAAATCAATCTTTATTCAACAGCTGTTTATTGAGTGCCTATCATGGGCCAGACACCATGCTAGAAGCTGGGAAAATGCTGGTGAAATGGATGAAACAAATCCTCTGACATCATGGAGGTTACAGTCCAGTGGAGAGGGTAGACAATAAGTAAAGAAACCACTAAATAGATAGGTGCTAGAGATGATGATCCTCTGAAGGAAGGTTGGACAATCTACTTCCGTAGTGATACTGCCTCGGCAACCCAAGGAGGGGTCGCTATGAGTCGGGTCTGACTCGACAGCGCATAACAACAACAGAGAGGATAGCAAGTAAGGATGTAGGGGTTATCTTACTACTTTAGAAGGGATGATTAGAAAAGGCCAGGCTAAGAAAGTGAATCTAAATTGAAACCTGAAAGATAATAAGAAGCCAAACATATGAAAAGCCAAGGGAACAATAAATATAAAGGCTGAAAACAAAACAACAGCAACAAAAAAAAAACCCAAACTCGCTGCCATGGGGTCAATTCTGACTCATAGCTGATCCCCTTTGGGTTTCTGAGGTGGTACCTCTTTACAGAAGTAGATTGCCCAGTCTTCCTTCTGCAGAGTGGCTGGTGAGTTTGAACTGCCAACCTTTTGGTTAGCAGTCAAATGCCTTAGGCAGTATGCAACCAGAACTCCTTTTAAGGGCTGGCATGTGTGAAGATCAGAACAACCAGCAGTGTGGCTGGACCATGGTGAGTGAAGGAGGGACAGGTAAGAGGCCAGACATATGTGGTCTGGTGGGCTACACAGTCAGGAGTCTGGATTTTCTTCTAAGGACAACAAGAAGCCCTTGAAGGTTTAGAAATAGATGGAAATTATTCTGTACAGATCTCACCCTGTTGGCTAACATTTTCCTCCTCATTTCTTTGACCATTCAATTCTGCAAATTATTCTTCAAAATTAACTTAAGCCCCATTTTGTTTTCTTTTTTGGTTTTCTCTTTCATTAAATTCTTAGAATAAGTCAATAAGATAATAGTGCTAGTATTTCCAGGACATCGCTTGGCTTCTTCTTCTTCTTCTTCTTTTTTTTTTTTTTTTAATTTTTAAAAGTTTGTTTTACATTCAACATTTCGTGTACATTTAGTTTCACTCCCCAATTACCATCCCCAAACCTAACCCAGTCTCCTCCCCTCCCTGCCTAGTAAATTCCTCCCCCATGCCCCTCATAGTTATGCACTCCTGTTTGTCCTGCATTTCCTTCATGTGCATGTTGCCCCTCTGGTGCCCCCTGGTCAATTGCTCCAAGGGATGCATTTCCATAGAATATGTGGGTGCATCACCTTAGGTTGAGTGTTCTGTATGTCCATCCTGTTTACTAGTGGGCTGAAAGCCAGCCCTTGGAAGGGAACTTCATTCCAGGCCCAGAATGTATCCCAGGACCATAGTATTGGGGGTCTCACCAGATTCCATCCGATCAGTAATTCTGGTCATTATTGAGTTTTTGGATTTTACTCCATGTTTTTCCTCCCACTCTATCCAGGATTTTCAAATTTGATCCTTTCCTGAGTGGTTGGCTTGGTAGCCAGGCACCATCTAGTTCTTCTGGTCTCGAGGGCCATCTTGTCCTAGGGCTGATTGCTTCCAAATGCCCTTGTTTTTATTTTGTACTCTTCTTCGCTTCTGATGCTAGGAGACCATTAGCTGCCTCTTAGATGGCTGCTTGAAAGCATTTAAGACCCCAGTCACTACTCACCAATGTAGGATGAGGAACAAGGTTTTTATGTATTTTGTTGTGCCAATTGAGTCTGGTGTTCCCCGGTACAATGGTCTTGAGAAGGTAGATCCATTGGATCTCTCTCCCACAGTGTCTGGCTGTCTGTGAGGGATTACTCTAAATTTATCTTCTGTTGTTTCTGTAAGGATTGCAGGTATTTTGTATCACTGGTATCTGTGCAAGATTAGCCTCTGCTGAATTATCCTTGGTCTAGACTATACTCCTGTTCACTGAAGCCCCATTTTAAAAAAAAGTATTTTATTATTTTAGTTGTTGTTGAGAATATACATAGCAGAACTTATACCAATTGAACAATTTCTACATGTAAATTCAGTGACATTGACTGCATTCTCCAAGTTGTACAACCATTCTCACCTTCCTTTTCTGAATTGTTCTCCCCTTACTAACATAAATTCACTGCCCCTTAAGTTTCCTCTCTAATTTTTCCAGTTGCTGTTGTTACTTTGATCCAATATACCAAACCCAACCCACTGCCATCGAGTCAATTCTGACTCATAGCGACCCCAAAGGACAGAGTAGAATTGCCCAATAGAGTTTCCATAAATCTTTGTGGAAACAGACTGCCTTGTATCTCTCCCATGGAGTGCCTGGTGGGTTTGAACTGTGGACCTTTTGATTAACAGCTGAATGCTTTAACCACGGCACCACCAGAGCTCCTCGATCCTAGGTAGATAACTCTTAAAGGAACACAATGTTGGGCCCCATTTTTGAATAATCCCTTCTCTGTCCTCCTGCTAAAGAACAGAAATTGAACTGTCACAATCTCCAGAGACCCATGAGACTCCTGAATGGACTGGACCCAGTTAAATCAACTTTCATAAGTTTCCATCCCCTCGTATACTTTAAAGTGTTGGAATTCAGCTATAAATGACTCCTCCTCCCTGAGTCTGGACAAAGCAGAAGAGAAGCTTGAGAGCATATCACCAATTTCACTACATCTGGAATAAAGATCAGGCCAGCTGAGCTTTAAATTAAAGGTACAGATTTCCTTTTCTGCCTCCTCCCACCAGACAACTAAAATTAAGCAACAGGAATTCAACTAGTGGATGAAATAATCATTGGAAATCTATCTAGGCATATTTTCTTCATGTATCAAAGCTGCAGTTAACCCTAATTAAGGCTCATCCATCTGTTTCCCACTGCCCCACCCCCACCTGCAGAAGAAAACCCAACCCATTCTCCACCTATAACCCAGAAAAATAGAAACTGTTTTATGAGAGCACATGGACCCAGACATATTTTATGGTGTAATCATCTGTGTCTGTTCCCTATAACACTGGAATGGCCAATGGGCAAGGAAACCAGGTTGACATCTGGTAGAGATGTAGGGAAAGTATCTGTCCCAGCTGGTCAAATGGGATTCTGGCCAGGTTTTTCTTCCTTCTGAAGGATTATCTTTCCTGGATTGTTAAAAGATTACTAGCTCCTGCTGTATTTCTTTCTGTTCTTTCATTTTTTCCACAAGTGTTTATTGAACAGTGAATATGTGTCGTGCAAAAATTTTTTGTACGAAGTATTGATCTGGATAAAGTGAAGGGCAATGTGCTAAAAGTGAGTGATCAACACAGTGGCACTGAGGAAGAGGTAGACAGAGAGAGGTACACAGGAGGTACGGACAACAAAGATGAACCCTTTTGCATGTACAGTACTGCATTGTCAGTGATGGCAAGCATTGATCTATGGGAGATAGATGGGCGGACAGGCTGAACGATCAGGTGTGTCTAGGCAGGAGGGAGTGTGACCATATATAGGGTTAGTAGACAATATTTCTACATGTGTATTTGTACGTGCTGTAAGAATGTCGAGGTGTATAGTAGAGCTGACAAGGGACAGGGTTGTGATGGCTTCTTCTAGAACGAGAGAGAAGGTTGGACCTATGGGCTTGAGACCGTGGTCGCAGGGCACATCAAGCTCAATTGGCATAACAAACTACACTAAAACATTGTTCTACATCCTACTTTGGTGAGTGTAGCGACTGGGGTCTTAAAAGCTTGTAAGTGGCCATCTAGGTGCAACGATGGGTCTCTCCTCATCCAGACAAAAGAAAAATGAAGAAAACCAAAGGTGCATGGAAACAATTAGCCCAAGGGACTGGTAGACCATGTGATCTTCAGCCTATATGACCATGAGACCAGAAATAAAAATGGTACCTGACTACCACTGTCAACTACTCAGAGGGGGGTCAGTGCAGGAGATCCTGGATAGAGTGGGAGAACAAGCTGGAACAAAATTCAAAATCATAAAAGAAAAAGACCAGGTTTGCTGGTCTGATAGAGCCTGATGAGACCCCTGAGACTATAGCCCCTAGTTACCCTTCAGGTCTGGAACTGAACTCACTCCTGTGTCTTCCAGCCAAACAAGAGACAGGCACATGGGATGAACATTTACATCAAGTAGATACATTCCTTGGAGTAATCAATCATGGGAGAACACAAGGGCAGTGTTTGCACTGGGAGACAGCTGGGGGGAGGGTAGTGAGAATGCATGGGAGGGAAGGACATGGGGAAGAAGTAACTACAGAGAGGAAGTGGGAAGAAAGTTATTACATTGTGGGAAATTTCAGTCAATGTTATGAGACAAAATGTGTATGAACTGCTGTATGGAAAATAAATTTGCTCTGTAAACTTTCACCCAAATCACAATAAAAAACTAAAGAAAAAAAATTATTTTTACATGATTCTTTTCTCGTGTGGTATAGTAGAAAAGGCATGAATTCTGAAGTCAGAGGACTTTCGTTTTGAGTCCAGGAAGTTTTGCTTACCTAGAGTAAATCATCTTATTTCCCAAAACTTCAGTATCTGCTTCGATGACCTATAGGTTGCTCTGAGGATCAAATATGATAATGAGTATGAAAGTTCTGTAAACTATCAAGTATTTCAAAACAGTAGTTGTTTTTTTGAAGACGTTGCTTTTTTTTTTTTTCCCATAAACTTCTTATTGTCACTCACACTCTATCGCCAGGTGCAGCTAATGAACCTAAGCTTCAAGTCCGTCACTTGCACCTATCTTACCCAAGGCCCTTTGAGAAGCCCTAACAATATGTTCATATGGTCATATGTTTTATAAAGTTGGTCAATAAAGATGGGTTAGCAGTAATCAGTTAAGATCATAGTCTTGACTCTCCAACTTTCTCACTATGACTCAACCCCTATCAAGCAGTGATGAGTCACAGTAGACATTTTTGGTATCTGGCTAAAGAGAAGTTGAGTTGGACATACATGGTGTTTGGGTTAGTGACATATATTTACATAGTTTGCAGTCACTTCCATGATCAGTGAGATTATTACTAGGCCTCCTGGTGAATGAATGGCTTCCAGAAATACTTCTATGCCCCACAGTGCCAACTCACCTGGAATTATAACATGAAGGTGCAGGGCCAAGGACTCAATTGTGAAATGAATGTGTCCCATGGTATCCAGCACCAGAAATATGTAAGTAATGGAAGAGACATAAGATTTGAAATATATGGAGCCAAAGCTAGTCTGTGGAAATTTCTTCCACACATGAAATGTGTAAAATTGTAAGTGGAGGATTCAGTTCTCACTGACACTTAGTTAAATTTGGCAACTATCAGGGATATAATTGACAGTAGAGTGTGCACAATGTATTATTGTGCAAACTGTATTATTTTTCTTTTCTTCATGGGAATTTCCAAAATAGAATTGATCCCAATTCCTGTTTATAGGGCATAAATCTGTAGCAGTACACCAACAACAAAGAAGGATGGCAGGAAGTAGGGGTTATATTGCTACTTTAGATGGAATGATCAGAGAAGGTCATGCTGAGAAAGTGAATCTGACACCTGAAAGATAATGAGCACGTGACTAATGCATCATATCACATCAGATCACCTCTTAGCATACCTGATGTTCCTTGTGCTGGCAAAGTCTGTTGGTTTCACATGAAAAAGGCACATAAAATTGTCACAGACATAGCACATGGCCTGAAGAAACAAGTGTTCATCTGTTAAAACTCCTAAACATATATATTTTTAAAAAATCAATGTAAATAGTGTAAAAATAATTTACAAAATTTTGCAGTTCAGTACAATACAGCAGCAATTTGAAATTCCTCTTCTGTATGACTTAATTTCAGATTAATTATTCATAAACATATATAAATATAATTGATCATAGCAAAAAGTTTTGGCAGTTAAATGAATAAACATTTTTCTGGATTTGATAATATTTATGATATTTTCCAGCTTTTTTTACCTTTGAAAATAATTAGGATTTTTTTCTCATTCTAAATAAATGTTTATGTTCTTCACTCATACTTAATTTTGTATTAATAATTCTGTGTTCTTTCTTTTAAAGAGGGTCCCCACATTGTTTAAATTGCAGGCCTGTAAAAGTCTGAATCCACCACCACCTGTTGCCTGTGTAGAATATGGTTATCATTCTGCTGTAACAGGAGTTGCATATCTCTGCTGCATTCATTGCTCCTCTTTTCACCAAGAGCTGTAAGCCCAAGAGTGTACACTGCAGTGTACACTGGATGGATCCCAGGACCCATCACACATAACAGGAAGCCTAGTGTCCCTGAAGGTGTCAATGAAAAGATTCTCAGTAATGGGTTCCTGGCAATTAGGGTTGGGGTTGTTGTTGTTGTTATGTGCCGTCGAGTCGGACCCAACTCATAGCGACCCCTCCTTGGGTTTCCGAGGCAGTATCACTACGGAAGTAGGATTGCCCAACCTTCCTTCCGAGGAGTGGCTGATGGGTTTGAACCACCAGCCTTCTGGTTAGCAGTCAAGTGTCTTAACTACTATGGTACCAGTGCCTGAAAAACTAGATGCAGCAGTTTGAAGTGGGGATTCTGGTTCTCTGAACAGCTCATTAAGTCAGAGTATGCCAAACTCAGGGGAATAGGATTAGAAAGAGAGAGAAGCAGTATAATTACCCAGAAAGAAAAAAAAAAAAAGGGTGAACTCTCCTGTGGAGCACTGATCGGCCGGTGAGACGGGGCATCTGAGGGCTCCCTAGACATTGGAGAGAATGCACCAGAGGACCTGCAACCCCTCCATGTATCTACCTTCAGCACCTGCTTTTATCAGTAAACTTGGGACCACAGGAAGGGAGCAGAGACTCCTCTGGCTCTGAGTGCCACTGAATTAGGAGCAGAGAGGGAAACATGCCGCAAGTGGGCAGGCCCTGGGACAAACTCAGAGCACATATCAGGGCAGGTACTCCAGAACAGCTTTTTGGCATGGAGGGGTCTGGAGTACAGGGGTTTTGTGGCTATCTGAACCTGGTGGAAAGTGGTGGCTCCCTAATCATTGGGGTCTTTGCAGGACTTGAGCTGTGAGCCTGTGACTAACAGTATAATGTCACCATTAGCAGCCTACTCAAAGCCCTGGAAATGGCTACTGGTGCCTTGGAGGTTTTTTTTTTTTTTTTTTTTTTTTTTCTTCCTCCTTTCCCTGCCTCTCCCCTGCCTCATCCAATAGAAAAACCACATTAAACCACCACAACCCCTGCCAACTCAAATCTTAAACCCCTTTCATGATGAAGAGAGACCTGCATCCACATTCCACATAGTAATTTCATCATCACAAAGAAAACTGCAAAGCAACCCAGCACACTTGAATTAATAACTAAAAATAAAATACACCAGCTCCACCCTTGCAAAAACATTAAATCATAAAATCAAGACAAAAAAAAATCAATATATAACTAACAGTTAGAGACAACCTCAAAATGTCTAGGAAACAACGCATAACCTCAAACAAAACAAAACAAAAAAACAGGATAAGACAATAGAAATAAAATTCCAAAGAAAGATCTCAATAAACATGGAGGAAGAGGAGGGAATAGAATTATCTGAGAAGGAATTGAGAAGGTATGTTTATAGAACTCTACAAGAGCTTAAGGAAACCCCAAACAGAATCAAGGAGAACACAGACTGTACCTTGGAAGAACTCAGGAAAACCATTCAAGAACAAAATAACAAGATTAATACACAATTAAAACTCATACAAAACA